>NW_027507903.1:692133507-692272447 GCF_037356315.1 Lithobates pipiens | reverse complement strand
CGGAAGAGGGGCATTCAGGTGGGGGAGGGACAGTATAGTATGAAGAGGGGCATTCAGGTGGGGGAGGGACAGTATAGTACGGAAGAGGGGCATTCAGGTGGGGGAGGGACAGTATAGTATGAAGAGGGGCATTCAGGTGGGGAGGGACAGTATAGTACGGAGAGGGGCATTCAGGTGGGGGAGGGACAGTATAGTATGAAGAGGGGCATTCAGGTGGGGGAGGGACAGTATAGTATGAAGAGGGGCATTCAGGTGGGGGAGGGACAGTATAGTATGAAGAGGGGCATTCAGGTGGGGGAGGGACAGTATAGTATGAAGAGGGGCATTCAGGTGGGGGGGGAGGGACAGTATAGTATGAAGAGGGGCATTCAGGTGGGGGGGGGGGGGGGAGGACAGTATAGTATGAAGAGGGGCATTCAGGTGGGGGAGGGACAGTATAGTACGGAGAGGGGCATTCAGGTGGGGGAGGGACAGTATAGTATGAAGAGGGGCATTCAGGTGGGGGAGGGACAGTATAGTACGGAGAGGGGCATTCAGGTGGGGGAGGGACAGTATAGTATGAAGAGGGGCATTCAGGTGGGGGAGGGACAGTATAGTATGAAGAGGGGCATTCAGGTGGGGGAGGGACAGTATAGTATGAAGAGGGGCATTCAGGTGGGGGAGGGACAGTATAGTATGAAGAGGGGCATTCAGGTGGGGGAGGGACAGTATAGTATGAAGAGGGGCATTCAGGTGGGGGAGGGACAGTATAGTATGAAGAGGGGCATTCAGGTGGGGGGGGAGGGACAGTATAGTATGAAGAGGGGCATTCAGGTGGGGGAGGGACAGTATAGTATGAAGAGGGGCATTTGGGTGGGGGGGGAGGGACAGTATAGTATGAAGAGGGGCATTCAGGTGGGGGGGGGGGACAGTATAGAACGGAGGAGGGGCATTCAGGTGGGAGAGGGTAAAATAGGGGGATTTGCACACCCACTGTACAGAGTAGAAACGGAGGGTGGGGGAATACAATAGGGGGAGGGGTGTTACCATAAGGAGGATGAGGAGTACAGTAGAGAAGGGGGAGGAGCCATACATATCGGGGGGGGGGTCGGTTCAGTACCCAGCTCAGCCCCTAGGGACCCCCCACCTCCCCCTCACACACACCTTGTAAGATAGGAAAGTGTGTGGGGGGGGGGGAGGGGATAAGGTAAGGAGGAGGGGAGGAGCTTTAGAGTGCGGAAATAAGAAGTGTTAGGTAGAGTAGGGGGGAGGAGTCATACAGGGCAGGGGAGGGTCATTTGAATACGCGGTCCGGCCCCCAGGGACCCCCTCCTCACACACACCTTGTAGGATAGGGGGGAGGAGCAGTAGAGTGGGCGGGAGGAGTCACGCCGGGCGGGGAAGGGTCAGTTCGTTGCCTGGTCCGGCCCCCAGGGATATACAGTGGGGGAGGAGCAGTACAGTAGGGGGGGGAGGAGTCACACAGGGCAGGTCAGTGTCCGGCCCCCAGGGACCCCCTCCTCACACACACCTTGTAGGATAGGATGGGGGGGGGGGTATACAGTGGGGGAGGAGCAGTTGGGTGGGAGGAGTCACACAGGGCAGGGGCGGGTCAGTTCGGTACCCGGTCCGGCCCCCAGGGACCCCCTCCTCACACACACCTTGTAGGATAGGATGGGGGGGGGTATACAGTGGGGGAGGAGCAGTACAGTAAGGGGAGGAGTCACACAGGGCGGGGGCGGGTCAGTTCGGTGCCCGGTCCGGCCCCCAGGGACCCCCTCCCCCTCCTCACACACACCTTGTAGGATAGGGGGAGGAGCAGTAGAGTGGGCGGGAGGAGTCACGCCGGGCGGGGGAGGGTCAGTTCGTTGCCTG
This sequence comes from Lithobates pipiens, assembly GCF_037356315.1. Lineage (NCBI taxonomy): Eukaryota > Metazoa > Chordata > Amphibia > Anura > Ranidae > Lithobates > Lithobates pipiens. The sequence continues at coordinate 692,270,593 of NW_027507903.1, read as the reverse complement.
GTCCGGCCCCCAGGGATATACAGTAGGGGGGGAGGAGTCACACAGGGCAGGTCAGTGTCCGGCCCCCAGGGACCCCCTCCCCCTCCTCACACACACCTTGTAGGATAGGATGGGGGGGGGATATACAGTGGGGGGAGGAGCAGTACAGTAAGGGGAGGAGTCACACAGGGCGGGGGCGGGTCAGTTCGGTACCCGGTCCGGCCCCCAGGGACCCCCCTCCCCCTCCTCACACACACCTTGCGGTCCAGGCGGACGGTGAAGACCTCCCCGGGGCACAGCGGCCTCCCGCTCAGGACCAGGCCCTGGTTGAACTCCTGAGCCGGCTGTTTGCGGGTGGCGGTCCGGTTCTGGTTGCTCAGGATCACCAGCTTGCCGGTGCGGGGATGAAGCTCCGCCATGACAGCCGCTTTACGGCCGCAGCCCCGGCGCTTTACGACGTCACCAGGGAGACGAGTCTGACAGCCTACGCCGGAAGTTCAGGGCGCGGAGGGCGGAAGCGCCTCTAGGGTTGGCGGAAGTCGGGCTGCTATACGCCGGACGTGACGCACCGGAAGTCCGGCTGGTGGTTCCCGGAAGTTACGCGAGGTGTATCGGAGCGCCGCCGGAAGTGAGAGGAACGGAGAATCGGGAGAAGAGCTTCCCGCCTTCCCAGCTCACCGGAACCGAGAGATACCGGAGAGAGGTGACTCCCCCTCCCCTCACCTACCGGAGGGACATCAGAGCCCCGACTGTCACACCTCCCCCCGCACCGGAGGGCCCCGGCTGTCACCCCTCCCCCCCGCACACCGGAGGGCCCCGTCTGTCACCCCTCCCCCCCGCACCGGAGGGCCCCGGCTGTCACCCCTCCCCCCCGCACACCGGAGGGCCCCGTCTGTCACCCCTCCCCCCCGCACCGGAGGGCCCCGGCTGTCACCCCTCCCCCCCGCACCGGAGGGCCCCGTCTGTCACCCCTCCCCCCCGCACCGGAGGGCCCCGGCTGTCACCCCTCCCCCCCGCACCGGAGGGCCCCGGCTGTCACCCCTCCCCCCCGCACACCGGAGGGCCCCGTCTGTCACCCCTCCCCCCCGCACCGGAGGGCCCCGGCTGTCACCCCTCCCCCCCGCACACCGGAGGGCCCCGTCTGTCACCCCTCCCCCCCGCACCGGAGGGCCCCGGCTGTCACCCCTCCCCCCCGCACCGGAGGCCCCCGGCTGTCACCCCTCCCCCCCCGCACCGGAGGGCCCCGGCTGTCACCCCTCCCCCCCCGCACCGGAGGGCCCCGGCTGTCACCCCTCCCCCCCGCACCGGAGGGCCCCGGCTGTCACCCCTCCCCCCCCCGCACCGGAGGGCCCCGGCTGTCACCCCTCCCCCCCCCGCACCGGAGGGCCCCGGCTGTCACCCCTCCCCCCCGCACCGGAGGGCCCCGGCTGTCACCCCTCCCCCCCGCACACCGGAGGGCCCCGGCTGTCACCCCTCCCCCCCGCACCGGAGGGCCCCGGCTGTCACCCCTCCCCCCCGCACCGGAGGGCCCCGGCTGTCACCCCTCCCCCCCGCACCGGAGGGCCCCGGCTGTCACCCCTCCCCCCCGCACCGGAGGGCCCCGGCTGTCACCCCTCCCCCCGCACACCGGAGGGCCCCGGCTGTCACTCCTCCCCCGCATCGGAGGGCCCCGGCTGTCACCCCTCTCCCCCGCACCGGAGGGCCCCGGCTGTCACCCCTCCCCCCGCACACCGGAGGGCCCCGGCTGTCACTCCTCCCCCGCACCGGAGTGGTATGTCCCGTACATGTGATCTGAATATTGTAGGAAAGCGGTGGTGTGAGGACGGATCGTACGGTTTTCAGATCATGTCTTCATTACTTTCGACAGCCGTTCATCCAATCTGATTTGGTGGGGTGTGTGCGGAAATTTTCCTCCTATGATTTTCGGTCAGTCAGTTTAGTTGGGAAATCCAATGGAAATGAACTCCGACACCTGAAATCCCTTCCCGTCCCTCTTCTGTCCTCCGAGAATTTCCCCGACTTCAATTCAATTTCTACTTGTGACTATCAACTGGAAACGGGGGTGTGATATGCGGATCGTGTGTGTCCTGGGGGGCAATTCCATCCTGTGCCGGGGGGGGCAATTCCATCCTGTGCCGGGGGGGCATTCCATCCTGTGCCGGGGGGGCATTCCATCCTGTGCCGGGGGGGGGGGCATTCCATCCTGTGCCGGGGGGGCATTCCATCCTGTGCCGGGGGGGCATTCCATCCTGTGCCGTGGGGGCATTCCATCCTGTGCAGTGGGGGGGGCATTCCATCCTGTGCCGTGGGGGGGGGGCATTCCATCCTGTGCCGTGGGGGGGGGCATTCCATCCTGTGCCGTGGGGGGGGGGGCATTCCATCCTGTGCCGTGGGGGGGGGGGCATTCCATCCTGTGCCGTGGGGGGGGCATTCCATCCTGTGCCGGGGGGTGGGGCAATTCCATCCTGTGCTGTGGGGGGGCATTCCATCCTGTGCCGGAGGGTGTGGCAATTCCATCCTGTGCCGGGGGGTGGGGCAATTCCATCCTGTGCTGTGGGGGGGGGGCATTCCATCCTGTGCCGGGGGGTGTGGCAATTCCATCCTGTGCCGGGGGGTGTGGCAATTCCATCCTGTGCCGGGGGGTGTGGCAATTCCATCCTGTGCCGGGGGGTGTGGCAATTCCATCCTGTGCCGGGGGGTGTGGCAATTCCATCCTGTGCCGGGGGGGTGTGGCAATTCCATCCTGTGCCGGGGGGGTGTGGCAATTCCATCCTGTGCCGGGGGGGTGTGGCAATTCCATCCTGTGCCGGGGGGGTGTGGCAATTCCATCCTGTGCCGGGGGGGTGTGGCAATTCCATCCTGTGCCGGGGGGGTGTGGCAATTCCATCCTGTGCCGGGGGGGTGTGGCAATTCCATCCTGTGCCGGGGGGGTGTGGCAATTCCATCCTGTGCCGGGGGGGTGTGGCAATTCCATCCTGTGCCGGGGGGGTGGGGCAATTCCATCCTGGGCCCGGGGTGGGGGGGGCAATTCCATCCTGTGCCGGGGGGGGGGATTCCATCCTGTCCCGGGGGGGGGGGGCATTCCAACCTTCTACGGTCTTCAGACCTCAGGGATTTTCCATGTTGGGTTCCTCTATGGTCTTCACAGCTTAGCCCCCCCATACACACAGTCGGAGATTCCAACCACAAAATGCGTCAGAAGTTATTCCGCCGGATTAATTCCGGAAGAGGTCGGGAAGTGATGTTGCATACACACGGTCGGACCAAGTTGTCGGATTTTGCGTTTGCCAAGAACGCGGTGACGTAAGCCGTGTACGGCGGGACTAGAAAAGGGAAGTTCAGCACCACGTCCGGCAGCCTTTGGGCTCCTTCTGCTGATCTCGTGTTAGAAGAAGTTTGGGGAGAGAAGATTCGCACTTTTCACATTGGTGATTCAGATCGGTGCCGCTCTTCAGTTTCCGCTTGTCTTCGCGTATCTGATAATCAGGGCGTGACGTCAGTAAGTATTTGCTTCTCATTGTGGACTATATCTTGGTATAGGACGCTTTGAAAGTCATTTCTTATTGTCTGCTTGCTTCTGCTATTCCGGTCGTTCTTTCAGGCCTTGCTGTTTATCGGTGCTTTCTGGTGTCCGTTCTGACCAGCCAACCGTTTTCAAACCATGTTTCCTCTACGTACTCGTCGTAGAGTTTGTGCTGTGCAGGGGCTTAGTGTTGGGGTTGTTACTTTGACACAAGCCCGGTCCAGCGTGACCAGTTCTCGCACATGCCTTTGCTGCGGGAGATCCTGGAGAGTAATCCTGATCATTTCAGGAATTATATGACGGACCCCGTTTTTTTCACCGTCTGCTGGCTTTGCTGACCCCTTATATCAGCAGGCAGGATACCTGCATGCGGCAAGCCATCACTCCGGAGCAGAGGCTCATCGCCACGTTGCGCTACTTGGCGACAGGGAGAAGCCTTCAGGACCTCAAGTTCTCTACAGGTATCTCCCCCCAGGCTCTGGGGATCATTATTCCAGAGACCTGTTCTGCCATCATTCAGGTCCTGCAGAAGGACTATATGAAGGTAAGTTTTATCCTTTAACATCACATTCTATGTATTTCATGATTGATAATGTCTTGCTTTTCTTTCCTCATTCCCTAATTACCATCATTGCAATATGCTCTAATTCATATGCTCTGCCCCTTTGTCCTCATGCATGCTGGAAGCTTTTCAAGTTCCTTTTTTGTCCTTCATGTATATTTGCCTTCACTAACTTCCCCAGCATGCTCTCCTGGGCCCATAAACCTCTAGCCTAGTCATATAGCAATGTCTTTTCTCAGTTCCATAGTATTGCTTTCCCCTAAACACGCCCTAAAATGTCTACAAATGTTATGTGTGTGCTTCAATTCATGCAGAGTGCCAGAGGTATTTTTTTTTTTTTTTGGTGGGCCAAACTCATTAGGAACCCCCCCTCCCCCCAACTACTAGGAGAATGCGTTGGCAGCTGCTTTGCTAGTACCCTGAGCCTGGGTGAGAGAGGATGAGGAGGATGAAGAGGGCTTGGTCATCCACTCTACCAAGTCTTCGGCATGATGCGACTCAACATGTCCAGCTGCCGAAAATAAGGACAGGCGTGTCCCATGGCCACGTGCTGATGATGACGATCCACCGCGTCCACGACCAGCACTGTTGTCTCTAGACACAGAGCCTGCTTGCCCTCTTTTATCGGCTTGCGCCTGTCTGCCTCTCCTTGTTGGCCTTCCAGACATGGTAAAGGCCTGCAGGGAGATGGGAAAACCAGCAATTGGGTAGTGTATATTGTGCTGGAGGCACACAACACCCACTAACTCCAGCAGATGCCTGTATAAGAGAACACCAGCAATAAAGGGCAGATACAGGTGTATACTGTGCTGGAGGCACACAACACCCACTAACTCCTGTAGATGCCTGTATGAGAGAACACCAGCAATAAAGGGTAGATATAGATGTATACTGTGCTGGAGGCACACAACACCCACTAACTCCTGCAGATGCCTGTATGAGAGAACACCAGCAATAAAGGGCAGATACAGGTGTATACTGTGCTGGAGGCACACAACACCCACTAACTCCTGCAGACGCCTGTATGAGAGAACACCAGCAATAAAGGGCAGATACAGTTGTATACTGTGCTGGAGGCACACAACACCCACTAACTCCTGTAGATGCCTGTATGAGAGAACACCAGCAATAAAGGGCAGATACAGGTGTATACTGTGCTGGAGGCACACAACACCCACTAACTCCTGCAGACGCCTGTATGAGAGAACACCAGCAATAAAGGGCAGATACAGGTGTATACTGTGCTGGAGGCACACAACACCCACTAACTCCTGCAAACGCCTGAGAAAAGAACAAACTGTCCCTACCTATCCTCTCCCTGCACGCCGGAACACACTACACAGCGGCCTTATATAGTGTGGGGCGTGTACTAAACCCCCTGACCTATAACTGGCCACAGGCATCCTGTGGCCAATCGTGGCTCTCCTCGCTGCCGGCGCTGTGATTGGCCAAGCATGCGGGGTCACAGTGCATGCTTGGCCAATCATGAGCCAGCAGTGCACTGCGATGGCGCAGTGCATTGTGGGCCGTGAGCGCTAACCATAATTTGGAGCGAACGGCCCACAGAGTTCTGGCTTCGCCGAACGTGCGAACAGCCGGTGTTCGAGTCGAACATGCGTTCGGCTCAAACACCAAGCTCATCCCTAGTGGAGTGTCTGCGCGGACGGAGTTCTACTGGCGTCTCCAGAGTGGCTGTCTGGGCTTGCCACCCCCAGAGGAGAATGTCGAAGGACTCCCCTTTTTGTTTTCGTTGCGGATGAGGCATTTGCTCTGGCAAACCATCTGATGCGGCCTTTCCCGATGAGGACCCTCACCTCGGATCAGAGGATCTTTTTGGATAATGGCCAGCTGGTTCCGCCTATTTTTTGACTCCAATCCACATGGCGGAATATAAACTAAATCACATTGTGCTTGCCTACTGCGTTCTGCACAATTTTTTGAAAAAAAACATTCAGTAAACTATGTGGCCTCAGTTGGCCCAGATGCAGACTTGGCGGAAAATGTCAACCTCACGGCCCTTGAAGCTGCTCGTCCTGGCTTGTCTCCCCCCCAAAGCGTCTGTGAGGTCAGATCCAGATTTGTGGAGTACTTTGTGGGTAGGGGGGGCATTGTGTAAACAGGCATGTATCAAAGCATAACATACAGAACACAGGAACTTACAAAGTTCAACTTTGAAAAGTGAAGACGATATCAGACATGAGTATGTACAAACTGTGCTGATATTGCCTTCATCAGATGGGGTGTCACCCCTGGAAAAGCCACATTTGGAAGATGCACACAAATTCAGAATGAAAAAGTGGCCGGTTTCCTCCTGATCCCATGCCTAATGTCAACATGTGCTATCTCCCATCATGGGGTACCAATGTACGTGTTTTGGGGGTGCAACCCCTTCATCTCAGCCACTTTAGTAGCAAGGAAGGGGTTGCACCCACAAAACACGTACATTGATCCCCCCCATGATGGGAGATAACACATGTTCACACACTGTGTGCATCTTCCAAATTTTGGCTTTTCTAAAAAATATAAAAGTGTTTTTGAACATTTTAAATGGATGCTAGCTAGTTTTGGGGTGTTTCAGACTCACCTTAAAACTTCAATGATCTTCTTCATTTTTTGTTGAACATCTTTGATGTTTTCCTGGATATTCTCTAAATCGCGATTGCACCCCATTATCTCCCCAATGAGGATCTGGGCACTTTCACTGGTAAAATGCGATTTTTCTTCCACAACATCCACATCACCTAAAAAAAAACAAAAAAACACACCATGTATTATAAATATGCAGGCATACATTGATTAGCTTACCTGAAGCTGTGGTATCCGACACTCACCTGTTGTGGTGACAATTTTGACAATATCTCCTTCCTCCTCTGCTTCTGGTGTTGGTATTTTCCCCTTCTTTGGGAGGTGTGGGGTACCTGGTGTCCTCAGACGCCTCGAGTCTTCTCTCCCCTATAAGAATGTAAAAAAGGAATACTTGGCACACAGCTATTTGAGGGCAGAACTAGGAATATGAAACATTGCTTGGAAGTGTGGTACAATTGTGTTTTTTTGGCAGAGTTCAAAGGTGAGAACATTATTTTTGACACTTTCTAAAGCTGGAATACTTACCTGTTGTGTGAACAACTGTAGTCAAGTGCAAGTTGGCAAAACATCATTTTTAGGAGTGGGCTAACGAATGATGTTTCTTACGAACGATTGAACCCATGAATTTGAAAGTGGCCATTTTAAACTGCACAACATGAAATCAAAGCACATGGAGCAGTATGCAAGCAATAATAATGATATGAACACACGACGACTACTTACTTTTTTTGAAGAACACGCTTGATCCTTCTGTACTGATGGTGCTCCCTCAGTTTCAGGTCTGACCAGCGTTTTCTCAGTTGATCCTTGGATCGTCGTACCCGAAAATACTTCTGAAGACTCTTCACAACTTTAGTCATGATCTTGGCCTTTCTGATATTTGGGTAAGGTCCATACTTCCCATCATAGTCGTACCTGTTCAATATGTCCAACATCTCTCCAAAAGACATATTTGAGGCCTTAAATCTTCTCCTCTGGGATCGGGACGTTTTAGGCTCCGGGCTTTCCTCGTTAGTGGAATTAGCATGCCCCTGCTGTGTCTCCGCCATGTGCTCTACCCACTGCGCCGAAAAAAGAAAGGGCGGGGAATAGTCTAGAAAGAACGTCAGGGGCGGGTGGAGTTTCACGCATGCGCACTGTATATAAAACGCAACACGCGTGTGACGTACGTGCGATCTGCGAGCAGAGGGAGAAGCTGACGCGCCGATCGTGCAAACGAAGGTACAATTTTTAACTTGGTACATCACTAGCCTATACTGCTAGATTGAGGCCTGTATTGGGACAAGATTAGAAGAGTTTACCCTGACATTAAGGTTTGTCTTGCAGAGAATATGGACGGGTTTAACGACCACAGTTTCCTCCCTCTGTTCATCGATAAGTACAGGGAGCTGCCCTGCCTTTGGCAAGCTACGCATCCACACTACAGTAACAAACTAAAGAGGCAGGCAGCGATGGAGAAACTGGTGGAGTTTGTGAAGCCGGTGGTCCCCAGGGCAAACGTCAACTATTTAAGAACGAAAATTGGTGGCCTGAGGAGTACGTTTTTGAAGGAGCGCAGGAAGGTGCTGCAGTCCATGCAATCTGGAGCTGCAGCAGATGACGTTTATGTCCCCAGGCTGTGGTATTATGAGAGGATGCAGTTTCTGTCAGACCAGGCTGAGGTCAGAGAATCCCTCTCTACCCTTCCTTCCACGCGTCCCTCTACACTACATTCCACCCCTGCTGAGTCTTCCGACACCCAACCTGGGGCTTCCACTCAGGAAGAACTGGGGGAGCCCAGCTTGAGCCAGGTATAGTATTGTTCTACATATTTTTGTAGTAAAAATGAATGATGTTAACTTGATTGTTGCTCACTAATTGCTGATTTTAGAAAGTGTTTCACATATCAATAGAAAGTAGTGGCCAAAACCTTTGGGCCAAGAATGAAAAATGCTGGGCTCAGAATGATCGTCTTTTCTATTTGTTAACAATTTGCAACAGTCTTGAGCTGAAAATTGTGTGTTTGATGAACCAAAAACTAAAACTATGTCCCTTTTTCATACACAGGAAGACCTCAGCCAGGAGGAGGGTGTGGAATGCAGCAGCCAGGAGGTGGCTGTGGAACGTGGCAGCCAGGAGGAGGGTGTGGAACGTGGCAGCCAGGAGGAGGGTGTGGAACGTGGCAGCCAGGAGGAGGCTGTGGAACGTGGCAGCCAGGAGGGGGCTGTGGAACGTGGCAGCCAGGAGGGGGCTGTGGAACGTGGCAGCCAGGAGGGGGCTGTGGAACGTGGCAGCCAGGAGGGGGCTGTGGAACGTGGCAGCCAGGAGGGGGCTGTGGAACGTGGCAGCCAGGAGGGGGCTGTGGAACGTGGCAGCCAGGAGGGGGCTGTGGAACGTGGCAGCCAGGAGGGGGCTGTGGAACGTGGCAGCCAGGAGGGGGCTGTGGAACGTGGCAGCCAGGAGGGGGCTGTGGAACGTGGCAGCCAGGAGGGGGCTGTGGAACGTGGCAGCCAGGAGGGGGCTGTGGAACGTGGCAGCCAGGAGGGGGCTGTGGAACGTGGCAGCCAGGAGGAGGCTGTGGAACGTGGCAGCCAGGAGGAGGCTGTGGAACGTGGCAGCCAGGAGGAGGCAGGGGTAAGCGGCAGCCAAGAGGTGGGCAGGCCATAGGAGCCTGACTCAGTCACAGGTCCCTCCCCTCCACCTTCCACCCAAAAGAGCCAGAATGGGGGGGGGGTGTGGAGGAGTCGGCCCTGAAGCTCATTGGGGAGGCTTCAGCGGCCCTCAAAGCCACCCCCACCTATCAAGAGGCCTTGGCTGCCTGCAAATTCCAGCAAATGGAGGAGGGGCAACACCTCTTGTGGGAGGAGCTCATTATCCACACACTCAACAAGGGGTTGTTGGGACAAATCACACAAACAACACACTTGTGTGATTTGGACCATGCTCCTCCTCCTCCTGCCACACCTCCAGCACCACAGCCTGGAAGGAAGACCAGAGTGTGATGACCTGGGTTCAGTCTGGTCTGACAGAAGATGCAGCCTCTTGTAGGACCACAGCCTGGGAACATAGATGTCATCTGCTGCTGTTCCGGGTTTCTTGGACTTCAGGACCAGACTTCTCTCCCTCAGACATGTACTCCTCAGGCCACCAAGTTTTGCGTTTTAATAGTTGATGTGTTCCCTGGGGGCCAAAGGCTTCGCTAATCTCCCCAGTTTCTCCAGCGCTGCCTCCCTCTTTATTTGTTACTGACACCTAAATAAAGGTTTTTTTTTTTGGTTGACACTTGCCTATGGGTTTTACTTCAAAAAGGACAGTTTATTTGTGAGTAGGCAGGTACATTTCAAAAATACAAAGTCAAATTAATAACAAGGGGCACCAACACCAAACAACCTCCTCCTAGATTATAATAGAAAACCATAAAATAAAAAGCTAATAATGGTGTTGTGGTAAGTTGACACACAAAACACATCAAAAAAAATTGCGAAGATGAGCAAACTGTCAAAAAAGGAGATCTTTATTTAAAATACCAACCACAAAATTTAAAACCAAAAAAAAAAAAATTTGGGGAGATGTAACAAATTAAAAATCTTGTATTCATGAAATGAGAAAAAGAATAAAGAAATACGTTTGGGAGAAGTTTGTGTGACTATGAGCAGCAAAACAACTTCATTCTTGTAGCATTGTAAAGAAAAAGAGAATGCGCTGCATGAAAGAATTTTCCGACTGTGTGTACAAGGGCTTAGTGATCTTCCGTGTTGGGTTCTTCTATGGTCTTCAGACCTCAGTGATCTTCCATGTTGGGTTCTTCTATGGTCTTCAGACCTCAGTGATCTTCCATGTTGGGTTCTTCTATGGTCTTCAGACCTCAGTGATCTTCCATGTTGGGTTCTTCTATGGTCTTCAGACCTCAGTGATCTTCCATGTTGGGTTCTTCTATGGTCTTCAGACCTCAGTGATCTTCCATGTTGGGTTCTTCTATGGTCTTCAGACCTCAGTGATCTTCCTATGTTGGGTTCTTCTATGGTCTTCAGACCTCAGTGATCTTCCATGTTGGGTTCTTCTATGGCAGGGGTCTCAAACTGGCGGCCCTCCAGCTGTTGCAAAACTACAAGTCCCATGAGGCATTGCAAGGCTGACAGTTGCAAGCATGACTCCTACAGGCAGAGGCATGATGGGACTTGTAGTTTTGCAACAGCTGGAGGGCCGCCAGTTTGAGACCCCTGTTCTATGGTCTTCACACCTCAGTGATCTTCCCATGTTGGGTTCTTCTATGGTCTTTAGACCTCAGTGATCTTCCCATGTTGGGTTCTTCTATGGTCTTCACACCTCAGTGAACTTCCCATGTTGGGTTCTTCTATGGTCTTCAGACCTCAGTGATCTTCCCATGTTGGGTTCTTCTATGGTCTTCAGACCTCAGTGATCTTCCCATGTTGGGTTCTTCTATGGTCTTCAGACCTCAGTGATCTTCCTATGTTGGGTTCTTCTATGGTCTTCAGATCTCAGTGATCTTCCCATGTTGGGTTCTTCTATGGTCTTCAGACCTCAGTGATCTTCCCATGTTGGGTTCTTCTATGGTCTTCAGACCTCAGTGATCTTCCCATGTTGGGTTCTTCTATGGTCTTCAGACCTCAGTGATCTTCCCATGTTGGGTTCTTCTATGGTCTTCAGACCTCAGTGATCTTCCCATGTTGGGTTCTTCTATGGTCTTCAGACCTCAGTGATCTTCCCATGTTGGGTTCTTCTATGGTCTTCAGACCTCAGTGATCTTCCCATGTTGGGTTCTTCTATGGTCTTCAGATCTCAGTGATCTTCCCATGTTGGGTTCTTCTATGGTCTTCAGACCTCAGTGATCTTCCCATGTTGGGTTCTTCTATGGTCTTCAGACCTCAGTGATCTTCCCATGTTGGGTTCTTCTATGGTCTTCAGACCTCAGTGATCTTCCCATGTTGGGTTCTTCTATGGTCTTCAGACCTCAGTGATCTTCCTATGTTGGGTTCTTCTATGGTCTTCAGATCTCAGTGATCTTCCCATGTTGGGTTCTTCTATAGTCTTCAGACCTCAGTGATCTTCCCATGTTGGGTTCTTCTATGGTCTTCAGACCTCAGTGATCTTCCCATGTTGGGTTCTTCTATGGTCTTCAGACCTCAGTGATCTTCCCATGTTGGGTTCTTCTATGGTCTTCAGACCTCAGTTATCTTCCGTGTTAGGTTCTTCTATGGTCTTAAGACCTCAGTGATCTTCCCATGTTGGGTTCTTCTATGGTCTTCAGACCTCAGTGATCTTCCGTGTTAGGTTCTTCTATGGTCTTCAGACCTCAGTGATCTTCCCATGTTGGGTTCTTCTATGGTCTTCAGACCTCAGTGATCTTCCCCATGTTGGGTTCTTCTAAGGCAGGGGTCACCAAACTACTGCCCTCCAGCTGTTGTGTAACTACACGTCCCATGAGGCATTGTAAAACCCTGACATTCACAGACATCACTCGGCATGTTGGGAATTGTAGTTCCTGAACAACTGGAGGGCTATATTTTGGAGACCCCTGTTCTATGGTCTTCAGACCTCAGTGATATTCCCATGTTAGGTCCTTGTATAATTTAAAGACATTGGTGATTGGTTAGTAGGGCCTTCGATTGTCCTCAATGCCCTATGAAATGTCTCTTCTGACTGCCACTCCCTATTTGTTGCCTAATGCTGTTTTTCTTTCTTGTTTATTCTCATAGTGTGATATTTGCTATTCATCATGCCGGCTCTTCTGGAGAGACCCAAGCTGACCAACACCATGGCCCGAGCCCTCCATCGGCATGTTATGATGGAGCGGGAACGCAAGCGACAAGGTTAGCCTCCAACTTTGGTGTAGTAGAAGGATGGTGTGGGTGTTCAAACTGAAGGGGAGGTCCATCTTGTCTTCTGTTTTCCACAGAGGAGGAGGAGGTGGATAAGATGATGGAGCAGAAGATGAGAGATGAACAAGAGAGGAGGAGAAAGAAGGAAATGGAGGAGAGGATGTCCCTGGAAGAGACCCGGGAACAGGTAAAGTCAGAATTCTGGACAGATTTCTATTTGTCCAATGGTATCGCCTCACGAGGGGCTCATATGAAAAAAAATCTGTGAGGAGCTGACCATATCTTCTCTCTGCTAACAGCACCATTTTCAGTGCAGAGATGCCAGCACCTTCTACTCCCCACACACAGAGGTGCTTCTAATAGAGGATTGACAACTCTAGAAAGGTCCATTGAAGTGGGTTACAGGAAGGAGGATCAGATTGATTGGGGGGGGGGGGGGGGGGTTGTTTGAGTGTGAAGTGGTGATCCGAGTAGTAGTAGATGTGAAGGCCTCTGTGAGGGGCCAGTGCCAGAATGATGATGTCTTCATTGTCCTGTATTTCTCCTCTCTGAACTCCTGACTCCTTTTATAGATCATGAAGCTCCAGGAGAAGCTGAACAAGTTACAAGAGGAAAAACATCAACTCTTTCTGCAGCTGAAGAAGGTTCTTCATGAAGAGGAGAAGAGGAGAAGGAAGGAGCAAAGGTGAGATTAGACAGAGCCCATGCACATTAAATGAGGCTGGATGTGACCCACACATGGTAGATGAGGCTGGGTGTGACCCACACATGGTAGATGAGGCTGGGTGTGACCCACACATGGTAGATGAGGCTGGGTGTGACCCACACACGGTAGATGAGGCTGGGTGTGACCCACACACGGTAGATGAGGCTGGGTGTGACCCACACACGGTAGATGAGGCTGGGTGTGACCCACACACGGTAGATGAGGCAGGGTGTGACCCACACACGGTAGATGAGGCAGGGTGTGACCCACACACGGTAGATGAGGCTGGTTGTGACCCACACACGGTAGATGAGGCTGGGTGTGACCCACACACGGTAGATGAGGCTGGATGGCTCCCACGCACGGTAGATGAGGCTGGGTGGGTCCCACGCACGGTAGATGAGGCTGGGTGGGTCCCACGCACGGTAGATGAGGCTGGGTGGGTCCCACGCACGGTAGATGAGGCTGGGTGGGTCCCACGCACGGTAGATGAGGCTGGGTGGGTCCCACGCACGGTAGATGAGGCTGGGTGGGTCCCACGCACGGTAGATGAGGCTGGGTGGGTCCCACGCACGGTAGATGAGGCTGGGTGGGTCCCACGCACGGTAGATGAGGCTGGGTGGGTCCCACGCACGGTAGATGAGGCTGGGTGGGTCCCACGCACGGTAGATGAGGCTGGGTGGGTCCCACGCACGGTAGATGAGGCTGGGTGGGTCCCACGCACGGTAGATGAGGCTGGGTGGGTCCCACGCACGGTAGATGGGGCCCACGCACGGTAGATGAGGCTGGATGGGACCCACACACGGTAGATGATAGATGAGGCTGGATGGGGCCCACGCACGGTAGATGAGGCTGGATGGGACCCACACACGGTAGATGATAGATGAGGCTGAATGGGTCCCACACACGGTAGATGATTCTGGATGGGTCCCACACAGGGTGGATGATTCTGGATGGCTCCCACGCACGGTAGATGAGGCTGGATGGGGCCCACACACGGTAGATGAGGCTGGATGGGGCCCACACACGGTAGATGAGGCTGGATGGGGCCCACACACGGTAGATGAGGCTGGATGGGGCCCACACACGGTAGATGAGGCTGGATGGGGCCCACACACGGTAGATGAGGCTGGATGGGGCCCACACACGGTAGATGAGGCTGGATGGGGCCCACACATGGTAGGTAGTCTATACTGTCTACTTAGGGTTAGTGATGAACATGGCAAAGCCTTTTTTTCTTATAAACAGTATACAGAAAACTGAGGTGATGACGGGCAATGGGGAGGGCTTTGTGGTGAATGGAGGGAGTTCTGTGTGGTGAATGGAGGGAGTTCTGTGTGGTGATTGGAGGGAGTTCTGTGTGGTCTAATGAATATTTGAGGTGACCCCTGTTTGTCTTCTTCTAGGGACACTTGCACGCAGTATTTGAAGGACCTTGGCAGGTAAGTTGTTCTATCTACATCTGGGAGAACTAAGCAGAGATCTTCTGTGGGTATCGGCAGCCTCAAATCCTTCTGTCTCTTCATGTCATCATCCCCAGACAGACTCCATGATGGTGAGATCAGGGCTCTGTTGGGGCCAAACCATCACTTCCAGGACTCTTTCTTCTTTCTTCTCACTGAAGATAGTTTTTAATCACAATGGCTGTATGTTTGGGGTGTTTGTCCTGCTGCAGAATAAATTTGGGGCCAATTGCGCACAGTTGTTAGTAGAGTAGTGGATGGAGTCAGAGGACGGTGTCAAAGGACAGGAACAGTTTTCAGGGTCACTTTAGAGCAGAGGACAGTGTGGGTGGGGCAGTGGACGACATGTCGGTGAGGCAGAGGGCGGCCTCGGTGGGGATGTTGTCAGTGGGGCAGAGGGTGGCGGCGGTGGGGTGGGGCGGGGCAAAGAGTAGGGTAGTGGACAGCGTCACTGGGGCAGAGGATGTTGTCAGTATGGCAATAGACGGCGTCATTGGGGCAGAGGGCAGTGTTAGTTGGACAGAGGATGTTGTCAGTAGGGCAGTGGACTTCGTCATTGGGGCAGAGGGTGGTGTCAGTAGAGCAGAAGATAGGTTCGGTACAGCACAGTAGCGCAGTGGATGGTATGTCAGTAGAGCGCAGGACAGTGTCGGTGGACACTGGGCGGAGCGCAGGGCGGTGTCGGTGGACACTGTGGGCGGAGCGCAGGACGGTGTCGGTGGACACTGTGGGCGGAGCGCAGGACGGTGTCGGTGGACACTGTGGGCGGAGCGCAGGACGGTGTCGGTGGACACTGTGGGCGGAGCGCAGGACGGTGTCGGTGGACACTGTGGGCGGAGCGCAGGACGGTGTCGGTGGACACTGTGGGCGGAGCGCAGGACGGTGTCGGTGGACACTGTGGGCGGAGCGCAGGACGGTGTCGGTGGACACTGTGGGCGGAGCGCAGGGCGGTGTCGGTGGACACTGTGGGCGGAGCGCAGGACGGTGTCGGTGGACACTGTGGGCGGAGCGCAGGGCGGTGTCGGTGGACACTGTGGGCGGAGCGCAGGGCGGTGTCGGTGGACACTGTGGGCGGAGCGCAGGGCGGTGTCGGTGGACACTGTGGGCGGAGCGCAGGGCGGTGTCGGTGGACACTGTGGGCGGAGCGCAGGGCGGTGTCGGTGGACACTGTGGGCGGAGCGCAGGGCGGTGTCGGTGGACACTGTGGGCGGAGCGCAGGGCGGTGTCGGTGGACACTGTGGGCGGAGCGCAGGGCGGTGTCGGTGGACACTGTGGGCGGAGCGCAGGACGGTGTCGGTGGACACTGTGGGCGGAGCGCAGGACGGTGTCGGTGGACACTGTGGGCGGAGCGCAGGACGGTGTCGGTGGACACTGTGGGCGGAGCGCAGGACGGTGTCGGTGGACACTGTGGGCGGAGCGCAGGACGGTGTCGGTGGACACTGTGGGCGGAGCGCAGGACGGTGTCGGTGGACACTGTGGGCGGAGCGCAGGACGGTGTCGGTGGACACTGTGGGCGGAGCGCAGGGCGGTGTCGGTGGACACTGTGGGCGGAGCGCAGGGCGGTGTCGGTGGACACTGTGGGCGGAGCGCAGGGCGGTGTCGGTGGACACTGTGGGCGGAGCGCAGGGCGGTGTCGGTGGACACTGTGGGCGGAGCGCAGGGCGGTGTCGGTGGACACTGTGGGCGGAGCGCAGGGCGGTGTCGGTGGACACTGTGGGCGGAGCGCAGGGCGGTGTCGGTGGACACTGTGGGCGGAGCGCAGGGCGGTGTCGGTGGACACTGGGCGGAGCGCAGGGCGGTGTCGGTGGACACTGTGGGCGGAGCGCAGGGCGGTGTCGGTGGACACTGTGGGCGGAGCGCAGGGCGGTGTCGGTGGACACTGTGGGCGGAGCGCAGGGCGGTGTCGGTGGACACTGTGGGCGGAGCGCAGGGCGGTGTCGGTGGACACTGTGGGCGGAGCGCAGGGCGGTGTCGGTGGACACTGTGGGCGGAGCGCAGGGCGGTGTCGGTGGACACTGGGCGGAGCGCAGGGCGGTGTCGGTGGACACTGTGGGCGGAGCGCAGGACGGTGTCGGTGGACACTGTGGGCGGAGCGCAGGACGGTGTCGGTGGACACTGTGGGCGGAGCGCAGGACGGTGTCGGTGGACACTGTGGGCGGAGCGCAGGACGGTGTCGGTGGACACTGTGGGCGGAGCGCAGGGCGGTGTCGGTGGACACTGTGGGCGGAGCGCAGGGCGGTGTCGGTGGACACTGTGGGCGGAGCGCAGGGCGGTGTCGGTGGACACTGTGGGCGGAGCGCAGGGCGGTGTCGGTGGACACTGTGGGCGGAGCGCAGGGCGGTGTCGGTGGACACTGTGGGCGGAGCGCAGGGCGGTGTCGGTGGACACTGTGGGCGGAGCGCAGGGCGGTGTCGGTGGACACTGTGGGCGGAGCGCAGGGCGGTGTCGGTGGACACTGTGGGCGGAGCGCAGGACGGTGTCGGTGGACACTGTGGGCGGAGCGCAGGGCGGTGTCGGTGGACACTGTGGGCGGAGCGCAGGGCGGTGTCGGTGGACACTGGGCGGAGCGCAGGGCGGTGTCGGTGGACACTGTGGGCGGAGCGCAGGGCGGTGTCGGTGGACACTGTGGGCGGAGCGCAGGGCGGTGTCGGTGGACACTGTGGGCGGAGCGCAGGGCGGTGTCGGTGGACACTGTGGGCGGAGCGCAGGGCCTGTCAGTAGAGGACAGTGTTGGTTAAAAGAATTTGATGCTGGCTTCAAGGCAAAGCGGGAAAGTCACCCCAAATATCGATTGGCGTTTTGTAAATTGATAAAGAAAACAAAATATAGATTTGTGAAAGCGTTCTTACTTCCCACCTGCCTAAATCTTTTGCACAGCGCCGTATATTTCGGGGAGAAGGAAGGAGGTTTAGCATTGTGTGTGCTCAGACTCTGTATTGTCTCTTCCTCCCGCAGTGACCTCAGCACTCTGACATCTGCCGCCTACCAGCAGGGCATGGTAATGCACGCCGGGGCTCACCTCCTCAACATGCAGGGTAAGATGTCTCCTGTACAGCCTGTCACATGACACGTGTCCTACATCCCTGGCCTGGGGTCAGACTGCTCTTCCTGATGTCACAGTGTACAAGGAGGTGTTATCTCTGCTACGACATCACACAGGACCAGTCCTAACCCCACACAGGAAGTGACATCACCCAGGACCAGTCCTAACCCCACACAGGAAGTGACATCACCCAGGACCAGTCCTAACCCCACACAGGAAGTGACATCACCCAGGACCAGTCCTAACCCCACACAGGAAGTGACATCACCCAGGACCAGTCCTAACCCCACACAGGAAGTGACATCACCCAGGACCAGTCCTAACCCCACACAGGAAGTGACATCACACAGGACCAGTCCTAACCCCGCACAGGACCAGTCCTAACCCCACACAGGAAGTGACATCACACAGGACCAGTCCTAACCCCACACAGGAAGTGACATCACACAGGACCAGTCCTAGCCCCACACAGGAAGTGACATCACACAGGACCAGTCCTAACCCCACACAGGAAGTGACATCACACAGGACCAGTCCTAACCCCACACAGGAAGTGACATTACCCAGGACCAGTCCTAACCCCGCACAGGGAGTGACATCACCCAGGACCAGTCCTAAACACACGCACAGGAAGTGACATCACCCAGGACCAGTCCTAAACACACGCAGGAAGTGACATTACCCAGGACCAGTCATAACCACACACGCAGGAAGTGACATTACCCAGGACCAGTCCTAACCCCGCACAGGAAGTGACATCACCCAGGACCAGTCCTAACCCCGCACAGGAAGTGACATCACCCAGGACCAGTCCTAACCCCACACAGGAAGTGACATCACACAGGACCAGTCCTAACCCCACACAGGAAGTGACATCACCCAGGACCAGTCCTAACCCCACACAGGAAGTGACATCACACAGGACCAGTCCTAACCCCGCACAGGACCAGTCCTAGCCCCACACAGGAAGTGACATCACACAGGACCAGTCCTAACCCCACACAGGAAGTGACATCACACAGGACCAGTCCTAACCCCACACAGGAAGTGACATTACCCAGGACCAGTCCTAACCCCGCACAGGGAGTGACATCACCCAGGACCAGTCCTAAACACACGCACAGGAAGTGACATCACCCAGGACCAGTCCTAACCACACACACAGGAAGTGACATCACCCAGGACCAGTCCTAAACACACGCAGGAAGTGACATTACCCAGGACCAGTCCTAACCACACACGCAGGAAGTGACATTACCCAGGACCAGTCCTAACCACACACACAGGAAGTGACATCACCCAGGACCAGTCCTAATCACACACACAGGAAGTGACATCACCCAGGACCAGTCCTAATCACACACACAGGAAGTGACATCACCCAGGACCAGTCCTAACCACACACACAGGAAGTGACATCACCCGGGACCAGTCCTAACCACACACAGAGGAAGTGACATCACCCGGGACCAGTCCTAACCACACACAGAGGAAGTGACATCACACAGGACCAGTCCTAACCACACACACAGGAAGTGACATCACCCGGGACCAGTCCTAACCACACACACAGGAAGTGACATCACCCGGGACCAGTCCTAACCACACACACAGGAAGTGACATCACCCGGGACCAGTCCTAACCACACACACAGGAAGTGACATCACCCAGGACCAGTCCTAACCACACACACAGGAAGTGACATCACCCAGGACCAGTCCTAACCACACACACACACAGGAAGTGACATCACCCAGGACCAGTCCTAACCACACACACAGGAAGTGACATCACCCAGGACCAGTCCTAACCACACACACACACAGGAAGTGACATCACCCAGGACCAGTCCTAACCACACACACAGGAAGTGACATCACCCGGGACCAGTCCTAACCACACACACAGGAAGTGACATCACCCGGGACCAGTCCTAACCACACAGAGGAAGTGACATCACCCGGGACCAGTCCTAACCACACACAGAGGAAGTGACATCACCCGGGACCAGTCCTAACCACACACACACAGGAAGTGACATCACCCGGGACCAGTCCTAACCACACACACACAGAAAGTGACATCACCCGGGACCAGTCCTAACCACACACAGAGGAAGTGACATCACACAGGACCAGTCCTAACCACACACACAGGAAGTGACATCACACAGGACCAGTCCTAACCACACACACAGGAAGTGACATCACACGGGACCAGTCTTCCGGTGGAGTAGAGACGTCTTGTAAGGGTGTGTAGACATGAACCTCCTGAATGTCCTCTTCTTCCATCCTTCTTACAGGGAGCCCTGGAGGTCATTCCCGGCACAGCTCTCTTATGGCCGATCGGGCCAAGCAGATGTTTGGTCCTCCCGTTATAACTGTGAGTACCGTTTTCTCTTCCTTCGTTGTTCTAAGACCCCTTTCACACCAAGCCGTTTTTAGTGGCGCTATTTGGCTGCTAGCGGGTTTGTTTTTAACCCCCTGCTAGCGGCTGAAAAGGGGTTAAATCCACCCGCAAAACGCCGGCGGTATCCCATCAATGGGGAGCTGCGGTGAGTTCACCGCTGCAAAGAAGCTGCGGGCAGGACTTTTTGTGACACCCCGCCAGCGCGCCGCTCCAGTGTGAAATGCCCACGGTGTGAAAGGGTCTTCTAGTCCTCTGCCTCGGAATTTCATCTCATTCATTTAACTTCCTCACAGGGCCGTCATTATTCGACACAGCCATCCTTCAGTCCCACTGCGGCAGAACATGGCCAGTACCAGACCAGCCAATCGGGTCACAGCCCCTATACCGTCAGCCAGTCACAGCACAGCTTTGGAGCAGCCCAGGCTGGACCGGTCAGCTATACAGGCAGCCAGCCTATCAGAGGTCAGAATGGCTTTCAGGTCACATGGAAGATTCTGTGAATTGTTTTCTGCTATTCTAATTCCGATATTAATATAATTCTCATTTTCTCTTCTAGGTCCTTCTGCTTTCCCCACCATGCAGTACCTGTCCCACCAGCAGCAAGGATATGCAGTCCATGGTCATTATACTGGAGCTCATGCAGGTTCGACCTTCTCTCACTTTCTATGCACCAAGACCCTCATCCCCTGCCTCAGCCTCATTGCCATTGCCCTGCTAGGGACATAGATAAAACTCTCCTCGCTCCGGCCTTGTCACCTAGAGATGTTGGTAGAACCTTTCCCTCACCAGCCTCATCATGTTTGTCCTGCATGAGATGTAGGTAGAACTACCCTCCCCTATAACCATTGTCCATATAAAGCTAGAACTCCCCCCCCCCCCCCTCTCTCTGATCTTAGTCTGATCCCCTGGACCCCCGTCTACCCTAGACTCTGATCCCCTGGACCCCCGTCTACCCTAGACTCTGATTCCCTGGACCTCCCTGTCTACCCTAGACTCTGATCCCCTGGACCCCCCCCGTCTACCCTAGACTCTGATCCCCTGGACCTCCCCGTCTACCCTAGACTCTGATCCCCTGGACCTCCCCGTCTACCCTAGACTTCGATCGCTTAGACTCTGATCCCTTCGATCTGTTACAGCCCAATCCCTTTAGACTCCAATCCATAGATTCTGTTCCCCTTATATTCCCATCCCTTAGTCTCCAAGCCCTTCCTTTTCTGATCTATTTGTTTCTGATTCCGCCGACTTCAGACCCGTAGTCTCCGATTCCCGCCGGCTTCAGACCCGTAGTCTCCGATTCCCGCCGGCTTCAGACCCGTAGTCTCCGATTCCCGCCGGCTTCAGACCCGTAGTCTCCGATTCCCGCCGGCTTCAGACCCGTAGTCTCCGATTCCCGCCGGCTTCAGACCCGTAGTCTCCGATTCCCGCCGGCTTCAGACCCGTAGTCTCCGATTCCCGCCGGCTTCAGACCCGTAGTCTCCGATTCCCGCCGGCTTCAGACCCGTAGTCTCCGATTCCCGCCGGCTTCAGACCCGTAGTCTCCGATTCCCGCCGGCTTCAGACCCGTAGTCTCCGATTCCCGCCGGCTTCAGACCCGTAGTCTCCGATTCCCGCCGACTTCAGACCCTTAGTCTCCGATTCCCGCCGACTTCAGGCCCTTAGTCTCCGATTCCCGCCGACTTCAGGCCCTTAGCCTCCGATTCCCGCCGACTTCAGGCCCTTAGCCTCCGATTCCCGCCGACTTCAGACCCGTAGTCTCCGATTCCCGCCGACTTCAGACCCGTAGTCTCCGATTCCCGCCGACTTCAGGCCCTTAGCTTCCGATTCCCGCCGACTTCAGACCCGTAGTCTCCGATTCCCGCCGACTTCAGACCCGTAGTCTCTTTGGGCACCTTCTGCTAATGTTGTGTTTGGTGAGCACTGATTCTGAGCATGCCCGTTTGTACTTTCAGCTTTTGTGTGTCGGACTTGTGTACTGACCATACGAAAATCTGACAACACATCGTTGTCCACCGAAAGATTTACTAGCCTGCCAGCCAACATTTGTTGGTGGAAAGTTGGACAACACTTGTCTGAGCGTACTAACTGTAAGATTTTAGGCCAACAGTCTGTCATTCCCTGTCAAAAATCCGATCGTGTGTACGAGGCTTAAGTCTCCAGTTCCTTACACGTCGCTCCATTAGACTCTGATACCCTAGGCTCCCATCCCTGAGACTCCAATATTTCACTCTCCCATTTCTTCGATCTACTAGACTCCAAAATCTTCTACTCTGATCCTTTGACTATGACCTCATCGATCTGTTAAACATCAATCCCTCAGACTCTGATCTGTTAAAGGCCAATCCCCTGGACCCCGTTCACTTAGACTCTGGTCCCCTAGATCTGATCTCCCTGACTCCAGAACACAAGTGATATGGTGTATGGAAGGTTCTGTCCTGTTTAGTATCTCGCCCTGCGCTCTCCAATGTGTGATTTCATTCCTTCTACTGCTGGATACAGAAATCAGGCTGACTGTTCCCCTCTGTGTCCTCCTCCAGGGTTTATCCCTCCCAGCAGCGGCATTCCTCTCCAGAAGCAGCTTGAACACGCCAACCAGCAGTCTGGCTTCACCGATTCTGTGAGTAGCCCATATCTGTCTGTCTCATGACTGAACTGTGGCCCCCCATCGGGTGACCAATGATCAATATGTTCAATATGAATATATAATATATACCCACTATGTGGCCAAGAGTATGGGGTCCCCAAAATCATCATACCCATTATATGGCCCAAAGTATAGGGTCACATGACCATCGCACCCACTATATGGCTAAAAGTATGTGAACCCCCTTCCAGATGATGGCGTTTAGGTGTCTCCAGTGAAGGGTCCTGGTAATACTCCATTAGGTGTCTCCAGTGAGGGGTCCTGGTAATATTCCATCAGGTGTCTCCAGTGAAGGGTCCTGGTAATACTCCATCAGGTGTCTCCAGTGAAGGGTCCTGGTAATACTCCATCAGGTGTCTCCAGTGACGGGTCCTGGTAATACTCCATCAGGTGTCTCCAGTGAAGGGTCCTGGTAATAATCCATCAGGTGTCTCCAGTGAAGGGTCCTGGTAATAATCCATCAGGTGTCTCCAGTGAAGGGTCCTGGTAATAATCCATCAGGTGTCTCCAGTGAAGGGTCCTGGTAATAATCCATCAGGTGTCTCCAGTGAAGGGTCCTGGTAATACTACATCAGGTGTCTCCAGTGAAGGGTCCTGGTAATAGTCCATCAGGTGTCTCCAGTGAAGGGTCCTGGTAATACTACATCAGGTGTCTCCAGTGAAGGGTCCTGGTAATGCTCCATCAGGTGTCTCCAGTGAAGGGTCCTGGTAATACTCCATCAGGTGTCTGTAGTGAAGGGTCCTGGTAATACTCCATCAGGTGTCTGTAGTGAAGGGTCCTGGTAATATTCCATCAGGTGTCTCCAGTGAGGGGTCCTGGTAATAGTCCATCAGGTGTCTCCAGTGAGGGGTCCTGGTAATAGTCCATCAGGTGTCTCCAGTGAGGGGTCCTGGTAATAGTCCATCAGGTGTCTCCAGTGAAGGGTCCTGGTAATATTCCATCAGGTGTCTCCAGTGAAGGGTCCTGGTAATACTCCATCAGGTGTCTGTAGTGAAGGGTCCTGGTAATATTCCATCAGGTGTCTCCAGTGAAGGGTCCTGGTAATACTCCATCAGGTGTCTCCAGTGAAGGGTCCTGGTAATAGTCCATCAGGTGTCTCCAGTGAGGGGTCCTGGTAATAGTCCATCAGGTGTCTCCAGTGAGGGGTCCTGGTAATAGTCCATCAGGTGTCTCCAGTGAAGGGTCCTGGTAATATTCCATCAGGTGTCTCCAGTGAAGGGTCCTGGTAATACTCCATCAGGTGTCTGTAGTGAAGGGTCCTGGTAATATTCCATCAGGTGTCTCCAGTGAAGGGTCCTGGTAATACTCCATCAGGTGTCTCCAGTGAAGGGTCCTGGTAATACTCCATCAGGTGTCTCCAGTGAAGGGTCCTGGTAATACTCCATCAGGTGTCTCCAGTGAAGGGTCCTGGTAATACTCCATCAGGTGTCTCCAGTGAAGGGTCCTGGTAATACTCCATCAGGTGTCTCCAGTGAAGGGTCCTGGTAATACTCCATCAGGTGTCTCCAGTGAGGGGTCCTGGTAATACTCCATCAGGTGTCTCCAGTGAAGGGTCCTGGTAATACTCCATCAGGTGTCTCCAGTGAAGGGTCCTGGTAATACTCCATCAGGTGTCTCCAGTGAAGGGTCCTGGTAATACTCCATCAGGTGTCTCCAGTGAAGGGTCCTGGTAATACTCCATCAGGTGTCTGTAGTGAAGGGTCCTGGTAATACTCCATCAGGTGTCTCCAGTGAAGGGTCCTGGTAATACTCCATCAGGTGTCTGTAGTGAAGGGTCCTGGTAATACTCCATCAGGTGTCTGTAGTGAAGGGTCCTGGTAATAGTCCATCAGGTGTCTCCAGTGAAGGGTCCTGGTAATAGTCCATCAGGTGTCTCCAGTGAAGGGTCCTGGTAATACTCCATCAGGTGTCTCCAGTGAAGGGTCCTGGTAATACTCCATCAGGTGTCTCCAGTGAAGGGTCCTGGTAATACTCCATCAGGTGTCTCCAGTGAAGGGTCCTGGTAATAATCCATCAGGTGTCTGTAGTGAAGGGTCCTGGTAATACTCCATCAGGTGTCTCCAGTGAAGGGTCCTGGTAATACTCCATCAGGTGTCTCCAGTGAGGGGTCCTGGTAATACTCCATCAGGTGTCTCCAGTGAAGGGTCCTGGTAATACTCCATCAGGTGTCTCCAGTGAGGGGTCCTGGTAATAGTCCATCAGGTGTCTCCAGTGAAGGGTCCTGGTAATATTCCATCAGGTGTCTCCAGTGAAGGGTCCTGGTAATACTCCATCAGGTGTCTCCAGTGAAGGGTCCTGGTAATATTCCATCAGGTGTCTCCAGTGAAGGGTCCTGGTAATATTCCATCAGGTGTCTCCAGTGAAGGGTCCTGGTAATACTCCATCAGGTGTCTCCAGTGAAGGGTCCTGGTAATATTCCATCAGGTGTCTCCAGTGAAGGGTCCTGGTAATATTCCATCAGGTGTCTGTAGTGAAGGGTCCTGGTAATACTCCATCAGGTGTCTGTAGTGAAGGGTCCTGGTAATAATCCATCAGGTGTCTCCAGTGAAGGGTCCTGGTAATACTCCATCAGGTGTCTGTAGTGAAGGGTCCTGGTAATAATCCATCAGGTGTCTCCAGTGAAGGGTCCTGGTAATATTCCATCAGGTGTCTCCAGTGAAGGGTCCTGGTAATACTCCATCAGGTGTCTCCAGTGAAGGGTCCTGGTAATACTCCATCAGGTGTCTCCAGTGAGGGGTCCTGGTAATACTCCATCAGGTGTCTCCAGTGAAGGGTCCTGGTAATAGTCCATCAGGTGTCTCCAGTGAAGGGTCCTGGTAATACTCCATCAGGTGTCTCCAGTGAAGGGTCCTGGTAATACTCCATCAGGTGTCTCCAGTGAAGGGTCCTGGTAATACTCCATCAGGTGTCTCCAGTGAAGGGTCCTGGTAATACTCCATCGGGTGTCTCCAGTGAAGGGTCCTGGTAATAATCCATCAGGTGTCTCCAGTGAAGGGTCCTGGTAATAGTCCATCAGGTGTCTCCAGTGAGGGGTCCTGGTAATACTCCATCAGGTGTCTCCAGTGAAGGGTCCTGGTAATACTCCATCAGGTGTCTCCAGTGAAGGGTCCTGGTAATACTCCATCAGGTGTCTCCAGTGAAGGGTCCTGGTAATACTCCATCGGGTGTCTCCAGTGAAGGGTCCTGGTAATAATCCATCAGGTGTCTCCAGTGAAGGGTCCTGGTAATAGTCCATCAGGTGTCTCCAGTGAAGGGTCCTGGTAATACTCCATCAGGTGTCTCCAGTGAAGGGTCCTGGTAATAATCCATCAGGTGTCTGTAGTGAAGGGTCCTGGTAATATTCCATCAGGTGCCTCCAGTGAAGGGTCCTGGTAATACTCCATCAGGTGTCTCCACTGGAGACATTATAGACAATTGTGCTGTTCCAGCTCGGTGGTAACTGTTTGAAGACCCTTTGCTGTTCCACCATGACGGTGCACCCCCCCCCATGTGTACAAAGGCAGCTCCATAAAGACATGGTGTGACCATGACCTACATATTAATGGCCATGTTCTGGAATGGAGGGTCCAGTAAGCTCATATGAGTGAGCTTCCCTTCTCTTGGGTAATACAAGGTAACGGACAACTGTCTGGCATTGGTCAGGTATGAACAGGTTGTTGGCCATCAAGTGTATTGGTGGCATGGTGGGACATACGCTTGGTGGCACACAAGTAGCACTGGGGGGGGGGGGGGGGGTCACATGACCCTTGGCCTTATCCTACTTTCTAGCTCTATTCCTCAGCACATCCATCCTGTGGTGGCATCTCAGGGGGGTTTTCACCAGAACCTTTGTGGTGGAAATGAACAGATAGACTAGGACATCACATTATACTTTCCAACAGAGTTGAGCGCTGTGTATTATCTCCACAAACCCCAATGGAGATGTCTCTTCCCTGCTGGAGCAGGATTGCCCTGGGGTGGTGGTTGCCGTTTGGTCTGAGGTCAGTAATGGGGGTTATTGATGAGATGGGGAGGGCAAGTACAGCTATTTATCTACATTTTGCTGCAGCACCTCTCTGTTTCCCCCAGTGATGAGCACAGCTGTTAGAAAATGGAGAGGGGGAGGGTACATTGTCGTCCTCACAGGGCAGAGTCATATTTATTCATACTTCTGAACGGTGTCTGGATGAGGATGTGCCCTGACCAGCTTCTGTTTTATTGTAGTCTACCCTCCGCCCCATGCACCCCCAGGCTCTGCACCCCACCCAGACTCTCCTCACCGCACCTCAGATAGCTGTGCCCATGCAAACTGCCAAGGTAAGACTCCGCAATAGCCGAGTAACATGCCACCTGCAGGTGTTTTCCCTTTACCCTCCTCCTCCTCCTCCTCCTCCTCCCCCTCCTCTCATATCTCTCCTACCTATCCTCATCTCTCTTCACCTCTCCAACTTTCCTCATCTCTCTCTTCCCCTCACCTCCCTTCTCCATACCTCTTCCATTTATCCCCATCTCTCTACACCTCTCCAACTTTACTCATCTCTCTTCTCCTCACCTCCTTCAATTTATCCTCATCTCTCTTCTCCTCACCTCTCCTGTCTATCCTCATCTCTTTTCCCCTCATCTCTCTTCTCCTCACCTCCTTCCATTTATCCTCATCTCTCTTCTCCTCACCTCTCCTGTCTATCCTCCATCCCTCACCTCTCCTGTCTATCCTCATCTCTCTTCTCCTGTCTACATTCACCTCTCTTCTTCACTTCTCCCGTCTATCCTCCTCTTTCTACTCCTTACCTCTCTATCATCCCCCTCCTCCCCCCTCACCTGTCCTGTGTCCATCTTCCCTAACTCTACACCGCAGGCTATCGGGTGTCTTAGATATTCACGACTACTTGGGTTATGCTGCCACCTTCAGGTGAATGGACACTGACTAAAAAAAAAGGTGGGATTCCCCAGACCCCTCCCACCTCAACTAAACCCCAGATTTTTTGGGTTCCTACGTGATGGATGTGCCTGGGACGTCTCTCTGAAGATCCCTTTGTGTTAGTCCCGTTTTCATGGCCTATTCTGCACACCCTTGCTTGGCAAAGGCTTAATCCTGATCAGTTATCTACAGCCCTGGGGGCCCGGAGGGGGACGGTACCTTGACCCCCGCATGCAAGAACAGGGATGGCCTGTTGCAGTTTGGCATTGAATTCTGCGGACAGCCATCTCTGGGGTCACCAGTATCTGGTGACCTCACTGGCATGGTGCTATAGAAGTCCAGGGCAGAACTGGATTGCAATGCATTGGGTGCTCTTCTTCCCCTCTTGTGGGTTATGTGGTGTCGGAGGATCATCTTCTGGATGAGGAGACAGATGTTGAGGTTTGAGAGTCTTCTTTGGGTGAGTCCTTTCAGGATGAGTCTCCGGGTTCGGGCTGTTTCACATGCAAAGGACAACACCTTACAAACTCATCTTGGTTCTGCTTCCAGAGTCCTCCTCTCCCATAGACACTGGATTTGGGTCCTGGTGGTGGCGGACTACAAATCCTAGATCTTTTCATCTGCATCTTTATTTGGAGGAACTGATGTATGCTCATTGGGCTCACCTGGAGAAGTGTTCCCTCACATCAGTAGTACCCCATGGAAGAGGGATTCCTACTTGCATAAGATCCTGACGGTCCCGGTCTTTAAAGACACCACTGATAAGAGGTGGCATGCCCTCTTTTAAGGGGTCCTTCTTTCCTCTTGTAGGAGTAGCTCTGTAGGTGGAAATTTGTCAATTCCTCAAAGTTTGGGCAAAGCATAGGTTGTGTTCCAGAGAATTGGACCAGGAATTTGGCAATTCCTGGAGGATTTTTTTGAGAGCCTTAAGGTAGTTGGAAGGCTCCATATGGCAGCTCTCCAGGTTGGGCGCTATGTCTGTCCATATGAGTAGGATCCAATGGCTCAAGTGCTGGTTGGTAGAACTTCTTCTCTTCAAGAAGCAACTTGAGAGCCTGCCCTGTTAATGCCTTCATTCAGAAGGTGACTTTGAGGAACTGAATTCCGTTACTCTAGAAGAAGGCAAAATTAACAAATCAGAAAATGGTTCCCCCTTTCTAATCCAAGACCTCCTTTTTGTAAGCAGAAAGCTCTAAGCCGAAGCCTACATTTCAATTCCTTGAGAAGAACTGGAATCCCATGTCCACTGGGTTCAGAGGCACATCCTCTTCATAGTAAAGGGACACCTCCACTTGGGGGGGGGGGATGTCTTTTGCCTTTCTCAGTGATTTGTCTGCCTCTCCTATACTGCTCTGTCTACCATTTGGGGTCTCCCTGTCAGTCGGACAATGCCACGGTGGTAGCATACATGAACCATCAAGAAGTTACACTCCACAAGAAGAAGTGGACCTGTTCTTGCCCCGGGCTTCACGTTCTGGCCCTCTCTGCAGTACATGTACACGTTCCTGGGGGTGGGAAATTACCAGTAGGACTTCCTTAGCCTTCCACAACTGAATCCAGCAGGAGAATAGGCCCTTCACTTGGAGGTGTTTGCAGTGGGGGGATGCTGAAGTGGACATGAGGATCTCTTGGTGTAGATTTTCCACAACAAGCTGGGCAGGGTTGTGTCCTGGACCAGGGATACTCAAGCATTTGGGGTGGATGCCCTGGTGACTCCTTGGCATCAGTTGTCTCTGATCTATGCCTTTCCTCCTCTGCAGCTTTTTCCTCATCTGTTAAAAAGGATTGGGTTGGAGGGCAGTCTGGTCATTCTGATTGCACTAGCTTGGTCAAGAAGAGTGCAGTATCCAGGCATCCTCAATCTCTTGACAAACCAGCCCTGGGCTCCTCCAGATCAGCCATATTTGCTGCCCCATCCTCCATTGCAATCACTTGCTTTGACTTTTGATGGCCAAGTCCTAAGGGTCAAGGGAGTTTGTGATCCTGTGATTCCCACCTTCCTCGGGGGTTGGAAAGTTGACCTTCAGGAAGGTGTGCCATCATACATGGAAGGCCTATTTTGCCTGGTGTGAGACTCGTAAATGTTTATCCCTGACCGTCTGGAGATGAGATGCCTCTGGTCTTAGGTACCATCATGGGGCACATCTCGGGCTTTGGCCATTGTGTTTCAGAGACCCATTATGTGATTCTTTGGTAGAATCCTTTTGTTCCGGGTGTCGCACTGGATTGCTTGGCCTGTGCAGGCCCCTTTGACTCCGTGGGACCTTAAAGGGGTGGTAAACCTTTTGTGTTTTCTCACCTTTTTAATGCATTCTTCCCAAATGGACACCGCAGTAGGAGTGGGAGTGCCCCCATGGAAAGCGCCTCTCTGTGGGGGCACTCGAAGAGGAGGAGCCAGGAGCTCCTTTGGGGGACCCCAGAAAAGAAGGATCGGGGCCGCTCTGTGCAAAATCCTTGCACAGAGCAGGTAAGTATAACATAACATGTTTGTCTTCGGTTTTTTTTTTTTGTTTTTTTTTTATCACTTTAAAGGGTAACTCCACAATTGTTACACAAGTCGTAATGTAATTGAATATTATTAAACCCGACCTTTCCTTTTCACTCTGCAGTTGCTGTAGTTTTCTGTAAAATCCAATATGGGAGCCTAGAGGCTTCTGTACACAAATGGTGTACATAACGCCCCCCCAGAAATTATTATTTCCTGCTTATGTTATTGGCTCACTGCTTTTGGCTCACCGAGTCAGATTTTAGGCATCCCCTGCAATAAAAATGTCATTTTTAATGAAATACTTCCAAAGGGAAATCAGGTCTAAAGGGAGGCAGACCCTGCCACTTTCCTCATTAGAGCCCTGCATGTGCAGTAGCTGACTGATCATTATAAGGTTACTCCAATTTACATTGCACATGGACAAAGACAAACAACTATTTCTTCACAATAACAAAAGGTAGAAATCTGCAAGACCATTTTTTAAATTCCTGAGATGTATATCGATCACTTGGGGCGGATTTGGTCTTGTCTGTTCTACAGACTTTTCCATTGGAGCCTCTGTGAAGGATTTTTTTGGTGCTATTTACTCGTAATGTTTGGTTGCCTTTACAGAGCCGGATGTGCTTTCCTGCAGGGAACCTTTCCTGATTCTTCACAAGTATAAGGTGGTGCCCAGGCCTCGGGCATCTCTTTTCACCATAGGTGGTTTCCTTGTTCCACCTGAATCAGGACATTGTGTTGTCTCCTTTTTTTTTTTTCCTAATTCGTTGTAGAAGGTTCTTCACTCATTGAACGTTGTCCACATTTCTCTGAAGTCAACCGTTTTCTTTCAGTAGTCTGAATCCCTGTCCTACCTTAATGCCCTTGCAAGGGTTAGATTATTTCTAGGTGGATTTTTCAGGCCCTATGGCCTCAAGAGCAAGGTTTCTCCCCTCCTAGTGGAGGAGTGTCTTTGCTTCCTGACCTATAGCATCAAGCTTCTGTTATTCAAGTTTGCCAGGCTGCTACTCGGCCTTCTCTGCACAGGTTTACCAAGTTCCACCAGGTAGATGTTCGTGGCTCTGTGGACGCCAGTTTTGGGTGGAAGGTCTTGCAGATGTCTCTGTAGTGGGGTTCCCTCTTTCTTTCGGGACATCTCAAGTAGTTATGAATATGAAGACACCCCGTTTCCAGTGATGTATGATTAAGAATCTAGGATTTTTGGTTTACCTGTCAAATCCTTTTCTTGCAAGTACATCACAGGACACAGATATCTCTCCACTCTTTTTTGCCAGTGTCTAGTCACCTGAAGGTTGCAACATAACCCAATCAGCCATGACTATGATGTACAGATAAACAAAAATTCTAATTACTGTCTCCTCCTGACCCCTCCTCTCTTCGTCTTCCTCCCCCTCCCCTCTTCGTCTTTCTCCCCCTCCCCTCTTCGTCTTTCTCCCCCTCCCCTCTTCGTCTTTCTCCCCCCTCCCCTCTTCGTCTTTCTCCCCTCTATTCGTCTTTCTCCCCCTCACCTCTCCTGCCTTTCTTCAGCTTTCTTCTCGTTACTTCTCTTGTTTCCCTTTACCTCCTCACCTTTCCCTCTCTTCATCTCTCTCGTCCTTCTCTCTCCTCTCACTCGTCAGCTTTCTCCTCTACTCTTTGTCTGTCTCCTCCTCTCCTCCTATCTCTCTTCATCTTTCTCCTGAACTCTCCCACCTTTCTTCATCTTTCCCCTCATCTCTCCCATCTGTCTTAATCTTTCTCCTCATCTCTCGAGTCTGTCTTCATCTTTCTTCTCATATTTCCCCTCATCTGTCTTCGTCTTTCCCCTCATCTGTCTTCGTCTTTCCCCTCATCTCTTCTCCCATCTGTCTTCGTCTTTCCCCTCATCTCTTCTCCCATCTGTCTTCATCTTTCCCCTCATCTCTCCCATCTGTCTTAATCTTTCTCCTCATCTCTCGAGTCTGTCTTCATCTTTCTTCTCATATTTCCCCTCATCTGTCTTCGTCTTTCCCCTCATCTGTCTTTGTCTTTCCCCCTCATCTGTCTTTGTCTTTCCCCCTCATCTGTCTTTGTCTTTCCCCCTCATCTGTCTTTGTCTTTCCCCCTCATCTGTCTTTGTCTTTCCCCCTCATCTGTCTTCGTCTTTCCCCTCATCTCTTTTCCCATCTGTCTTCGTCTTTCCCCCTCATCTCTCCCATCTGTCTTCGTCTTTCCCCCTCATCTGTCTTCGTCTTTCCCCCTCATCTGTCTTCGTCTTTCCCCCTCATCTGTCTTCGTCTTTCCCCCTCATCTCTTCTCCCATCTGTCTTCGTCTTTCCCCCTCATCTCTTCTCCCATCTGTCTTCGTCTTTCCCCCTCATCTCTTCTCCCATCTGTCTTCGTCTTTCCCCCTCATCTGTCTTCGTCTTTCCCCCTCATCTGTCTTCGTCTTTCCCCCTCATCTCTTCTCCCATCTGTCTTCGTCTTTCCCCTCATCTGTCTTCATCTTTCCCCTCATCTGTCTTCATCTTTCCCCTCATCTCTTCTCCCATCTGTCATCTTTCTCCTCAACTTTTCCAACTGTCTTTGTCTTTCTCCTCAACTTTTCCAACTGTCTTTGTCTTTCTCCTCAACTTTTCCAACTGTCTTTGTCTTTCTCCTCAACTTTTCCAACTGTCTTTGTCTTTCTCCTCAACTTTTCCAACTGTCTTTGTCTTTCTCCTCAACTTTTCCAACTGTCTTCGTTCTTCTCCTCAACTTTTCCAACTGTCTTCGTCTTTCTCCTCAACTTTTCCAACTGTCTTCATCTTTCTTGTGAACTCTCCTGTTGTCTTCATTTTTCTCCTCAGCTCTCCCATCTGCATCTTTTTCCTCAACATTTCCATCTTTTGTCATCCTTCTCTCTAACTCTCCTGTCTGTCTTCATCTTTCTCCTTAACTCTGCCATCTGTCTTCATGGTTCTGAGAGGAGTTTTTCAGCTGTAAAAATGCTCAAATGTCAAAAAACACTGATAAACGCAGAAAAACGTTTAACATTTTTGGTCCATTGGAAAAAAAAAAATATATATATATATATAATTTTTTTTTTTTTTTTTTAAATGCTAACGTGGAAAAACGCTAAAAAACGCTATTGCATAAAATGTTGAAAAGCTCACTGCAAAGCTACTGCTGTTTTTATAACATCCATTGTGCATGAGGCCTCAGGTCTGTTTTCGTTTTCCCCAACTCTCACGTATGTCTTCCTCTTTCTCATCTCTCTAGTCTGTCTTCATTTTTCTTCTCAACTCTCCCGTCTGTCTTCATCTTTCTCCTCATCTCTCTCGTCTGTCTTCATCTTTCTCCTCATCTCTCTCGTCTGTCTTCATCTTTCTCCTCATCTCTCCCGTCTGTCTTCATCTTTCTCCTCATCTCTCCCATCTGTCTTCATTTTTCTTCTCAACTCTCCCGTCTGTCTTCATCTTTCTCCTCATCTCTCTAGTCTGTCTTCATCTTTCTCAACTCTGAGGCCTTATGCACGCTGGACGTTTTTACAGCAGCTGTTTTTGGCTTCAGATGTTTTTTTTTTTTTTTTTCTACAGTCAATAAACTCCCCATCATGTTATCCTATATGTTCATGCTTACATAAGCAGTTATCCGTTTTTGGCTGGGGTGCTTCTTGGCTTTAAAAAAAAAAAAATAAATAAAATTAGTGGGTTCCGAGAGGAGTTTTTCAGCTGTAAAAACACTTGAACATCAAAAAAACGCTGATAAATGCAGAAAAACGCAGTTCGCCAGCGATTAACGTTTTTGGTCTATTGGGAAATAAAAAAAAATATTTTTAAAAAAAAAAAAGCTATTGCAAAAACATTTAAAAACAAAACAGTGAAAAGCTCACTGCAAAACTACTGGTGTTTTTTATAACTTTTTTTTTAAAGTCCAGTGTGCATGAAGCCTCAGGTCTGTCTTCATCGTTCTCGACTCTCCCATCTGTCTTCATCTTTCTCCTCAACGCTCCCGTCTGTCTTCATCTTTCTCTTCGACTCTCCCGTCTGTCTTCATCTTTCTCTTCGACTCTCCCGTCTGTCTTCATCTTTCTCTTCCACTCTCCCGTCTGTCTTCATCTTTCTCTTCCACTCTCCCGTCTGTCTTCATCTTTCTCCTCAACGCTCCCGTCTGTCTTCATCTTTCTCCTCAACGCTCCCGTCTGTCTTCCATCTTTCTCTTCGACTCTCCCATCTGTCTTCATCTTTCTCTTCGACTCTCCCGTCTGTCTTCATCTTTCTCTTCCACTCTCCCGTCTGTCTTCATCTTTCTCTTCCACTCTCCCGTCTGTCTTCATCTTTCTCTTCCACTCTCCCGTCTGTCTTCATCTTTCTCTTCCACTCTCCCGTCTGTCTTCATCTTTCTCTTCCACTCTCCCGTCTGTCTTCATCTTTCTCTTCCACTCTCCCGTCTGTCTTCATCTTTCTCTTCCACTCTCCCGTCTGTCTTCATCTTTCTCTTCCACTCTCCCGTCTGTCTTCATCTTTCTCTTCCACTCTCCCGTCTGTCTTCATCTTTCTCTTCCACTCTCCCGTCTGTCTTCATCTTTCTCTTCGACTCTCCCGTCTGTCTTCATCTTTCTCTTCGACTCTCCCGTCTGTCTTCATCTTTCTCTTCGACTCTCCCGTCTGTCTTCATCTTTCTCTTCGACTCTCCCGTCTGTCTTCATCTTTCTCTTCGACTCTCCCGTCTGTCTTCATCTTTCTCTTCGACTCTCCCGTCTGTCTTCATCTTTCTCCTCGACTCTCCCGTCTGTCTTCATCTTTCTCCTCAACTCTCCAATCTGCATCTTTTTCCTCAACATTTCTATCTTTCTTCCCAACCCTCCCATGTGTCTTCATCTTTCTCCTCAACCCTCCCGTCTGTCTTCATCTTTCTCTTCGACTCTCCCGTCTGTCTTCATCTTTCTCTTCGACTCTCCCGTCTGTCTTCATCTTTCTCCTCGACTCTCCCGTCTGTCTTCATCTTTCTCCTCAACCCTCCCGTCTGTCTTCATCTTTTTCTTCAACTCTCCCATCTGTCTTCATCTTTCTCTTCGACTCTCCCATCTGTCTTCATCTTTCTCCTCGACTCTCCCGTCTGTATTCATCTTTCTCCTCAACTCTCCCGTCTGTCTTCATTTTTCTCCTTAACTCTCCAATCTGCATCTTTTTCCTCAACATTTCTATCTTTCTTCCCAACCCTCCCATGTGTCTTCATCTTTCTTCCCAACCCTCCCGTCTGTCTTCCATCTTTCTCTTCGACTCTCCCGTCTGTCTTCATCTTTCTCTTCCACTCTCCCGTCTGTCTTCATCTTTCTCTTCCACTCTCCCGTCTGTCTTCATCTTTCTCTTCGACTCTCCCGTCTGTCTTCATCTTTCTCTTCCACTCTCCCGTCTGTCTTCATCTTTCTCTTCCACTCTCCCGTCTGTCTTCATCTTTCTCTTCGACTCTCCCGTCTGTCTTCATCTTTCTCTTCCACTCTCCCGTCTGTCTTCATCTTTCTCTTCCACTCTCCCGTCTGTCTTCATCTTTCTCTTCCACTCTCCCGTCTGTCTTCATCTTTCTCTTCCACTCTCCCGTCTGTCTTCATCTTTCTCTTCCACTCTCCCGTCTGTCTTCATCTTTCTCTTCCACTCTCCCGTCTGTCTTCATCTTTCTCTTCCACTCTCCCGTCTGTCTTCATCTTTCTCTTCGACTCTCCCGTCTGTCTTCATCTTTCTCTTCGACTCTCCCGTCTGTCTTCATCTTTCTCTTCGACTCTCCCGTCTGTCTTCATCTTTCTCTTCGACTCTCCCGTCTGTCTTCATCTTTCTCTTCGACTCTCCCGTCTGTCTTCATCTTTCTCTTCGACTCTCCCGTCTGTCTTCATCTTTCTCTTCGACTCTCCCGTCTGTCTTCATCTTTCTCTTCGACTCTCCCGTCTGTCTTCATCTTTCTCTTCCACTCTCCCGTCTGTCTTCATCTTTCTCTTCCACTCTCCCGTCTGTCTTCATCTTTCTCTTCGACTCTCCCGTCTGTCTTCATCTTTCTCTTCGACTCTCCCGTCTGTCTTCATCTTTCTCTTCCACTCTCCCGTCTGTATTCATCTTTCTCCTCAACTCTCCCGTCTGTCTTCATTTTTCTCCTTAACTCTCCAATCTGCATCTTTTTCCTCAACATTTCTATCTTTCTTCCCAACCCTCCCATGTGTCTTCATCTTTCTCCTCAACCCTCCCGTCTGTCTTCATCTTTCTCTTCGACTCTCCCGTCTGTCTTCATCTTTCTCTTCGACTCTCCCGTCTGTCTTCATCTTTCTCCTCAACCCTCCCGTCTGTCTTCATCTTTCTCTTCGACTCTCCCGTCTGTCTTCATCTTTCTCTTCGACTCTCCCGTCTGTCTTCATCTTTCTCCTCGACTCTCCCGTCTGTCTTCATCTTTCTCCTCAACCCTCCCGTCTGTCTTCATCTTTCTCTTCGACTCTCCCGTCTGTCTTCATCTTTTTCTTCAACTCTCCCATCTGTCTTCATCTTTCTCTTCGACTCTCCCGTCTGTCTTCATCTTTCTCCTCGACTCTCCCGTCTGTATTCATCTTTCTCCTCAACTCTCCCGTCTGTCTTCATTTTTCTCCTTAACTCTCCAATCTGCATCTTTTTCCTCAACATTTCTATCTTTCTTCCCAACCCTCCCGTCTGTCTTCATCTTTTTCTTCAACTCTCCCATCTGTCTTCATCTTTCTCTTCGACTCTCCCGTCTGTCTTCATCTTTCTCCTCGACTCTCCCGTCTGTATTCATCTTTCTCCTCAACCCTCCCGTCTGTCTTCATCTTTCTCTTCGACTCTCCCGTCTGTCTTCATCTTTCTCCTCGACTCTCCCGTCTGTCTTCATCTTTCTCTTCAACCCTCCCGTCTGTCTTCATCTTTCTCCTCAACCCTCCCGTCTGTCTTCATCTTTCTCTTCGACTCTCCCGTCTGTCTTCATCTTTCTCTTCGACTCTCCCGTCTGTCTTCATCTTTCTCTTCGACTCTCCCGTCTGTCTTCATCTTTCTCCTCGACTCTCCCGTCTGTCTTCATCTTTCTCCTCGACTCTCCCGTCTGTATTCATCTTTCTCCTCAACTCTCCCGTCTGTCTTCATTTTTCTCCTTAACTCTCCAATCTGCATCTTTTTCCTCAACATTTCTATCTTTCTTCCCAACCCTCCCATGTGTCTTCATCTTTCTCCTCAACC
Source organism: Lithobates pipiens (assembly GCF_037356315.1). NCBI lineage: Eukaryota > Metazoa > Chordata > Amphibia > Anura > Ranidae > Lithobates > Lithobates pipiens. Next base: position 692,233,309 of record NW_027507903.1, on the reverse strand, counting down.
CTCCCGTCTGTCTTCATCTTTCTCTTCGACTCTCCCGTCTGTCTTCATCTTTCTCTTCAACCCTCCCGTCTGTCTTCATCTTTCTCCTCAACCCTCCCGTCTGTCTTCATCTTTCTCTTCGACTCTCCCGTCTGTCTTCATCTTTCTCTTCGACTCTCCCGTCTGTCTTCATCTTTCTCTTCGACTCTCCCGTCTGTCTTCATCTTTCTCCTCGACTCTCCCGTCTGTCTTCATCTTTCTCCTCAACCCTCCCGTCTGTCTTCATCTTTCTCTTCGACTCTCCCGTCTGTCTTCATCTTTCTCCTCGACTCTCCCGTCTGTCTTCATCTTTCTCTTCGACTCTCCCGTCTGTCTTCATCTTTCTCTTCGACTCTCCCGTCTGTCTTCATCTTTCTCTTCGACTCTCCCGTCTGTCTTCATCTTTCTCCTCGACTCTCCCGTCTGTCTTCATCTTTCTCCTCAACCCTCCCGTCTGTCTTCATCTTTCTCTTCGACTCTCCCGTCTGTCTTCATCTTTCTCTTCGACTCTCCCGTCTGTCTTCATCTTTCTCCTCGACTCTCCCGTCTGTCTTCATCTTTCTCTTCAACTCTCCCGTCTGTCTTCATCTTTCTCCTCAACCCTCCCGTCTGTCTTCATCTTTCTCTTCGACTCTCCCGTCTGTCTTCATCTTTCTCCTCGACTCTCCCGTCTGTCTTCATCTTTCTCTTCAACTCTCCCGTCTATCTTCATTTTTCTCCTCAACTCTCCAATTTGTCTGCATCTTTTTCCTCAACATTTCTATCTTTCTTCCCAACCCTCCCGTGTGTCTTCATCTTTCTCCTCAACCCTCACACTCTTTCTCCTCATCCCTCTCTTTCTCCTCCTCATCCCTCTCTTTCTCCTCCTAGCCCCTCTCCGTCCGTCTCTCTCTCTCTCTCCCTCGCCCCTCTCCGCTCAACTATCCCATCCCTTCTCTTTCTCCTTCTCACCATCTCTCCATTTGTTTGCAGTCTGCCTTGTCTTACACCCACACTTCAAGGTCTGCTTCTCCTGGAGGGTACAGCCACGGGACTCCACCTCAGCAGCCCCACACAGTAAGGGACCTCTGCAGGCTAAACTTTAGTGTTTCGTTTTTATTTTTTTTCAAGATTTCTTGATCTGTGTTTTCTCTGCTTTATTTCCTCAGTCTGGATTTCAGGCCTCTCCTCAGCAAACACCCCGTCTTCCATTCATGCAGCATGGACAGAATCAGCGCTTCTACCACAAATAAACATCGGGGACCTCTTATTATTGACAAGAATGGTTTTCTAATAAGATTAAAGCCGGATTGTAAATATTCTTCCTCCTCTCACTATTTACAAATTCTTCGAAAAATGTCTCACCTAAAGCTCCGCACTGCTTCTTCTCAGATGACAACCGCTGTATGCCCTGCCCATACGGCAGTCAGATTGAGGCCGGCACTGGAAAACGTGTTGGAATGTAATATTCTTAATCAAATTGGTTGGTGTGGGGCGGTACATATAGTTCATGTTTTACTCTTTACTCAATGAGGCTTCTTATACTTTGTCTACGTTCCAGACTGAAATGACTTTTTTCTAATTTTTAATTTCTCTATCTAACCCGACACCTCTGTCCTCCCTTCCTAGATCTCCATCTAACCCGACACCTCTGTCCCTCCTACCCCAGATCTCCATCTAAGCCGACACCTCTGTCCTCCCTTCCTAGATCTCCATCTAAGCCGACACCTCTGTCCCTCCTACCCCAGATCTCCATCTAACCCGACACCTCTGTCCCTCCTACCCCAGATCTCCATCTAACCCGATCCCTCTGTCCCTCCTTCCCCAGATCTCCATCTAACCCAAACCCTCTGTCCCTACGACCCAAAATCTCCATCTAACCCGACACCTCTGTCCCTCCTTCCCAAGATCTCCATCTAACCCGAACCCTCTGTCCCTACGACCCAAAATCTCCATCTAACCCGAACCCTCTGTCCCTACGACCCAAAATCTCCATCTAACCCGAACCCTCTGTCCCTCCTTCCCAAGATCTCCATCTAACCCGACACCTCTGTCCCTCCTTCCCAAGATCTCCATCTAACCCGACACCTCTGTCCCTCCTACCCCAGATCTCCATCTAACCCGATCCCTCTGTCCCTCCTTCCCAAGATCTCCATCTAACCCGAACCCTCTGTCCCTACGACCCAAGATCTCCATCTAACCCGAACCCTCTGTCCCTCCTTCCCAAGATCTCCATCTAACCCGACACCTCTGTCCCTCCTAACCCGACACCTCTGTCCCTCCTACCCCAGATCTCCATCTAACCCGAACCCTCTGTCCCTCCTTCCCAAGATCTCAATCTAACCCGACACCTCTGTCCCTCCTTCCCAAGATCTCAATCTAACCCGACACCTCTGTCCCTCCTTCCGGAGATCTCCATCTAACCGGACACCTCTGTCCCTCCTTCCGGAGATCTCCATCTAACCGGACACCTCTGTCCCTCCTACCCCAGATCTCCATCTAACCCGACACCTCTGTCCCTCCTTCCCAAGATCTCCATCTAACCCGACACCTCTGTCCCTCCTACCCCAGATCTCCATCTAACCCGACACCTCTGTCCCTCCTACCCCAGATCTCCATCTAACCCGACACCTCTGTCCCTCCTACCCCAGATCTCCATCTAACCCGACACCTCTGTCCCTCCTTCCCAAGATCTCCATCTAACCCGAACCCTCTTTCCTCCCTTCCTCAGATTTCCATCTAACCCAACACCTCTGTCCTCCCTTGCTCATGTGTTAAACATCTCTGTCTAACATGTTCCCTCTGTCCCTCCTCCTTCCCTCGTGTTTTTTGTCCTTGTCCCAGTATCGTCACCCCATGTTTTCTTGCTTTCCATACTTTTGCGTTTCATTGCCAGCTTTCCTGTGTAAATAGTTGTATGGAATAATTTGCGTGTGATGGAAAGAATATATGTTTTATATAAAATAAGAAGTTTATGACCTCCTACTAACCGAGTGTAATTGATGCGGCATCACGGAACCCGCCTGTGGCATCTTGCTGTAATAAAATAAAAGCCGTTTATCATTTTTGTTGTCAGACTGATTTTTAGAATCTTCTTAGAGCAGGGGATCCTCAAACTACGGCCCTCCAGCTGTTGAGAAACTACACATCCCATGAGGCATTGTAAAACTCTGACATTCACAGACATGACTAGGCATGATGGGAATTGTAGTTCCTGAACAACTGGAGGGCCGTAGTTTGAAGACCCCTGTCTTAGAGTATCGTGGTGATTATCCATCTTGTAACCCCATCTGATTCCACTGCCTGAGAGCTCTACCCCGTTACTGTGCCCTACCAGAGCGTCTCACTTTGTGTCCTGGTCAGGGTGGAGGAGCCATAGAAGAACGAGTGGTGGCACCTCTACTCCTCTGACCAGTCTTCATCATTCTCTGTGCTCAAATCTGTACCAACAAAGCAGGCTACAAATCGCTTCAGCCAAGCCTGCCTTATTCTACAGAGAGTTACAGGTCAGAAATACAAGCCTTGACCCTGTGCTGGGCTGCCTGCATCCTACCAACCAACTACGTCATTGGTTGCTAGGGAGCATGCTGGTTTCCCCTCAGGGCGGTCCGGGTCAGTGGAGTGATTTGCCTGTGGTTCTCTCCTCCATCTGGAATTCATATTGGATTTCTCCTCCCCCATATCAATTATCCCGGAAACGAGGGGGTGCTCAGCAACTTCTCCCTGGGCAGCCTGAGGTGGATGGTATGTGGGGTACTGGTCACTGACTGTACACACCGCTCGCTGACTGCCACCCGACACTGCACACCGCTCGCTGACCACCGCCCCCCAACACTACACACCGCTCGCTGACCGCCCCCCCCCCCCGACACTACACACCGCTCGCTGACCGCCCCCCCCCCCAGGACTCCCCAGCTAGGTATAACCCCTCCCAACTCAGCTCTTGGGTGATGGATGGACCTATCTTTGTCTCTCTGAAGACTGACTTCATGGGCTTTATTAAGGGGTGTTATGGTGACAATTCCTGGCCTGTTCCTCACCCCCCTTCCGGGGTGGGCTTTATCGATCCGGATCAGTCGGTAGAACCAGTAGGCCCCACCTGCAAGAGCCAGTACGGCCTGTAATGCTGCTGGATCCTTGGAACATTGATGTCTGGGGTATTGTATACCCAGTGAACTCACTGGCAGGGGGCGCCACAAGTCCAGGGCAGTGATCCCCAGGAGGGCAAGTGATATTCGTGAAGGCCCTGCGGGGGGGGGGGGGGGGCACACATCATAAAGGGGTGAAAATTGGGTCTACTGACCCTGCTACAGGGACAGGTGAGTGCCTTCTGGTCCAGGTGCCAGTCTTTACCTTTTGGTGTGGGGCTGTTTTCTCAGGTGGAGCATCACACCACAGCAGTGGTCTTGGCGTGAATCTGCACATATGTGGCCACCAGGGTTGTCAACCTACCGAAGTGAAATTTACTAACACCGTCAACTTCTTTTTTTATCAAGAAGTTACAAAATTAGTTTTCAGTGCAAATCTCAGTATTTAAGTTATACAATTAGAACTGAAGGCAAAAAAACAATGTATTTCACATTTTGTATAAAGGAAGGGGGGGGGGGATTATAAACTTTGTTTTGTCCCCCCGTGTCCATTGAGAGAGATTCCCCTTTAATCTGCGTTCCATGGTCACCTCAGAGAGTGGGGAGAAATCCCTGGTAGCCACCATGATCACCGGATCCCCTGTTCCAGATTTGACCTCCTTCTCGTTGTGGTGATAATGATAAACGGGGCAAATAGAAGGTGAATCTCCCCCACCTGCGGCACAGAGACATCAATAAAACACTGAAAGGACATTGCAGAAGCGGCCCCCATGGGAAGGGTTCCCTCATCTCTTCTTCCACTGACAACTGCAAAATAAAGTGGTCACTTCCTGGCCCCTGTGACAGAGGACAAGGTGAAACTCCTGACCCCACTTTCAACAACGGGAGCAAATAAAACTCAAATCGGCCTTTGTAGGCAAAAGATACACAAAAAACACCGAACCCCAACATTTCCGCAACTCAAACTGATTTTCTGTTATAACAGAAATGAAATCTTCCTGTTTTCTGATTGCACACATGAGGAAGGAATCAAACATGTCCACACTCATGACATCTGTAATCAGTCCTCCACCACCACCTCATTGTTGTCCTCACCAGCAGTAGAAGAAGCACCGATTGGTTTCCATTCGGGGTACGATAAAGCTTCAGCCCTGTTGTCCTCACCAGCAGTAGAAGAAGCACCGATTAGTTTACATTTAGGGTTAGATAAAGCTTCAGCCCTGTTGTCCTCACCAACAGAAGAAGAAGCACCAATTGGTTTCCATTCGGGGTACGATAAAGCTTCAGCTCTGTTGTTCTCACCAGCAGAAGAAGAAGCACCGATTGGTTTACATTTAGGGTTAGATAAAGCTTCAGCCCTGTTGTCCTCACCAGCAGTAGAAGAAGCACCGATTGGTTTCCATTCGGGGTACGATAAAGCTTCAGCTCTGTTGTTCTCACCAGCAGAAGCACAGGTTGGTTTCCATTCGTGGTTAGATAAAGCTTCAGCCCTGTTGTCCTCACCAGCAGCAGAAGAAGCACCGATTGGTTTCCATTTGGGGTACAGTAAAGTTTCAGCCCTGTTGTCCTCACCAGCAGTAGAAGCACTGGTTGGTTTCCATTCGTGGTTAGATAACGCTTCAGCCCGGTTGTTCTCACCAGCAGTAGAAGAAGCACCGATTGGTTTCCATTCGGAGTTAGATAAAGCTTCAGCCCGGTTGTTCTACCCAGCAGTAGAAGAAGCACCGATTAGTTTACATTTAGGGTTAGATAAAGCTTCAGCCCTGTTGTCCTCACCAGCAGTAGAAGAAGCACCGATTGGTTTCCATTCGGAGTTAGATAAAGCTTCAGCTCTGTTGTCCTCACCAGCAGTAGAAGAAGCACCGATTGGTTTCCATTCGGGGTACGATAAAGCTTCAGCCCTGTTGTCCTCACCAGCAGTAGAAGAAGCACCGATTGGTTTCCATTCGGAGTTAGATAAAGCTTCAGCCCTGTTGTTCTCACCAGCTTTAGAAGAAGCACCGATTGGTTTCCATTCGGGGTACGATAAAGCTTCAGCTCTGTTGTTCTCACCAGCAGTAGAAGAAGCACCGATTGGTTTCCATTCGGGGTACGGTAAAGCTTTAGCCCTGTTTTTCTCACCAGCATTAGAAGAAGCACTGATTGGTTTCCATTCGGAGTTAGATAAAGCTTCAGCCCTGTTGTCCTCACCAGCAGTAGAAGAAGCACCGATTGGTTTCCATTCGGGGTACGATAAAAGCTTCAGCCCTGTTGTCCTCACCAGCAGCAGAAGAAGCACTGATTGGTTTCCATTTGGGGTACGGTAAAGTTTCAGCCCTGTTGTCCTCACCAGCAGAAGAAGAAGCACCGATTGGTTTCCATTCGGGGTACGGTAAAGTTTCAGCCCTGTTGTCCTCACCAGCAGCAGAAGAAGCACTGATTGGTTTCCATTTGGGGTACGGTAAAGTTTCAGCCCTGTTGTCCTCATCAGCAGTAGAAGCACTGGTTGGTTTCCATTCGGGGTACAGTAAAGCTTCAGCCCTGTTGTCCTCACCAGCAGAATAAGAAGCACCGATTGGTTTCCATTCGGGGTACGGTAAAGTTTCAGCCCTGTTGTCCTCACCAGCAGAAGAAGAAGCACCGATTGGTTTCCATTCGGGGTACAGTAAAGCTTCAGCCCTGTTGTCCTCACCAGCAGAATAAGAAGCACCGATTGGTTTCCATTCGGGGTACGGTAAAGTTTCAGCCCTGTTGTCCTCACCAGCAGAAGAAGAAGCACCGATTGGTTTCCATTCGGGGTACAGTAAAGCTTCAGCCCTGTTGTCCTCACCAGCAGAAGAAGAAGCACCGATTGGTTTCCATTCGGGGTACGATAAAGCTTCAGCCCTGTTGTTCTCACCAGCAGAAGAAGAAGCACCGATTGGTTTCCATTCGGGGTACGATAAAGCTTCAGCCCTGTTGTTCTCACCAGCAGAAGAAGAAGCACCGATTGGTTTCCATTCGGGGTACGGTAAAGTTTCAGCCCTGTTGTCCTCACCAGCAGAAGAAGAAGCACCGATTGGTTTCCATTCGGGGTACGGTAAAGTTTCAGCCCTGTTGTTCTCACCAGCAGAAGAAGAAGCACCGATTGGTTTCCATTCGGGGTACGATAAAGCTTCAGCTCTGTTGTCCTCACCAGCAGAAGAAGAAGCACCGATTGGTTTCTATTCGGGGTACAGTAAAGTTTCAGCCCTGTTGTCCTCACCAGCAGTAGAAGCACTGGTTGGTTTCCATTCGGGGTACGGTAAAGTTTCAGCCCTGTTGTCCTCACCAGCAGTAGAAGAAGCACTGATTGGTTTCTATTCGTGGTTAGATAACGCTTCAGCCCTGTTGTCCTCACCAGCAGAAGAAGAAGCACCGATTGGTTTCCATTCGGGGTACGGTAAAAGCTTCAGCTCTGTTGTCCTCACCAGCATTAGAAGAAGCACTGATTGGTTTCCATTCGGAGTTAGATAAAGCTTCAGCCCTGTTGTCCTCACCAGCAGAAGAAGAAGCACCGATTGGTTTCCATTCGGGGTACGGTAAAAGCTTCAGCCCTGTTGTCCTCACCAGCAGAAGAAGCACCGATTGGTTTCTATTCGGGGTACAGTAAAGTTTCAGCCCTGTTGTCCTCACCAGCAGTAGAAGCACTGGTTGGTTTCCATTCGTGGTTAGATAACGCTTCAGCCCGGTTTTTCTAGCACGATGAACAATTCCAGAGCTGGCTTGCCTAGCCGCAGCAATAGACTTGTGTATGGAACATGTAGCATGACTACGGACACCACAAACTCCGCCGTGTGCTATGCTGATTTCTTGCACCACAGACACTTGGCCTTGTGTCTGGACTCCAGCCCCGATGATATCCAGTCTTTGAACCGCGTGCCGGTTTGCCGTGAGCCTGAAAAGGGACAAAGCCTATGTTTGTGAGGTTTTTCGGGGGCCCCTTCCATTTCTATAGTGGAAGTGCGAACACCGCACTACCTACAACCAGCACAAGCCCTGAACTGTCTCGTGTTACCAATGACGGCTCTTAAAGGTGCCAAAATTCAGACATCAAACAGACCTTTAAAATCTTTTCCCACTTCGTCATCCATGGTGGAGGTGGGTGGGAGTCCGAAAAAAGCTACATCTACAAGAGAACGCACTGGAATGAGAGTTATATCCCAAAAAACCAAATGATGAGTACTTACCTGTAGAGGTAGTTGTATGCTCAACTCTGAGACTGCCAAGGAGAGTTTGCAGTGGCAGTTGATTGTTTGCAGGCAGGTGACCGTCTCCTGGGGCAGATCCAGGAAGGCCGGGAACTCGGGATCAGTGCCAGTCCAAGAGAAGCCAACTACACCAAGAGAGAGACTGTGATACACCCGAGACTAGAACCAAACACCAACGAAACCCACCAAAACCATCCTCCAATGTGAGACATTGCCCCCAGAGAGAGGGAAACTGATCTACATTGCCCCGGAGAGAGAGAGACTGCTCCACATTGCCCCCAGAGAGAGACTGCTCCACATTGCCCCCAGAGAGAGACTGCTCCACATTCCCCCGGAGAGAGAGAGGCTGCTCCACGTTGCTTCCAAAGAGAGAGAGAGAGAGACTGTTCCACATTGCTTCCAAAGAGAGAGAGAGAGAGACTGTTCCACATTGCTTCCAAAGAGAGAGAGAGACTGCTCCACATTTCCCCCACAGAAAGAGAGAGAGAGAGACTGCTCCACATTGCCCCCAGAGAGAGACTGCTCCACATTGCCCCCAGAGAGAGACTGCTCCACATTGCCCCGGAGAGAGAGGCTGCTCCACGTTGCTTCCAAAGAGAGAGAGAGAGAGACTGTTCCACATTTCCCCCACAGAAAGAGAGAGAGAGAGACTGCTCCATGCTGCCCCCATAGAGAGAGAGACTGCTTCACATTGCCCCCAGAGAGAGAGACTGCTCCACATTGCCCCCAGAGAGAGAGACTGCTTCACATTGCCCCCAGAGAGAGAGAGAGAGAGACTGCTCCACATTGCTTCCAAAGAGAGAGAGAGACTGCTCCACATTGCCCCCAGAGAGAGACTGCTCCACATTGCCCCAGAGAGAGAGAGACTGCTCCACATTGCCCCCAGAGAGAGACTGCTCCACATTGCCCCGGGGAGAGAGGCTGCTCCACATTGCACCCAGAGAGAGAGAGACCGCTCCACGTTGCTTCCAAAGAGAGAGAGAGAGACTGTTCCACATTGCTTCCAAAGAGAGAGAGAGACTGCTCCACATTTCCCCCACAGAAAGAGAGAGAGAGACTGCTCCATGTTGCCCCCATAGAGAGAGAGACTGCTTCACATTGCCCCCAGAGAGAGAGAGAGAGAGAGACTGCTCCACATTGCCCCCAGAGAGAGAGACTGCTCCACATTGTCCCCAGAGAGAGAGAGAGACTGCTCCACATTGCACCAAGAGAGAGAGAGACTGCTCCACATTGCTTCCAAAGAGAGAGAAAGAGAGAGACTGCTCCACATTGCTTCCAAAGAGAGAGAGAGACTGCTCCACATTTCCCCCACAGAAAGAGAGAGAGAGAGAGAGACTGCTCCACATTTCCCCCACAGAGAGAGAGACTCCTCTACGTTGCCCCCATAGAGAGAGAGACTGCTTCACATTGCCCCCAGAGAGAGAGAGACTGCTCCACATTGCCCCCAGAGAGAGAGACTGCTTCACATTGCCCCCAGAGAGAGAGAGAGACTGCTCCACATTGCCCCCAGAGAGAGAGAGAGAGACTGCTCCACATTGCACCAAGAGAGAGAGACTGCTCCACATTGCACCAAGAGAGAGAGACTGCTCCACATTGCCCCCAGAGAGAGAGACTGCTCCACATTGCCCCAGGGAGAGAGGCTGCTCCACATTGCACCCAGAGAGAGAGAGAGACCGCTCCATGTTGCTTCCAAAGAGAGAGAGAGAGAGACTGTTCCACATTGCTTCCAAAGAGAGAGAGAGGCTGCTCCACATTGCCCCCAGAGAGAGAGAGACTGCTCCACATTGCCCCCAGAGAGAGACTGCTCCACATTGCCCCGGAGAGAGAGAGACTGCTCCACATTGCCCCCAGAGAGAGACTGCTCCACATTGCCCCGGGGAGAGAGGCTGCTCCACATTGCACCCAGAGAGAGAGAGAGACCGCTCCACGTTGCTTCCAAAGAGAGAGAGAGAGAGAGAGAGAGACTGTTCCACATTGCTTCCAAAGAGAGAGAGAGACTGCTCCACATTTCCCCCACAGAAAGAGAGAGAGAGACTGCTCCATGTTGCCCCCATAGAGAGAGAGACTGCTTCACATTGCCCCCAGAGAGAGAGAGACTGCTCCACATTGCCCCCAGAGAGAGAGACTGCTCCACATTGCCCCCAGAGAGAGAGAGAGAGAGACTGCTCCACATTGCACCAAGAGAGAGAGAGACTGCTCCACATTGCTTCCAAAGAGAGAGAGAGAGACTGCTCCACATTGCTTCCAAAGAGAGAGAGAGACTGCTCCACATTTCCCCCACAGAAAGAGAGAGAGAGAGACTGCTCCACATTTCCCCCACAGAGAGAGAGAGAGAGAGACTGCTCCACGTTGCCCCCATAGAGAGAGAGACTGCTTCACATTGCCCCCAGAGAGAGAGAGACTGCTCCACATTGCCCCCAGAGAGAGAGACTGCTTCACATTGCCCCCAGAGAGAGAGAGAGACTGCTCCACATTGCCCCCAGAGAGAGAGAGAGAGACTGCTCCACATTGCCCCCAGAGAGAGAGAGAGAGACTGCTCCACATTGCACCAAGAGAGAGAGACTGCTCCACATTGCACCAAGAGAGAGAGACTGCTCCACATTGCCCCGGGGAGAGAGGCTGCTCCACATTTCCCCCACAGAAAGAGAGAGAGAGACTGCTCCACATTTCCCCCACAGAAAGAGAGAGAGAGAGACTGCTCCACGTTGCCCCCATAGAGAGAGAGAGACTGCTCCACATGGCCCCCAGAGAGAGAGAGAGACTGCTCCCCACTGCCCCCATAGAGAGAGAGGGACTGTTCCACATTGCTTCCAAAGAGAGAGAGAGAGACTGCTCCACATTTCCCCCACAGAAAGAGAGAGAGAGAGACTGCTCCACATTTCCCCCACAGAGAGAGAGAGAGAGAGACTGCTCCACATTGCCCCCAGAGAGAGAGAGAGACTGCTCCACGTTGCCCACATAGAGAGAGAGACTGCTTCGCATTGCCCCCAGAGAGAGAGACTGCTTCACATTGCCCCCAGAGAGAGAGAGAGACTGCTCCACATTGCCCCCAGAGAGAGAGACTGCTCCACATTGCCCCCAGAGAGAGAGACTGCTTCACATTGCCCCCAGAGAGAGAGAGAGACTGCTCCACATTGCCCCCAGAGAGAGAGACTGCTCCACATTGCCCCCAGAGAGAGAGAGAGAGACTGCTCCACATTGCACCAAGAGAGAGAGAGAGAGACTGTTCCACATTGCTTCCAAAGAGAGAGAGAGAGACTGTTCCACATTGCTTCCAAAGAGAGAGAGAGAGACTGAAATTTCCCCCACAGAAAGAGAGAGAGAGAGACTGCTCCACGTTGCCCCCATAGAGAGAGAGAGACTGCTCCACATGGCCCCCAGAGAGAGAGAGAGACTGCTCCCCACTGCCCCCATAGAGAGAGAGGGACTGCTCCATTGCCCCCAGAGAGAGAGAGACTGCTGCACATTGCCCCCAGAGAGATAGAGAGAGAGAGAGAGAGAGACTGCTCCGTTGCCCCCCAAGAGAGAGAGAGAGACTGATCCCCATTTCCCCCAGAGAGAGACTGCTCCACATTGCCCCCAGAGAGATAGACTGCTCCACATTGCACCAAGAGAGAGAGACTGCTCCACATTGCCCCCAGAGAGAGACTGCTCCACATTGCCCCGGGGAGAGAGGCTGCTCCACATTGCACCCAGAGAGAGAGAGACCGCTCCACGTTGCTTCCAGAGAGAGAGAGAGACTGTTCCACATTGCTTCCAAAGAGAGAGAGAGACTGCTCCACATTTCCCCCACAGAAAGAGAGAGAGAGACTGCTCCATGTTGCCCCCATAGAGAGAGAGACTGCTTCACATTGCCCCCAGAGAGAGAGAGAGAGACTGCTCCACATTTCCCCCACAGAAAGAGAGAGAGAGACTGCTCCATGTTGCCCCCATAGAGAGAGAGACTGCTTCACATTGCCCCCAGAGAGAGAGAGAGAGAGACTGCTCCACATTGCCCCCAGAGAGAGAGACTGCTCCACATTGCCCCCAGAGAGAGAGAGAGAGACTGCTCCACATTGCACCAAGAGAGAGAGAGAGACTGCTCCACATTGCACCAAGAGAGAGAGAGAGACTGCTCCACATTGCTTCCAAAGAGAGAGAGAGACTGCTCCACATTTCCCCCACAGAAAGAGAGAGAGAGAGACTGCTCCACATTTCCCCCACAGAGAGAGAGAGAGAGACTGCTCCATGTTGCCCCCATAGAGAGAGAGACTGCTTCACATTGCCCCCAGAGAGAAAGAGACTGCTCCACATTGCCCCCAGAGAGAGAGACTGCTCCACATTGCCCCCAGAGAGAGAGAGAGAGAGACTGCTTCACATTGCCCCCAGAGAGAGAGAGAGACTGCTCCACATTGCCCCCAGAGAGAGAGAGAGAGACTGCTCCACATTGCCCCCAGAGAGAGAGAGAGAGACTGCTCCACATTGCCCCCAGAGAGAGACTGCTCCACATTGCCCCGGGGAGAGAGGCTGCTCCACATTGCACCCAGAGAGAGAGAGAGACCGCTCCATGTTGCTTCCAAAGAGAGAGAGAGAGAGACTGTTCCACATTGCTTCCAAAGAGAGAGAGAGACTGCTCCACATTTCCCCCACAGAAAGAGAGAGAGAGACTGCTCCATGTTGCCCCCATAGAGAGAGAGACTGCTTCACATTGCCCCCAGAGAGAGAGAGAGACTGCTCCACATTGCCCCCAGAGAGAGAGACTGCTTCACATTGCCCCCAGAGAGAGAGAGAGAGAGAGACTGCTCCACATTGCCCCCAGAGAGAGAGACTGCTCCACATTGCCCCCAGAGAGAGAGAGAGAGACTGCTCCACATTGCACCAAGAGAGAGAGAGACTGCTCCACATTGCTTCCAAAGAGAGAGAGAGACTGTTCCACATTGCTTCCAAAGAGAGAGAGAGAGACTGCTCCACATTTCCCCCACAGAAAGAGAGAGAGAGAGACTGCTCCACGTTGCCCCCATAGAGAGAGAGAGACTGCTCCACATGGCCCCCAGAGAGAGAGAGAGACTGCTCCACATTGCTTCCAAAGAGAGAGAGAGAGACTGTTCCACATTGCTTCCAAAGAGAGAGAGAGACTGCTCCACATTTCCCCCACAGAAAGAGAGAGAGAGAGACTGCTCCATGTTGCCCCCATAGAGAGAGAGAGACTGCTCCACATGGCCCCCAGAGAGAGAGAGAGACTGCTCCCCACTGCCCCCATAGAGAGAGAGGGACTGTTCCACATTGCTTCCAAAGAGAGAGAGAGAGACTGCTCCACATTTCCCCCACAGAAAGAGAGAGAGAGAGACTGCTCCATGTTGCCCACATAGAGAGAGAGACTGCTCCACATTTCCCCCACAGAGAGAGAGAGAGAGAGAGACTGCTCCACGTTGCCCACATAGAGAGAGAGACTGCTTCACATTGCCCCCAGAGAGAGAGAGACTGCTCCACATTGCCCCCAGAGAGAGAGACTGCTTCACATTGCCCCCAGAGAGAGAGAGAGACTGCTCCACATTGCCCCCAGAGAGAGAGACTGCTCCACATTGCCCCCAGAGAGAGAGAGAGAGACTGCTCCACATTGCACCAAGAGAGAGAGACTGCTCCACATTGCTTCCAAAGAGAGAGAGAGAGACTGTTCCACATTGCTTCCAAAGAGAGAGAGAGAGACTGTTCCACATTGCTTCCAAAGAGAGAGAGAGAGACTGTTCCACATTTCCCCCACAGAAAGAGAGAGAGAGACTGCTCCACGTTGCCCCCATAGAGAGAGAGAGACTGCTCCACATGGCCCCCAGAGAGAGAGAGAGACTGCTCCCCACTGCCCCCATAGAGAGAGAGGGACTGCTCCATTGCCCCCAGAGAGAGAGACTGCTGCACATTGCCCCCAGAGAGATAGACTGCTCCACATTGCACCAAGAGAGAGAGACTGCTCCACATTGCCCCCAGAGAGAGAGAGAGACTGCTCCACATTGCCCCGGGGAGAGAGGCTGCTCCACATTGCACCCAGAGAGAGAGAGAGACCGCTCCATGTTGCTTCCAAAGAGAGAGAGAGAGAGAGACTGTTCCACATTGCTTCCAAAGAGAGAGAGAGAGACTGCTCCACATTTCCCCCACAGAAAGAGAGAGAGAGAGACTGCTCCATGTTGCCCCCATAGAGAGAGAGAGAGAGAGACTGCTCCACATTGCCCCCAGAGAGAGAGAGAGAGACTGCTCCACATTGCACCAAGAGAGAGAGAGACTGCTCCACATTGCTTCCAAAGAGAGAGAGAGAGACTGTTCCACATTGCTTCCAAAGAGAGAGAGAGAGACTGCTCCACATTTCCCCCACAGAAAGAGAGAGAGAGAGACTGCTCCACGTTGCCCCCATAGAGAGAGAGAGAGAGAGAGAGACTGCTCCACGTTGCCCACATAGAGAGAGAGACTGCTTCACATTGCCCCCAGAGAGAGAGAGACTGCTCCACATTGCCCCCAGAGAGAGAGACTGCTTCACATTGCCCCCAGAGAGAGAGAGAGACTGCTCCACATTGCCCCCAGAGAGAGAGAGAGAGACTGCTCCCCACTGCCCCCATAGAGAGAGAGGGACTGTTCCACATTGCTTCCAAAGAGAGAGAGAGAGACTGCTCCACATTTCCCCCACAGAAAGAGAGAGAGAGAGAGACTGCTCCACATTTCCCCCACAGAGAGAGAGAGAGAGAGAGAGACTGCTCCACGTTGCCCACATAGAGAGAGAGACTGCTTCACATTGCCCCCAGAGAGAGAGAGACTGCTCCACATTGCCCCCAGAGAGAGAGACTGCTTCACATTGCCCCCAGAGAGAGAGAGAGACTGCTCCACATTGCCCCCAGAGAGAGAGACTGCTCCACATTGCCCCCAGAGAGAGAGAGAGAGACTGCTCCACATTGCACCAAGAGAGAGAGACTGCTCCACATTGCTTCCAAAGAGAGAGAGAGAGACTGTTCCACATTGCTTCCAAAGAGAGAGAGAGAGACTGCTCCACATTTCCCCCACAGAAAGAGAGAGAGAGACTGCTCCACGTTGCCCCCATAGAGAGAGAGAGACTGCTCCACATGGCCCCAAGAGAGAGAGAGAGACTGCTCCCCACTGCCCCCATAGAGAGAGAGGGACTGCTCCATTGCCCCCAGAGAGAGAGAGGGACTGCTCCATTGCCCCCAGAGAGATAGAGAGAGAGACTGCTCCGTTGCCCCCCAAGAGAGAGAGAGAGACTGCTCCCCATTTCCCCCAGAGAGAGAGAGAGAGAGAGAGACTGATCCCCATTTCCCCCAGAGAGAGACTGCTCCACATTGCCCCCAGAGACAGAAAGAGAGACTGCTCCACATTGCTTCCAAAGAGAGATAGAAAGAGAGACTGCTCCACATTGTTCCCAGAGAAAGAGAGACTGCTCCACATTGCCCCCAGAGAGAGAGAGATTGTTCCACCTTACCCCCAGAGAGAGGGAGAGAGACTGCTGCACATTCCCCCAGAGAGAGACAGAAACTGCTCCACATTGCCCCCAGAGAAAAAGAGACTGCTTTGCATTGCCCCCAGAGAGAGAGAGACTGCTCCATTGCCCCCAGAGAGATAGACTGCTCCATTGCCCCAGAGTGAGAGACTGCTCCCCATTGCCCCCAGAGAGAGACTGCTCAATTGCCCCCAGAGAGAGAGAGACTGCTCCAGCAGGCAGAGGCAGTGTGCGTGTAATTACAGACTCACTTCATCCCCCCCGACTGCTTGTGAAGGAATGATGGGTGCTGGGAAAAGGCTTTTATAGACATGACAGATGTGCACTATGACATCACACACAGGCCGGGACACACCCTCCCCCACCACATGGGCCGAGAAGCATTTGGCCGGCTTAAGAACTGCACCGGTGCACTTCCAAAGCTGAGCGCAGCCACATGTTCTACAGGCACTCAGTGCCCATCCCTGGACATTCACCGATAGGCAAACATCAGGCCACACTTACAGGCGGCCGAAATCTCTGGTGGCCACCATTTTCCTGGTTCCCTGGGCGACTCTCTTCCAACTGCAGCCGCTGGGTACAGCCCGGGGCTCAGCAAGTATGTGGGGACACTTGGGTGGGTGGGCTATATTAGGCCCTCAGACCCTCAGACCCTGGTGGAGAGAAGTCCCTCTATCGGGTAGGAGGGACCCCCAGAACTGTGTGCCGTGTAGTGGCTCCCCAAAGGTACAGATTGGCTCTGAAACTCTGACCATATACTTATCTCCGGGACCCAATCCTTCACTTCCATTGGGAGGGGTCTTCTGTGTGAGGGGCTCTCAGGGGTCTCTCCGTCTTGTAGGACACAAATGTGAGCACTCCCCTCCCCCAACTCTGATTTCAATGAGGCGTTGGAGGAACATCCTGAATATGAGGAGGAGGAAGCAGCTGAGGATCGGGAATTCCAGCCCAGGAGGAGTCCCCGGGCCCCGGGCCCTCTCCGGCATGGGAGTGGTCTACACTGACTTGACACTTCCGGAATCCTCTTCTTCAAAGCTCACTGGATTTGGGTCCCGGTGGCCCCCGAAACATCCCAAATGTTTTCCTGTGCCTGGAGGAGCCATCACCCCCAACGTGGTTCTCTCAGCTGCACCCCACAGAGGAGGAATTCAACAACTGGAGTTCTCCGACCTCAACCTTTCCAACTTGAAGAAGACCTCCACAGGTGCATGAGGAGCCAGTGTGGCAAGATGCTGTGCACAAGAGGCTGGAGGCCTCAGAGATTCCATACAGACACCATGTCTGATCGCATCAGACACCCAACGCAGGAGACGCAACCCAGGAGACCCAACCCAGGAGACCCAACCCAGGACACCCAACCCAGGACACCCAACCCAGGACACCCAACCCAGGAGACGCAACCCAGGAGACCCAACGCAGGAGACCCGACCCAGGAGACCCGACCCAGGACACCCAACCCAGGACACCCAACCCAGGAGACGCAACCCAGGAGACGCAACCCAGGAGACCCAACCTAGGAGACCCAACCCAGGACACCCAACCCAGGACACCCAACCCAGGAGACGCAACCCAGGAGACCCAACCCAGGAGACCCAACCCAGGACACCCAACCCAGGACACCCAACCCAGGAGACGCAACCCAGGAGACGCAACCCAGGAGACCCAACCTAGGAGACCCAACCCAGGAGACCCAACCCAGGACACCCAACCCAGGAGACGCAACCCAGCAGACGCAACCCAGCAGACGCAACCCAGCAGACGCAACCCAGCAGACGCAACCCAGGAGACACAACCCAGGAGACCCAACCCAGGAGACCCAACCCAGCAGACGCAACCCAGGAGACGCAACCCAGGAGACGCAACCCAGGAGACCCAACCCAGGAGAAGCAACCCAGGAGAAGCAACCCAGGAGAAGCAACCCAGGAGAAGCAACCCAGGAGACCCAACGCAGGAGACCCAACGCAGGAGACCCAACCCAGGAGACGCAACCCAGGAGACGCAACCCAGGAAACCCAACCCAGCAGACGCAACCCAGCAGACGCACCCAGCAGACACAACCCAGGAGACCCAACCCAGGAGAAGCAACCCAGGAGACCCAATGCAGGAGACCCAACCCAGGAGACGCAACCCAGGAGAGACCCAACCCAGGAGACCCAACCCAGGAGACCCAACCCAGGACACCCAACCCAGGAGACGCAACCCAGGAGACCCAACCCAGGAGACCCAACCCAGCAGACGCAACCCAGCAGACGCAACCCAGCAGACGCAACCCAGGAGACGCAACCCAGGAGACCCAACCCAGGAGAAGCAACCCAGGAGACCCAACGCAGGAGACCCAACCCAGGAGACCCAACGCAGGAGACCCAACCCAGGAGACGCAACCCAGGAGACGCAACCCAGGAGACCCAACCCAGCAGACGCAACCCAGCAGACGCAACCCAGCAGACGCAACCCAGGAGACCCAACCCAGGAGAAGCAACCCAGGAGAAGCAACCCAGGAGAAGCAACCCAGGAGACCCAATGCAGGAGACCCAACCCAGGAGACCCAACGCAGGAGACGCAACCCAGGAGACGCAACCCAGGAGACGCAACCCAGGAGACCCAACCCAGGAGACCCAACGCAGGAGACCCAACGCAGGAGACGAAACCCAGGAGACGCAACCCAGGAGACGCAACCCAGGACACCCAACGCAGGAGACCCAACCCAGGAGACCCAACGCAGGAGACGCAACCCAGGAGACCCAACCCAGGAGACCCAACGCAGGAGACCCAGCCCAGGAGACGCAAACCCAGGAGACCCAACGCAGGAGACGCAACCCAGGACACCCAACCCAGGACACCCAACCCAGGACACCCAACCCAGGAAACCCAACGCAGGAGACCCAACGCAGGAGACGCAACCCAGGAGACCCAACGCAGGAGACGCAACCCAGGAGACGCAACCCAGGAGACCCAAAGCAGGAGACCCAACGCAGGAGACCCAACCCAGGAGACCCAACCCAGGAGACCCAACGCAGGAGACCCAACCCAGGAGACCCAACGCAGGAGACCCAACCCAGGAGACGCAACCCAGGAGACGCAACCCAGGAGACGCAACCCAGGAGACGCAACCCAGGAGACCCAACCCAGCAGACGCAACCCAGCAGACGCAACCCAGCAGACGCAACCCAGGAGACCCAACCCAGGAGAAGCAACCCAGGAGAAGCAACCCAGGAGACCCAATGCAGGAGACCCAACCCAGGAGACCCAACGCAGGAGACCCAACCCAGCAGACCCAACCCAGGAGACGCAACCCAGGAGACGCAACCCAGGAGACGCAACCCAGGAGACCCAACCCAGGAGACCCAACCCAGGAGACGCAACCCAGGAGACGCAACCCAGGAGACCCAACCCAGGAGACCCAACGCAGGAGACCCAACGCAGGAGACGAAACCCAGGAGACGCAACCCAGGAGACGCAACCCAGGACACCCAACGCAGGAGACCCAACCCAGGAGACTCAACGCAGGAGACGCAACCCAGGAGACCCAACCCAGGAGACCCAACGCAGGAGACCCAGCCCAGGAGACGCAAACCCAGGAGACCCAACGCAGGAGACGCAACCCAGGACACCCAACCCAGGACACCCAACCCAGGACACCCAACCCAGGAAACCCAACGCAGGAGACCCAAACCCAGGAGACCCAACGCAGGAGACGCAACCCAGGAGACGCAACCCAGGAGACCCAAAGCAGGAGACCCAACGCAGGAGACCCAACCCAGGAGACCCAACGCAGGAGACCCAACGCAGGAGACGCAACCCAGGAGACCCAACCCAGGAGACCCAACGCAGGAGACCCAGCCCAGGAGACGCAAACCCAGGAGACCCAATGCAGGAGACGCAACCCAGGACACCCAACCCAGGACACCCAACCCAGGACACCCAACCCAGGAGACCCAACCCAGGAAACCCAACGCAGGAGACCCAAACCCAGGAGACCCAACCCAGGAGACGCAACCCAGGAGACCCAACGCAGGAGACGCAACCCAGGAGACCCAACGCAGGAGACGCAACCCAGGAGACCCAACGCAGGAGACTCAACCCAGGAGACCCAACGCAGGAGACCCAACCCAGGAGACCCAACGCAGGAGACGCCACCCAGGAGACCCAATGCAGGAGACGCAACCCAGGAGACCCAACCCAGGAGACCCAACGCAGGGGACCCAACCCAGGAGACCCAACCCAGGAGACGCAACCCAGGAGACGCAACCCAGGAGACGCAACCCAGGAGACCCAACGCAGGAGACGCAACCCAGGAGACCCAAAGCAGGAGACGCAACCCAGGAGACGCAACCCAGGAGACCCAACGCAGGAGACCCAACACAGGAGACCCAACCCAGGAGACCCAACGCAGGAGACCCAACCCAGGAGACCCAACGCAGGAGACGCAACCCAGGAGACCCAATTCAGGAGACGCAACCCAGGAGACCCAACCCAGGACACCCAACCCAGGACACCCAACCCGGGAGACGCAACCCAGGAGACCCAACCCAGGAGACCCAACCCAGGAGACCCAACCCAGCAGACGCAACCCAGCAGACGCAACCCAGCAGACGCAACCCAGCAGACGCAACCCAGGAGACCCAACCCAGGAGAAGCAACCCAGGAGAAGCAACCCAGGAGACCCAACGCAGGAGACCCAACCCAGGAGACCCAACGCAGGAGACCCAACCCAGGAGACGCAACCCAGGAGACGCAACCCAGGAGACCCAACCCAGCAGACGCAACCCAGCAGACGCAACCCAGCAGACGCAACCCAGCAGACGCAACCCAGGAGACCCAACCCAGGAGAAGCAACCCAGGAGAAGCAACCCAGGAGACCCAATGCAGGAGACCCAACCCAGGAGACGCAACCCAGGAGAGACCCAACCCAGGAGACCCAACCCAGGAGACCCAACCCAGGACACCCAACCCAGGAGACGCAACCCAGGAGACCCAACCCAGGAGACCCAACCCAGCAGACGCAACCCAGCAGACGCAACCCAGCAGACGCAACCCAGGAGACGCAACCTAGGAGACCCAACCCAGGAGAAGCAACCCAGGAGAAGCAACCCAGGAGACCCAACGCAGGAGACCCAACCCAGGAGACCCAACGCAGGAGACCCAACCCAGGAGACGCAACCCAGGAGACGCAACCCAGGAGACCCAACCCAGCAGACGCAACCCAGCAGACGCAACCCAGCAGACGCAACCCAGGAGACCCAACCCAGGAGAAGCAACCCAGGAGACCCAATGCAGGAGACCCAACCCAGGAGACCCAACGCAGGAGACCCAACCCAGCAGACCCAACCCAGGAGACGCAACCCAGGAGACGCAACCCAGGAGACGCAACCCAGGAGGCCCAACCCAGGAGGCCCAACCCAGGAGACCCAACCCAGGAGACGCAACCCAGGAGACGCAACCCAGGAGACCCAACCCAGGAGACCCAACGCAGGAGACCCAACGCAGGAGACGAAACCCAGGAGACGCAACCCAGGACACCCAACGCAGGAGACCCAACCCAGGAGACCCAACGCAGGAGACGCAACCCAGGAGACCCAACGCAGGAGACCCAGCCCAGGAGACGCAAACCCAGGAGACCCAACGCAGGAGACGCAACCCAGGACACCCAACCCAGGACACCCAACCCAGGACACCCAACCCAGGAAACCCAACGCAGGAGACCCAAACCCAGGAGACCCAATGCAGGAGACGCAACCCAGGAGACCCAACGCAGGAGACGCAACCCAGGAGACGCAACCCAGGAGACCCAAAGCAGGAGACCCAACGCAGGAGACCCAACCCAGGAGACCCAACGCAGGAGACCCAACGCAGGAGACGCAACCCAGGAGACCCAACCCAGGAGACCCAACGCAGGAGACCCAGCCCAGGAGACGCAAACCCAGGAGACCCAATGCAGGAGACGCAACCCAGGACACCCAACCCAGGACACCCAACCCAGGACACCCAACCCAGGAGACCCAACCCAGGAAACCCAACGCAGGAAACCCAATGCAGGAGACCCAAACCCAGGAGACCCAACCCAGGAGACGCAACCCAGGAGACCCAACGCAGGAGACGCAACCCAGGAGACCCAACGCAGGAGACGCAACCCAGGAGACCCAACGCAGGAGACGCAACCCAGGAGACCCAACGCAGGAGACGCAACCCAGGAGACCCAACGCAGGAGACGCAACCCAGGAGACGCAACCCAGGAGACCCAACGCAGGAGACCCAACGCAGGAGACCCAACCCAGGAGACCCAACGCAGGAGACCCAACCCAGGAGACCCAACGCAGGAGACGCAACCCAGGAGACCCAATGCAGGAGACGCAACCCAGGAGACCCAACCCAGGAGACCCAACGCAGGGGACCCAACCCAGGAGACCCAACCCAGGAGACGCAACCCAGGAGACGCAACCCAGGAGACCCAACGCAGGAGACGCAACCCAGGAGACCCAAAGCAGGAGACGCAACCCAGGAGACGCAACCCAGGAGACCCAACGCAGGAAACCCAACACAGGAGACCCAACCCAGGAGACCCAACGCAGGAGACCCAACCCAGGAGACCCAACGCAGGAGACGCAACCCAGGAGACCCAATTCAGGAGACGCAACCCAGGAGACCCAACCCAGGAGACCCAACCCAGGAGACCCAACCCAGGAGACCCAACGCAGGAGACGCAACCCAGGAGACCCAACCAAGGAGACGCAACCCAGGAGACCCAACCCAGGAGACCCAACCCAGGAGACCCAACCCAGGACACCCAACGCAGGAGACCCAACCCAGGAGACCCAACGCAGGAGACCCAACGCAGGAGACGCAACCCAGGAGACCCAACACAGGAGACCCAACCCAGGAGACCCAACCCAGGAGACCCAACGCAGGAGACCCAACCCAGGAGACCCAACCCAGGAGACCCAACGCAGGAGACGCAACCCAGGAGACCCAACGCAGGAGACGCAACCCAGGAGACCCAATGCAGGAGACGCAACCCAGGAGACCCAACGCAGGAGACCCAACGCAGGAGACGCAACCCAGGAGACGCAACCCAGGAGACCCAACGCAGGAGACCCAACCCAGGAGACCCAACCCAGGAGACCCAACGCAGGAGACGCAACCCAGGAGACTCAACCCAGGAGACCCAACGCAGGAGACCCAATCCAGGAGACGCAACCCAGGAGATGCAACCCAGGAGACCCAACCCAGGACACGCAACCCAGGAGACCCAACGCAGGAGACCCAGTACAGGAGATGCAAACCCAGGAGACCCAACGCAGGAGACGCAACCCAGGAGACCCAACGCAGGAGACGCAACCCAGGAGACGCAACGCAGGAGACCCAACGCAGGAGACCCAACCCAGGAGACCCAACGCAGGAGACCCAACCCAGGAGACCCAACGCAGGAGACGCAACCCAGGAGACCCAATTCAGGACACGCAACCAAGGAGACGCAACCCAGGAGACCCAACGCAGGAGACCCAGTACAGGAGACGCAAACCCAGGAGACCCAACGCAGGAGACGCAACCCAGGAGACCCAACGCAGGAGACCCAACGCAGGAGACCCAACGCAGGAGACCAAGCCCAGGAGACGCAAACCCAGGAGACCCAATGCAGGAGACGCAACCCAGGAGACCTAACCCAGGAGACCCAACCCAGGAGACCCAGCCCAGGAGACCCAGCCCAGGAGACCCAGCCCAGGAGACGCAACCCAGGAGACACAACCCAGGAGACCCAACGCAGGAGATCCAGCCCAGGAGACGCAAACCCAGGAGACCCAGCGCAGGAGACCCAAACCAGGAGACGCAACCCAGGAGACCTAACACAGGAGACGCAACCCAGGAGACCCAACGCAGGAGACGCAACCCAGGAGACGCAACCCAGGAGACCCAACGCAGGAGACCCAACCCAGGAAACCCAACCCAGGAGACCAAACGCAGGAGACCCAACCCAGGACACCCAACCCAGGAGACGCAACCCAGGAGACCCAACCCAGGAAACCCAACCCAGGAGACCAAACGCAGGAGACCCAACCCAGGACACCCAACCCAGGAGACGCAACCCAGGAGACGCAACCCAGGAGACCCAACCCAGGACACCCAACCCAGGAGACGCAACCCAGGAGACCCAACCCAGGAAACCCAACCCAGGAGACCAAACGCAGGAGACCCAACCCAGGAGACCCAACCCAGGAGACCCAACGCAGGAGACGCTACCCAGGAGACCCAATGCAGGAGACGCAACCCAGGAGACGCAACCCAGGAGACCCAGCACAGGAAACCCAACCCAGGAGACCCAACCCAGGAAACCCAGCCCAGGAGACGCAACCCAGGAGACCCAACGCAGGAGACCCATCCCAGGAGACGCAAACCCAGGAGACGCAAACCAGGAGACGCAGCGCAGGAGACGCAACCCAGGAGACGCAACCCAGGAGACGCAACGCAGGAGACGCAACCCAGGACACCCAACCCAGGACACCCAACCCAGGACACCCAACGCAGGACACCCAACCCAGGACACCCAACCCAGGACACCCAACCCAGGACACCCAACCCAGGACACCCAACCCAGGACACCCAACGCAGGAGACCCAACCCAGGAGACGCAACCCAGGAGACGCAACCCAGGAGACGCAACCCAGGAGACGCAACCCAGGAGACCCAACCCAGGAGACGCAACCCAGGAGACGCAACCCAGGAGACGCAACCCAGGAGACCCAACCCAGGAGACCCAACCCAGGAGACGCAACCCAGGAGACCCAACGCAGGAGACCCAACCCAGGAGACGCAACCCAGGAGACCCAGCCCAGGAGATGCAACCCAGGAGACCCAACGCAGGAGACGCAAACCCAGGAGACGCAAACCCAGGAGACGCAAACCCAGGAGACCCAACCCAGGAGACCCAACCCAGGAGACGCAACCCAGGAGACGCAACGCAGAAGACGCAACGCAGAAGACGCAACCCAGGAGACCCAACGCATGAGACGCAAACACAGGAGACCCAACTCAGGAGACCCAACCCAGGAGACCCAACGCAGGAGACGCAACCCAGGACACCCAACCCAGGAGACCCAACCCAGGAGACGCAATCCAGGAGACGCAACCCAGGAGACCCAACGCAGGAGACCCAACGCAGGAGACCCAACCCAGGAGACCCAACCCAGGAGACGCAACCCAGGAGACCCAACCCAGGAGACGCAACCCAGGAGACCCAACGCAGGAGACGCAACCCAGGAGACCCAACCCATGAGACGCAACCCAGGAGACCCAACCCAGGAGACGCAACCCAGGAGACCCAACGCATGAGACGCAAACCCAGGAGACCCAACCCAGGAGACCCAACTCAGGAGACGCAACGCAGGAGACGCAACGCAGGAGACGCAACCCAGGAGACCCAACCCAGGAGACCCAACCCAGGAGACGCAACCCAGGAGACCCAACGCAGGAGACCCAACCCAGGAGACCCGACCCAGGAGACCTGACCCAGGAGACCCAACCCAGGAGACCCAACCCAGGAGACCCAACCCAGGAGACCCAACCCAGGAGACGCAACCCAGGACACCCAACCCAGGAGACGCAACCCAGGAGACCCAACGCAGGAGACGCAACCCAGGAGACCCAACGCAGGAGACGCAACCCAGGAGACCCAACCCATGAGACGCAACCCAGGAGACCCAACCCAGGAGACGCAACCCAGGAGACCCAACGCATGAGACGCAAACCCAGGAGACCCAACCCAGGAGACCCAACCCAGGAGACGCAACGCAGGAGACGCAACGCAGGAGACGCAACCCAGGAGACCCAACCCAGGAGACGCAACCCAGGAGACCCAACGCATGAGACGCAAACCCAGGAGACCCAACCCAGGAGACCCAACCCAGGAGACGCAACGCAGGAGACCCAACGCATGAGACGCAAACCCAAGAGACCCAACCCAGGAGACCCAACCCAGGAGACCCAACGCAGGAGACCCAACACATCAGTCATGCAGACATGACGTTGTGACCCCCCTAGGTTTGGCTGTGCCCTCTGAAGAATCCCACGTCATTGTCCATGAAACCAACCACTTCCCATCATTCCTCTCCACAGCAGAAGAATGCAGTTACTATGGGTGACTTGTTGCTATGGGTGAAGTGTTGCTATGGGCGACGGGTTGCTAGGGCTGAAGTGTTGCTATGTGTGATAGGTTTCTATGGGTGAAGTGTTGCTATGTGTGATGGGTTTCTATGGGTGAAGTGTTGCTATGTGTGAAGTGTTGGTATGGGTGATGGGTTTCTATGGGTGAAGGGTTGCTATGTGTGATGGGTTGCTATGGGTGAAGGGTTGCTATGGGTGAAGTGTTGCTATGGGTGATGGGTTTCTATGGGTGAGGCGTTGCTATGGGTGATGGGTTGCTATGTGTGAAGTGTTGCTATGGGTGATGGGTTGCTATGGGTGAAGTGTTGCTATGGGTGATGGGTTGCTATGAGTGAAGTGTTGCTATGTGTGATGGGTTTCTATGGGTGATGGGTTGCTATGTGTGAAGTGTTGCTATGTGTGATAGGTTGCTATGGGTGAAGTGTTGCTATGTGTGATGGGTTGCTATGTGTGATGGGTTTCTATGGGTGAGGCGTTGCTATGGGTGAAGGGTTGCTATGTGTGATGGGTTGCTATGGGTGAAGTGTTGCTATGTGTGATGGGTTGCTATGGGTGAAGTATTGCTATGTGTGATGGGTTTCTATGGGTGAGGCGTTGCTATGGGTGATGGGTTGCTATGGGTAAGGCGTTGCTATGGGTGATGGGTTTCTATGGGTGAGGTGTTGCTATGGGTGAAGGGTTGCTATGTGTGATGGGTTTCTATGGGTGAGGCGTTGCTATGGGTGATGGGTTGCTATGGGTGAAGGGTTGCTATGGGTAAGGCGTTGCTATGGGTGATGGGTTTCTATGGGTGAAGTGTTGCTATGGGTGAAGGGTTGCTATGTGTGATGGGTTTCTATGGGTGAGGCGTTGCTATGGGTGATGGGTTGCTATGGGTGAAGGGTTGCTATGGGTGATGGGTTGCTATGGGTGAAGGGTTGCTATGGGTGAAGGGTTGCTATGGGTGATGGGTTGCTATGGGTGAAGTGTTGCTATGTGTGATGGGTTGCTATGGGTGAAGGGTTGCTATGGGTGAAGTGTTGCTATGTGTGATGGGTTTCTATGGGTGAGGCGTTGCTATGGGTGAAGTATTGCTATGTGTGATGGGTTGCTATGGGTGAGGCGTTGCTATGGGTGATGGGTTGCTATGGGTGAAGGGTTGCTATGGGTGATGGGTTGCTATGGGTGAAGGGTTGCTATGGGTGAAGGGTTGCTATGGGTGAAGGGTTGCTATGGGTGAAGTGTTGCTATGTGTGATGGGTTGCTATGGGTGAAGGGTTGCTATGGGTGAAGTGTTGCTATGTGTGATGGGTTGCTATGGGTGATGGGTTGCTATGGGTGAAGGGTTGCTATGGGTGATGGGTTGCTATGGGTGATGGGTTGCTATGGGTGATGGGTTGCTATGGGTGATGGGTTGCTATGGGTGAAGTGTTGCTATGTGTGATGGGTTGCTATGGGTGATGGGTTGCTATGTGTGATGGGTTGCTATGGGTGAGGCGTTGCTATGGGTGAAGGGTTGCTATGGGTGATGGGTTGCTATGGGTGATGGGTTGCTATGGGTGATGGGTTGCTATGGGTGAAGTGTTGCTATGTGTGATGGGTTGCTATGTGTGATGGGTTGCTATGGGTGAGGCGTTGCTATGGGTGATGGGTTGCTATGGGTGAAGTGTTGCTATGTGTGATGGGTTGCTATGGGTGAAGTGTTGCTATGTGTGATGGGTTGCTATGTGTGATGGGTTGCTATGGGTGAGGCGTTGCTATGGGTGACGGGTTTCTATGGGTGAGGCGTTGCTATGGGTGAAGTGTTGCTATGTGTGATGGGTTGCTATGGGTGAGGCGTTGCTATGGGTGATGGGTTGCTATGGGTGAGGTGTTGCTATGGGTGATGGGTTGCTATGGGTGAGGCGTTGCTATGGGTGATGGGTTGCTATGGGTGAAGTATTGCTATGTGTGATGGGTTGCTATGGGTGAGGCGTTGCTATGGGTGATGGGTTGCTATGGGTGATGGGTTGCTATGGGTGAAGTGTTGGTATGGGTGAGGCGTTGCTATGGGTGACGGGTTTCTATGGGTGAGGCGTTGCTATGGGTGACGGGTTTCTATGGGTGAAGTGTTGCTATGTGTGATGGGTTGCTATGGGTCAAGTGTTGCTATGTGTGATGGGTTGCTATGGGTGAAGTGTTGCTATGTGTGATGGGTTGCTATGGGTGATGGGTTGCTATGGGTGAAGTGTTGCTATGTGTGATGGGTTGCTATGGGTGATGGGTTGCTATGGGTGAAGGGTTGCTATGGGTGAGGCGTTGCTATGGGTGATGGGTTGCTATGGGTGAAGTGTTGCTATGTGTGATGGGTTGCTATGGGTGAGGTGTTGCTATGTGTGATGGGTTGCTATGGGTGAAGTGTTGCTATGTGTGATGGGTTGCTATGGGAGAGGCGTTGCTATGGGTGATGGGTTGCTATGGGTGAAGTGTTGCTATGTGTGATGGGTTGCTATGGGTCAAGTGTTGCTATGTGTGATGGGTTGCTATGGGTGAAGTGTTGCTATGTGTGATGGGTTGCTATGGGTGATGGGTTGCTATGGGTGAAGTGTTGCTATGTGTGATGGGTTGCTATGGGTGATGGGTTGCTATGGGTGAAGGGTTGCTATGGGTGAGGCGTTGCTATGGGTGATGGGTTGCTATGGGTGAAGTGTTGCTATGTGTGATGGGTTGCTATGGGTGAGGTGTTGCTATGTGTGATGGGTTGCTATGGGTGAAGTGTTGCTATGTGTGATGGGTTGCTATGGGAGAGGCGTTGCTATGGGTGATGGGTTGCTATGGGTGAAGGGTTGCTATGTGTGATGGGTTGCTATGGGTGATGGGTTGCTATGGGTGATGGGTTGCTATGGGTGAGGTGTTGCTATGTGTGATGGGTTGCTATGGGTGAGGCGTTGCTATGGGTGATGGGTTGCTATGGGTGATGGGTTGCTATGGATGAGGCGTTGCTATGTGTGATGGGTTGCTATGTGTGATGGGTTGCTATGGGTGATGGGTTGCTATGGGTGAGGCGTTGCTATGGGTGATGGGTTGCTATGGGTGAAGTGTTGCTATGTGTGATGGGTTGCTATGGGTGATGGGTTGCTATGGGTGAGGTGTTGCTATGTGTGATGGGTTGCTATGGGTGAGGCGTTGCTATGGGTGAAGTGTTGCTATGTGTGATGGGTTGCTATGGGTGAGGTGTTGCTATGGGTGATGGGTTGCTATGGGTGAAGTGTTGCTATGGGTGACGGGTTTCTATGGGTGAGGCGTTGCTATGGGTGATGGGTTGCTATGGGTGATGGGTTGCTATGGGTGAAGTGTTGCTATGGGTGATGGGTTGCTATGGGTGAAGTGTTGCTATGGGTGACGGGTTTCTATGGGTGAGGCGTTGCTATGGGTGATGGGTTGCTATGGGTGATGGGTTGCTATGGGTGAAGTGTTGCTATGTGTGATGGGTTGCTATGTGTGATGGGTTGCTATGTGTGATGGGTTGCTATGGGTGAGGCGTTGCTATGGGTGATGGGTTGCTATGGGTGAAGTGTTGCTATGTGTGATGGGTTGCTATGGGTGAGGCGTTGCTATGGGTGAAGGGTTGCTATGGGTGAAGTGTTGCTATGTGTGATGGGTTGCTATGGGTGACCGGTTGCTATGGGTGACCGGTTGCTATGGGTGATGGGTTGCTATGGGTGAAGGGTTGCTATGGGTGAGGTGTTGCTATGGGTGAGGTGTTGCTATGGGTGATGGGTTGCTATGGGTGAAGTGTTGCTATGTGTGATGGGTTGCTATGGGTGAGGCGTTGCTATGGGTGAAGGGTTGCTATGGGTGAAGTGTTGCTATGTGTGATGGGTTGCTATGGGTGACCGGTTGCTATGGGTGACCGGTTGCTATGGGTGATGGGTTGCTATGTGTGATGGGTTGCTATGTGTGATGGGTTGCTATGGGTGATGGGTTGCTATGGGTGAAGTGTTGCTATGGGTGATGGGTTGCTATGGGTGATGGGTTGCTATGGGTGACGGGTTTCTATGGGTGATGGGTTGCTATGGGTGATGGGTTGCTATGGGTGAAGTGTTGCTATGTGTGATGGGTTGCTATGGGTGATGGGTTGCTATGGGTGAAGTGTTGCTATGGGTGATGGGTTGCTATGGGTGATGGGTTGCTATGGGTGATGGGTTGCTATGGGTGAAGTGTTGCTATGGGTGATGGGTTGCTATGGGTGATGGGTTGCTATGGGTGATGGGTTGCTATGGGTGAAGTGTTGCTATGGGTGACCGGTTGCTATGGGTGAGACGTTGCTATGGGTGAAGCGTTGCTATGGGTGAGACGTTGCTATGGGTGAAGCGTTGCTATGGGTGAAGCGTTGCTATGGGTGAGACGTTGCTATGGGTTAAGCGTTGCTATGGGTGATGGGTTGCTATGGGTGAAGCGTTGCTATGGGTGATGGGTTGCTATGGGTGAGGCGTTGCTATGGGTGAGGCGTTGCTATGGGTGAGGCGTTGCTATGGGTGACCGGTTGCTATGGGTGAGGCGTTGCTATGGGTGACCGGTTGCTATGGGTGAGGCGTTGCTATGGGTGACCGGTTGCTATGGGTGAGGCGTTGCTATGGGTGACCGGTTGCTATGGGTGAGGCGTTGCTATGGGTGACCGGTTGCTATGGGTGAGGCGTTGCTATGGGTGACCGGTTGCTATGGGTGAGGCGTTGCTATGGGTGACCGGTTGCTATGGGTGACCGGTTGCTATGGGTGACCGGTTGCTATGGGTGACCGGTTGCTATGGGTGACGGGCTCTTTCACCCAGTACAGGGCCCTGTAGAGGTGACCAATCAGGAGGCAGAGATTTCTGGGTACATCTTACCTTCTGTCATTGTATGATGTCATTGTGTGACGTCATGGGAGGATCTCACACCCCGCCCCCTCTCTCCCCTGCACTCTGATACACACCGCTCTCCGAATCCTGTCAGGAACTCCTCTCGGCCAATCAGAGAGCGGCACCACGGACTTGTGACGCGGAGCGGCGAATCACAGAGCCGATGGGTTCCAATTTCCCGCCAAAAACTGAAAAGGGGGCGAGTCTAGTCCTCCGGCCATTCAGCGGGCGTCTGGCGGTGACGGACCCGGCGGCCGTCCAATCAGAAGTCTCCTCTCCGGTATAAGAGGCGGGCGGCCCCGGGGAGGCTCGGCTCTCGGTGACAGGTGGGGGGAGGGGAACAGCTGACTCCGCGAACAGAAGGACACGCCCAACCGACCCAACATGACGGAGGTGGAGCCCCGGGGGGGCCCCGAGCCGGCCCTACAGGAGCCCGACCAGGAAACCGCGACCCCGCCCACCCGGACCCAGGACCAGGCCAACAAGAAAGTGCTGGGTGAGGGCCGTATATATATATATATGTGTATGGACTGGTGTATATGTGTGTGTGTATATAGACTGGTCCCATATACCGGACCCAGGCCAACAAGAAAGTGCTGGGTGAGGGCCGTATACCCGCAGTATGGACCGGGCTGTATATATTATATATGTGTATGGACCGGGCCGTGTATATATATATATATATATATATATATATATATATACTGGACCCAAGCCAACAATATAGTGCTGGGTGAGGGCCATATACCCTGCGTATGGACCGGGCTGTATATATTATATATGTGTATGGACCGGGCCGTGTGTATATATATATATATACTGGACCCAAGCCAACAATATAGTGCTGGGTGAGGGCCGTATACCTGGCGTATGGACCGGGCTGTATATATTATATATGTGTGTGAGGGCCGTATACCCGGCGTATGGACCGGGCTGTATATATTATATATGTGTGTGAGGGCCGTATACCTGGCGTATGGACCGGGCTGTATATATTATATATGTGTGTGAGGGCCGTATACCTGGCGTATGGACCGGGCTGTATATATTATATATGTGTGTGAGGGCCGTATACCTGGCGTATGGACCGGGCTGTATATATTATATATGTGTGTGAGGGCCGTATACCCGGCGTATGGACCGGGCTGTATATATTATATGTGTGTGAGGGCCGTATACCCGGCGTATGGACCGAGCTGTATATATGTGTGTGTGTGTGAGGGCCGTATACCTGGCGTATGGACCGGGCTGTATATATTATATATGTGTGTGAGGGCCGTATACCCGGCGTATGGACCGGGCTGTATATATGTGTGTGTGTGAGGGCCGTATACCCGCAGTATGGACCGAGCTGTATATATGTGTGTTTGTGTGTGAGGGCCGTATACCCGGCGTATGGACCGGGCTGTATATATTATATATGTGTGTGAGGGCCGTATACCTGGCGTATGGACCGGGCTGTATATATTATATATGTGTGTGAGGGCCGTATACCCGGCGTATGGACCGAGCTGTATATATGTGTGTGTGTGTGTGTGAGGGCCGTATACCTGGCGTATGGACCGGGCTGTATATATTATATATATGTGTGTGAGGGCCGTATACCTGGCGTATGGACCGGGCTGTATATATTATATATGTGTGTGAGGGCCGTATACCCGGCGTATGGACCGAGCTGTATATATGTGTGTGTGTGAGGGCCGTATACCTGGCGTATGGACCGGGCTGTATATATTATATATGTGTGTGAGGGCCGTATACCCGGCGTATGGACCGAGCTGTATATATGTGTGTGTGTGTGTGAGGGCCGTATACCTGGCGTATGGACCGGGCTGTATATATTATATATGTGTGTGAGGGCCGTATACCCGGCGTATGGACCGGGCTGTATATATTATATATGTGTGTGAGGGCCGTATACCCGGCGTATGGACCGAGCTGTATATATGTGTGTGTGTGTGTGAGGGCCGTATACCTGGCGTATGGACCGGGCTGTATATATTATATATGTGTGTGTGAGGGCCGTATACCCGGCGTATGGACCGAGCTGTATATATATGTGTGTGTGAGAGGGCCGTATACCTGGCGTATGGACCGGGCTGTATATATTATATATGTGTGTGAGGGCCGTATACCCGGCGTATGGACCGGGGTGTATATATGTGTGTGTGTGTGAGGGCCGTATACCCGCAGTATGGACCGGGCTGTATATATGTGTGTGTGTGAGGGCCGTATACCCGCAGTATGGACCGAGCTGTATATATATGTGTGTGTGTGTGTGAGGGCCGTATACCCGCAGTATGGACCGGGCTGTATATATGTGTGTGTGTGAGGGCCGTATACCCGCAGTATGGACCGAGCTGTATATATGTGTGTGTGTGTGTGTGTGTGTGAGGGCCGTATACCTGGCGTATGGACCGGGCTGTATATATTATATATGTGTGTGAGGGCCGTATACCCGGCGTATGGACCGAGCTGTATATATGTGTGTGTGTGTGTGAGGGCCGTATACCTGGCGTATGGACCGGGCTGTATATATTATATATGTGTGTGAGGGCCGTATACCCGGCGTATGGACCGGGCTGTATATATGTGTGTGTGTGTGTGTGTGAGGGCCGTATACCTGGCGTATGGACCGGGCTGTATATATTATATATGTGTGTGAGGGCCGTATACCCGGCGTATGGACCGAGCTGTATATATATGTGTGTGTGTGAGGGCCGTATACCCGGCGTATGGACCGAGCTGTATATATGTGTGTGTGTGTGTGTGAGGGCCGTATACCTGGCGTATGGACCGGGCTGTATATATTATATATGTGTGTGAGGGCCGTATACCCGGCGTATGGACCGGGCTGTATATATTATATATGTGTGTGAGGGCCGTATACCCGGCGTATGGACCGAGCTGTATATATGTGTGTGTGTGTGAGAGGGCCGTATACCTGGCGTATGGACCGGGCTGTATATATTATATATGTGTGTGAGGGCCGTATACCCGGCGTATGGACCGGGGTGTATATATGTGTGTGTGTGTGAGGGCCGTATACCCGCAGTATGGACCGGGCTGTATATATGTGTGTGTGTGAGGGCCGTATACCCGCAGTATGGACCGAGCTGTATATATGTGTGTGTGTGTGTGAGGGCCGTATACCCGCAGTATGGACCGGGCTGTATATATGTGTGTGTGAGGGCCGTATACCCGCAGTATGGACCGAGCTGTATATATGTGTGTGTGTGTGAGGGCCGTATACCCGCAGTATGGACCGGGCTGTATATATGTGTGTGTGTGAGGGCCGTATACCCGCAGTATGGACCGAGCTGTATATATGTGTGTGTGTGTGAGGGCCGTATACCTGGCGTATGGACCGGGCTGTATATATTATATATGTGTGTGAGGGCCGTATACCCGGCGTATGGACCGAGCTGTATATATGTGTGTGTGTGTGTGAGGGCCGTATACCTGGCGTATGGACCGGGCTGTATATATTATATATGTGTGTGAGGGCCGTATACCTGGCGTATGGACCGGGCTGTATATATTATATATGTGTGTGAGGGCCGTATACCCGGCGTATGGACCGAGCTGTATATATATGTGTGTGTGTGTGTGAGGGCCGTATACCTGGCGTATGGACCGGGCTGTATATATTATATATGTGTGTGAGGGCCGTATACCCGGCGTATGGACCGAGCTGTATATATGTGTGTGTGTGTGAGGGCCGTATACCTGGCGTATGGACCGGGCTGTATATATTATATATATATATGTGTGTGAGGGCCGTATACCCGGAGTATGGACCGAGCTGTATATATGTGTGTGTGTGAGGGCCGTATACCTGGCGTATGGACCGGGCTGTATATATTATATATGTGTGTGAGGGCCGTATACCTGGCGTATGGACCGGGGTGTATATATATTATATATGTGTGTGTGAGGGCCGTATACCCTGCGTATGGACTGGGCTGTATATATGTGCGGATGGACCAGGCTGTGTGTATGTATGTGTATATATATATATATATATATATGAACCGGGCTGTATATATGTGTGTGTGTGTGTATGGACCGGGCTGTATGTGTATATAAACTGGTCCAATATACCGGACCCAGGCCAGCAAGATAGTGCTGGGTGAGGGCTGTATATGGACCAGCCCAATATATGGGACCACTGTGTGTAAAATATCACACACTAGAAGAGCGATAAGGAAGTGCTAGGTGTGAGGTGTATAGGACCGGTCCAATATATGGAAGACTGATAGTCTGGTGTGTATATGATTGGTTCCCCATCTGCATGTTGGAGGATTTGATCCTGATCACAGGAGCTTACACTCTAGTGAGCAGCTGTGGACATCTTACTACACCCGTCTACAGCTTGAATTGCAGTCGTGTGTGTGTGTGTATATATATGTGTGGATGTTGCCTTTTGACAGGCTTGGCGCTGAGCAGTGTTGGGTGTACCAACATGGCCCCCGGGCCACCTTACAAATGTTGGGTGTACCAACATGGCCCCCGGGCCACCTTACAAATGTTGGGTGTACCAACATGGCCCCCGGGCCACCTTACAAATGTTGGGTGTACCAACATGGCCCCCGGGCCACCTTACAACTGTTGGGTGTACCAACATGGCCTCCCTGGGCCATCTTGGCGACCTGTTAGCTCTGGTAACGGAAGTGACGTTCAGCCACGACCATCTTGGTACTCCCTGCAGTCTGAAGTCTCGCACGTCACACTTTTTCCCGGTCAGCTGGACTTGTATGAAGGGGGTTCAGGATTCAGAAGTTTGAACGCTCTTTTGATGGGGTATAAAATGGGGCGTGTTCCGTCATTAACAAACCTGTGACATCACAAGGCTCTCGCCGCTGGTTTTACAATTCAACATCAAAAACGGTCACATGTCATGCTCCGCTTACTGGTATAGTGTGAAAGCAATACTCAGCCGGGTGTACAAAGATGTCCGCTTGGTGCGGCCAAGTGCAGGGTGTACCAAGATGGTGGTGACGGAACCTCTTCTGTTACCAGATCTGACGGATTCTCTAATCGTGATTTAAAATCTTCACGTTATACAGAAAATGGGATTTTTAAAAAAAAAATATAAAAATTTCCAAAAAAAATGTCATTTGAAAGGCGGCTGAGCCGATGGCGTGTGACATAAAATATCGACAACCGCCGTTTTATTCTCTAGGGTCTCTACTGAAAAGAAAATAGATTTTAACTTGGAACCATCAGATGTCAGTAGAAGGTTTGAGTGTTCAAGGGGTTCAACTTCCCATCCATTGAGGAATTGTTACGGTGGGGGGGGGGGTGGGGAGAGAGGAGGGGGAGGGGACCCGAGTTTATTAACATGACATCTACCATAAGGCTGTCTAGTAGCGCAGGGGACGTGGGTTGGGCACAGCGAAATCTGCACTACAGGAAACCCTCCAGCAGATGGAGACAAAGCTCCATCACCAAGAGATGGAAGAATGGAGGTCGGTTTGCGTTGATTACTCTGCACCCCCCGCGGGGGGGGGGGGGGGAGATTAGGGGTGTGGGATCATGAGTTTAGGCTAAAATGTATTGAGTTTTTTTTTTTGGGGGGGGGGGGGGGTGGATGTGGCAGATGGTGGGATGTGGTGGGGTTGGTACGGGAGGGGCTGCAATTATCAGATTAGCAGGTGGGGTGGTGGAGGGGTTGGCACAGGTGGGGGGTGCAATTAGCAGGTGTGGTGGAGGGGTTTGCAGGTGTGGTGTTGGAGTGGAAGGGTTGGTACATGTTGGGGGGGGGGGGGGGGGGGTTGGTGTGTGGAGCAATTAGCAGGTGGTGGAGGGGTTGGTAGATGGGGTGCGGTTTGGAGTTTACAGGTTGGCACGTGGAGGGGTTGGTAGATGGGGGGGGGGGGGGGGGGGGATGAGTTGGCACATGTAGGGTAGAGGGACTTGCGGGTGGGAGTGGAGGGGTTGGCAGATGGTGGGTGGAGGAATGGGGGGGTGGGGGGGAGTTGAGGCCAGTGGGGGGATTGGCAGGGTGGGTGGAATTTTTGATGGAGGGATTGGCCGTGTGTGTGGGGCCCCCCCATGCCAGAGTCTCTCTTGGGGTAGTGTGGTCAGATCCCCCCCCCCCACCCTCTAGGAAGACTCTTGGGCTCAGACCTAATGGCCTAATCAGCCGGTTGCCATGCTGCTGTGGCGGTGGGTGGAACTGGCACCACTTATCTTGCAGAGATGAATGACTTTCCAGTGTTGAGTATGTGGAGTTCCCGGAGATGACCTCCATATTGGGTGAGGTCTCCTAGAGGGAGTGAATGACCCCCCCCCCCCCCCCCCATGCCATAGATCAGGGTGGTGCAGGCTGGTGGTGGTGCGTCTGACTGGCGTTTTTTCTTGTGTTGCAGCCACCCAGGTGCAGGGCACGGTGAAGTGGTTCAATGTGCGGAATGGATACGGCTTTATAAACAGGTATGACATGGCGGGCTCTTCTCTTTGGGCTCTTCTCTTTGGGCTCTTCTCTTTGGGCTCTTCTCTTTGGGCTCTTCTCTTTGGGCTCTTCTCTTTGGGCTCTTCTCTTTGGGCTCTTCTCTTTGGGCTCTTCTCTTTGGGCTCTTCTCTTTGGGCTCTTCTCTTTGGGCTCTTCTCTTTGGGCTCTTCTCTTTGGGCTCTTCTCTTTGGGCTCTTCTCTTTGGGCTCTTCTCTTTGGGCTCTTCTCTTTGGGCTCTTCTCTTTGGGCTCTTCTCTTTGGGCTCTTCTCTTTGGGCTCTTCTCTTTGGGCTCTTCTCTTTGGGCTCTTCTCTTTGGGCTCTTCTCTTTGGGCTCTTCTCTTTGGGCTCTTCTCTTTGGGCTCTTCTCTTTGGGCTCTTCTCTTTGGGCTCTTCTCTTTGGGCTCTTCTCTTTGGGCTCTTCTCTTTGGGCTCTTCTCTTTGGGCTCTTCTCTTGGGCGGGGTTGGCAAGGGAGGGGGGTGCAATTAGCAGGTGGGGGGGGTGTGGTGGTGGAGGGGTTGGCACGGGTGGGGGGTGCTATTGGCAGATGTGGTGGTGGAGGGGTTGGCACGGGTGGGGGGTGTGGGGTTGGCATGGGTGTGGGGTTGGCCCAGGTGGGGGGTGCAATTGGCAGATGTGATGGAGGGGTTGGCACGGGTGGGGCGGTGCAATTGGCAGATGTGGTGGTGGGGGGGTGCAATTGGCAGATGTGGTGGTGGGGGGGTGCAATTGGCAGATGTGGTGGTGGAGAGGTTGGCACGGGTGGGGGGGTGTGGGGTTGGCCCAGGTGGGTGGTGCAATTGGCAGATGTGATGGAGGGGAGGGCACGGGTGGGGGGGTGCAATTGGCAGATGTGGTGGTGGAGGGGTTGGTATGGGTGGTGGATGCAATTGGCCGGTGTGGTGGTGGAGGGGTTGGTATGGGTGGGGGGTGCTATTGGTAGATGTGGTGGTGTTGGCACGGGTGTGGGGTTGGCATGGGTGGGGGGTGTGGGGTTGGCCCAGGTGGGGGGTGCAATTGGCAGATGTGATGGAGGGGTTGGCACGGGTGGGGGGGGGTGTAATTGGCAGATGTGCTGGTGGAGGGGTTGGTATGGGTGTGGGGTGCAATTGGCAGATGTGGTGGTGGGGTTGGAGTGGAAGGGTTGGTACATGTGGGTGGTGTGTGGAGCAAAATGGGGGTGATGATATGATATAATTACTAATATTAGTCTGGGGGGCGCTCTCCTCCGGGGGGGGGGGGGGGCGCTCTCCTCCTCCTCCTCTGGGGGGCGCCCTCTCCTCCGGTACACTAACACGAGACCTTTCTTACAGGAATGACACCAAGGAAGACGTCTTTGTCCATCAGGTAAGTGCCGGGCTCTCTGGGCGGTGTGCCCGGGGCTCTCTGGGCGGTGTGCCCGGGGCTCTCTGGGCGGTGACTCCGGGAGGGGATCCGCTAATATGGAAAGTAACCGTTTTTTCTTCACAGACGGCAATAAAGAGAAACAACCCTCGGAAGTTTCTTCGCAGCGTTGGGGACGGGGAGACGGTAGAGTTTGATGTGGTGGAAGGAGAGAAGGTGGGTGTTGGTCCTTGTAATGACGTGGTGGGGGGGGGGGGGGTGTTGTCGCTCCTTGGCGGCTCTTGTTTTATCCTCTTATCTCTGTTCAGGGCGCGGAAGCCGCCAATGTGACTGGCCCCGGGGGTGTGCCGGTGAAGGGCAGCAGATTTGCCCCAAACAGACGGAGGTTCCGTAGGCGCCCATTTCGGCCCAGAGGGGATATGGCCGGGTCTGGTGGCGAAGGTGGGAATGCAGAGCCTCTGAGTGAGGGGGAGAGAGGAGAGGATGCCTCCCCCCAGCAAAGACCACCACCACCACGTAGGCGCCCACCACCTTTCTTCTACAGGCGTCGCTTTGGAAGAGGCCCCAGGCCACCTGGTCAGCAGCAGGCCTCAGAGGTAAGCTTAAAACTTGTATATTGGTTTCCTGTGGCACCATGTAACGCCTGGGCACATATCCCGCTGGCTGATTCTACCGATGGAAGTGGAGGCACAAGTTGGGGCTTCAATCTGTAGTGGGTGCAGGGTGTATTGGGAGTTACACGTTGGGTCTCATGTCTGGAGGGTGGATTAGGAGGCAACTTTGGGTTTTTGGTCTGGGCAGGGTGGTTTAGAAGGCATATGTTGGGTTTTGTGTCTGAGGGTGGATTAGGAGGCACACGTTGGGTTCTCGGGTGTGCAGGGTGGCTTAGGAGGTAACTTTGGGTTTTTGGTTTGAGGGTGGATTAGGAGGCACATGTTGGGTTTTTAGTCTGCGGAGGGAGGATTAGGAGGCCCACGTTGGGTTCTCGTGTCTGCGGAGGGTGGATTAGGAGGCACACGTTGGGTTCTCGTGTCTGCGGAGGGTGGATTAGGAGGCCCACGCTGGGTTCTTGTGTCTGCGGAGGGATGAATAGGAGGCCCACGTTGGGTTCTCGTGTCTGTGGAGGGTGGATTAGGAGGCCCACGTTGGGTTCTCGTGTCTGCGGAGGGTGGATTAGGAGGCCCACGTTGGGTTCTCGTGTCTGCGGAGGGAGGATTAGGAGGCCCACGTTGGGTTCTCGTGTCTGCGGAGGGTGGATTAGGAGGCACACGTTGGGTTCTCGTGTCTGCGGAGGGTGGATTAGGAGGCCCACGCTGGGTTCTTGTGTCTGCGGAGGGATGAATAGGAGGCCCACGTTGGGTTCTCGTGTCTGTGGAGGGTGGATTAGGAGGCCCACGTTGGGTTCTCGTGTCTGCGGAGGGTGGATTAGGAGGCCCACGTTGGGTTCTTGTGTCTGCGGAGGGTGGATTAGGAGGCCCACGTTGGGTTCTTGTGTCTGCGGAGGGTGGATTAGGAGGCCCACGTTGGGTTCTCGTGTCTGCGGAGGGTGGATTAGGAGGCCCACGTTGGGTTCTCGTGTCTGTGGAGGGATGAATAGGAGGCACACGTTGGGTTCTCGTGTCTGTGGAGGGTGGATTAGGAGGAACACGTTGGGTTCTCGTGTCTGCGGAGGGATGAATAGGAGGCACACGTTGGGTTCTCGTGTCTGTGGAGGGTGGATTAGGAGGCACACGTTGGGTTCTCGTGTCTGTGGAGGGTGGATTAGGAGGCACACGTTGGGTTCTCGTGTCTGTGGAGGGTGGATTAGGAGGCCCACGTTGGGTTCTCGTGTCTGCGGAGGGTGGATTAGGAGGGACACGTTAGGTTCTCGTGTCTGCGGAGGGTGGATTAGGAGGCACACGTTGGGTTCTCGTGTCTGCGGAGGGATGAATAGGAGGCACACGTTGGGTTCTCGTGTCTGCGGAGGGTGGATTAGGAGGGACACGTTGGGTTCTCGTGTCTGCGGAGGGTGGATTAGGAGGCCCACGTTGGGTTCTCGTGTCTGCGGAGGGTGGATTAGGAGGCCCACGTTGGGTTCTCGTGTCTGCGGAGGGTGGATTAGGAGGGACACGTTAGGTTCTCGTGTCTGCGGAGGGTGGATTAGGAGGCCCACGTTGGGTTCTCGTGTCTGCGGAGGGATGAATAGGAGGCACACGTTGGGTTCTCGTGTCTGCGGAGGGTGGATTAGGAGGCACACGTTGGGTTCTCGTGTCTGCGGAGGGTGGATTAGGAGGCACACGTTGGGTTCTCGTGTCTGTGGAGGGTGGATTAGGAGGCACACGTTGGGTTCTCGTGTCTGTGGAGGGTGGATTAGGAGGCCCACGTTGGGTTCTCGTGTCTGCGGAGGGTGGATTAGGAGGGACACGTTAGGTTCTCGTGTCTGCGGAGGGTGGATTAGGAGGCACACGTTGGGTTCTCGTGTCTGCGGAGGGATGAATAGGAGGCGCACGTTGGGTTCTCGTGTCTGCGGAGGGTGGATTAGGAGGCACACGTTGGGTTCTCGTGTCTGCGGAGGGTGGATTAGGAGGCACACGTTGGGTTCTCGTGTCTGTGGAGGGTGGATTAGGAGGCACACGTTGGGTTCTCGTGTCTGTGGAGGGTGGATTAGGAGGCACACGTTGGGTTCTCGTGTCTGTGGAGGGATGAATAGGAGGCACACGTTGGGTTCTCGTGTCTGCGGAGGGTGGATTAGGAGGCCCACGTTGGGTTCTCGTGTCTGCGGAGGGTGGATTAGGAGGCACACGTTGGGTTCTCGTGTCTGCGGAGGGTGGATTAGGAGGCACACGTTGGGTTCTCGTGTCTGTGGAGGGTGGATTAGGAGGCACACGTTGGGTTCTCGTGTCTGCGGAGGGATGAATAGGAGGCGCACGTTGGGTTCTCGTGTCTGCGGAGGGTGGATTAGGAGGCACACGTTGGGTTCTCGTGTCTGCGGAGGGTGGATTAGGAGGCACACGTTGGGTTCTCGTGTCTGTGGAGGGTGGATTAGGAGGCACACGTTGGGTTCTCGTGTCTGCGGAGGGATGAATAGGAGGCGCACGTTGGGTTCTCGTGTCTGCGGAGGGTGGATTAGGAGGCACACGTTGGGTTCTCGTGTCTGCGGAGGGTGGATTAGGAGGCACACGTTGGGTTCTCGTGTCTGTGGAGGGTGGATTAGGAGGCACACGTTGGGTTCTCGTGTCTGCGGAGGGATGAATAGGAGGCGCACGTTGGGTTCTCGTGTCTGCGGAGGGTGGATTAGGAGGCCCACGTTGGGTTCTCGTGTCTGCGGAGGGTGGATTAGGAGGCACACGTTGGGTTCTCGTGTCTGCGGAGGGTGGATTAGGAGGCACACGTTGGGTTCTCGTGTCTATGAAGGGTGGATTAGGAGGCGCACGTTGGGTTCTCGTGTCTGCAGAGGGTGGATTAAGTAGGCCCATGTTGGGTTCTCGTGTCTGCGGAGGGTGGATTAGGAGGCCCACGTTGGGTTCTCGTGTCTGCGGAGGGTGGATTAAGTAGGCCCACGTTGGGTCTTGTATTGGCCTTGGTTGGGGTCAGAGTACTAGAAGTCTCCATGGTCTTCTGTCTCTCCTGTAGGATGCGGAGAATAAAGATCCAGCATCGGCAGAAGCTCGGCCTGGTGGAGATGACCAGCAGAGGCCGCCTCCACGTCGCTTCCGTCCCAGATGGCGCAGGTATGAGCACACGGGCACTTGAGCCAACATTGGGTGCAGCATGGGTGTATCTGGAAGGGGTGGTGTTTGGAGGCAAATTTTACTGCTTGAGGGTGATGTTTAACCACCTGATCTTGTTGGGCCAACAGTTCAAGTCTAGGGGCAGTAAAGATGTTGGGCCATCAGACTTCCATGAAGAGCTGGGGTGCCATCTCCAGTGTACCCTCAGGGTTCCCCCAGTGCTCATTTCCAGGGCAGGAAGAGTAGCTGCCTCCTTCCAGAAGCTATGGGGAGAGCTTTGATGTCCTAAACGTTCAGTTGGAGGGGATAGTGAAGGTACACCAGAGTTCAGATTAAGAACAGACCAAGGTGGACTTTTCTGCTGGTGGGCACTCTCGGTGAGGCGCTATGAAGAGGTCGTTTTTATACAAGCTTCTCATTCCCCCAACTCTATAGAAGTGTGGGCACAAGGTTTACCATAGACTTGCTCCCCTGTAGCTGGTGTGCATACCCGGAATGCCTCACGAATGGCGTGTGATGAGGACGGGCGCTGTGGTTGAATGGTGCTGTGGTAGAATGCGCTGATCCTTGGCATGTCTCTGGGTATCCAGGCCTGAGGACTTGGAGCAGCATTTATATTTCTCTGGGTGTTCTAATGTTTTTTTCCCTGTATC
The DNA here is from genome assembly GCF_037356315.1 of Lithobates pipiens. Taxonomy (NCBI): domain Eukaryota; kingdom Metazoa; phylum Chordata; class Amphibia; order Anura; family Ranidae; genus Lithobates; species Lithobates pipiens. The sequence goes on along the minus strand of NW_027507903.1, from coordinate 692,190,366 downwards.
TCCTCACAGACCTTTCCGCCCTCGACCCCCGCCAACGCAGACCGCCGAAGGAGGAGAGAATGCTCCCAAACCCGCAGCTAACGAAGAGCTCCGTCCAGAGCCTCAGCGTCAGAGGAACCGCCCCTATTTCCAGCGTCGGAGGAGGGGAGGAGGGGCAGCAGGGCAGGCCGCAGCCCCGGTGGGTTTTCTGGGTCTTTGCATATGAAGGTTCTTTTGAGGATAATGAGACCATTTCTAACCTGGATTTTTTTTCTTTTCTACAGGGTGAGGAAAAGAATGCAGCTGAGCCCAGCCAGAGCCCCCCGTCAGAAGATGCTGCAAAGCCATCGGGTGGCCCTACAGAGGCTGGGAAGAGCCAGGCTGAGGTACGTGTTCAACCATCTCCTAGACGTCTCCAGTATCATGGCTGCCTGTAGCTTCAGATCCTCATCTTTTAGAGTGATGATGGCTTTTTAGCAAGCCCTGCCCTCTAGATGAGCTTTATTATGGCTGAGGTCCGTTAAATTTGCTTCCCCATATTCCATCGGCATCATAAAGACTAAACGCTGATTGGTTTAGGCTCCAGACCTGTTGCTTTTGGTGTCTGGAGCTCAACTTGTCGGGGTTGGTATTCCGGTGTGGAGCTTCTAATGACCAATGTATTGTGTGGTGCTCCTGATGGTGGGGCTGGATGTTCCTATTTGGTAGTAATTCCAGTATCTACTCCATTCAGGCCTCTTCTTCTCCTCCACCCCCAGCTGTGGTAGCAGATGTCCCTGCTCCAGAGTGACCCCTCAAATACCAGCTGCATCTGTTATCAGGTATTGTAGAGGCCTTCCCATGTACACCCCCCCCCCCCCTGTCGGATGTTATAGATGGGGGTGGGCTCTTCTTGGTGGGCTCTTCTTGGTGGGCTCTTCTTGGTGGGCTCTTCTTGGTGGGCTCTTCTTGGTGGGCTCTTCTTGGTGGGCTCTTCTTGGTGGGCTCTTCTTGGTGGGCTCTTCTTGGTGGGCTCTTCTTGGTGGGCTCTTCTCAGTAGGTTGAGGTGGTGGTGGTGTGGATGAACTTCTCTGGGTGGGCTCTTCAGAGGTGGTGGTGTGGATGAACTTCTCTGGGTGGGCTCTTCAGAGGTGGTGGTGTGGATGAACTTCTCTGGGTGGGCTCTTCAGAGGTGGTGGTGTGGATGAACTTCTCTGGGTGGTTGGCTCTTCAGAGGTGGTGGTGTGGATGAACTTCTCTGGGTGGTTGGCTCTTCAGAGGTGGTGGTGTGGATGAACTTCTCTGGGTGGTTGGCTCTTCAGAGGTGGTGGTGTGGATGAACTTCTCTGGGTGGTTGGCTCTTCAGAGGTGGTGGTGTGGATGAACTTCTCTGGGTGGTTGGCTCTTCAGAGGTGGTGGTGTGGATGAACTTCTCTGGGTGGTTGGCTCTTCTTGGGTGGGCTCTTCTTGGGTGGGCTCTTCAGAGGTGGTGGTGTGGATGAACTTCTCTGGGTGGTTGGCTCTTCTTGGGTGGGCTCTTCTTGGGTGGGCTCTTCAGAGGTGGTGGTGTGGATGAACTTCTCTGGGTGGTTGGCTCTTCTTGGGTGGGCTCTTCAGAGGTGGTGGTGTGGATGAACTTCTCTGGGTGGTTGGCTCTTCTTGGGTGGGCTCTTCAGAGGTGGTGGTGTGGATGAACTTCTCTGGGTGGTTGGCTCTTCTTGGGTGGGCTCTTCAGAGGTGGTGGTGTGGATGAACTTCTCTGGGTGGTTGGCTCTTCTTGGGTGGGCTCTTCAGAGGTGGTGGTGTGGATGAACTTCTCTGGGTGGTTGGCTCTTCTTGGGTGGGCTCTTCAGAGGTGGTGGTGTGGATGAACTTCTCTGGGTGGTTGGCTCTTCTTGGGTGGGCTCTTCAGAGGTGGTGGTGTGGATGAACTTCTCTGGGTGGTTGGCTCTTCTTGGGTGGGCTCTTCAGAGGTGGTGGTGTGGATGAACTTCTCTGGGTGGTTGGCTCTTCTTGGGTGGGCTCTTCAGAGGTGGTGGTGTGGATGAACTTCTCTGGGTGGTTGGCTCTTCTTGGGTGGGCTCTTCAGAGGTGGTGGTGTGGATGAACTTCTCTGGGTGGTTGGCTCTTCTTGGGTGGGCTCTTCAGAGGTGGTGGTGTGGATGAACTTCTCTGGGTGGTGGGCTCTTCTTGGGTGGGCTCTTCAGAGGTGGTGGTGTGGATGAACTTCTCTGGGTGGTGGGCTCTTCTTGGGTGGGCTCTTCAGAGGTGGTGGTGTGGATGAACTTCTCTGGGTGGTGGGCTCTTCTTGGGTGGGCTCTTCTTTGGTGGGCTCTTCTTTGGTGGGCTCTTCTTTGGTGGGGGTGGTGGTGGTGTGGACGAACTTCTCTGGGTGGTGGGCTCTTCTTTGGTGGGCTCTTCTTTGGTGGGCTCTTCTTTGGTGGGCTCTTCTTTGGTGGGGGTGGTGGTGGTGTGGACGAACTTCTCTGGGTGGTGGGCTCTTCTTTGGTGGGCTCTTCTTTGGTGGGCTCTTCTTTGGTGGGCTCTTCTTTGGTGGGCTCTTCTTTGGTGGGGGTGGTGGTGGTGTGGACGAACTTCTCAGGGTGGTTGGCTCTTAGGAGTGAGGTGATAGCTCATCTCTTGGGGAGGGGGCACACTTGTTTGGACTTTGACCCATGTCTTTTTCTTTTCTTCCTCAGGTGCCTTGGATTTCCATCTTACTGCAGCATTCATCTTTGGAGCACAATGTGGGATGACATGGGGCGTGTCACTATGTATGGGATTGTATGCACTTTAGGGCTTTATTTCTTTATTGCACTGACTTGTGCTGTAGTAAAGATGGAAAACCACAATCTGTGTTCTGTCGTTTGTTCAGTCTATGGATGGGGGGTGTAAAATCGCTATGGGGAATGGCTGTCCTTGAGTTAGGTGCCAGCTGGTCCTGGCGGGTGGGACGGGGGGTGTTGACTGGAGAGAAACGAAGGTTGTACATGGTGGTCTGGATCCTTCAGTCAATGGGAGTACATACATTCATCTCTGTAACCTCAAAACACTGCATTCTTCACCCAGAACTTGAGTCAGCCCTGCGTGGGGGTTCCTCACCGTCAGCCCTGCGTGGGGGTTCCTCACCGTCAGCCCTGCGTGGGGGTTCCTCACCGTCAGCCCTGCGTGGGGGTTCCTCACCGTCAGCCCTGCGTGGGGGTTCCTCACCGTCAGCCCTGCGTGGGGGTTCCTCACCGTCAGCCCTGCGTGGGGGTTCCTCACCGTCAGCCCTGCGTGGGGGTTCCTGCGTGGGGGTTCCTCACCCACAGCGTATTGACTTGGATGACAAGGTGTCCTTCATTCTTGGATGGCCATGTTACGTGAGACCACATTTGAGTAAATCTACCTCCTGGGCATGTTCTTCAATCTACCTGGCATCTTCCACCTCAAAGTCCTACCTGTTCAGGAGGTGCTGGCAGGGCATGTTCCTCAGGTGTGTACCCCTTAGCGGTAACAAGTGGATGGTGGACAATGAGGAGATGGTTCCCCAGTGAACAGATATGGGGTAGCCAGTCTTGGTAGGAAAAAGGAGCTACTACAGTGAGCTGGTGGGATTTCATGTGTTGAATGAGTTGAGGCAAACAGATTAAACTGCCCTAACAAAGCTGGAGAACGCACCCCTGAGGACGGGTTCTGGGACTATTCTATAATGGTTTGGTAGTTGCACCCCCTCCATTTCCACCTTGTATTGCCTGTGCTGGTCAGACTACTTTGCATGATCCAGTGGTGGTTCTACAAGTTATGAAACCACTTCTGGTGTACAGATAACCTGGTGCACTGGAGCTCATCCACAACTTGCCACAGAATTCCACCTGCCAAGTCCATAGCCTAGGTCAGTGATGGGGAACCTTGGCACCCCCAGATGTTTTGGAACTACATTTCCCATGATGCTCTGGCACTCTGCAATGTAGTTGAGCATTATGGGAAACGTTCCAAAACATCTGGGGTGCCAAGGTTCGCCATCACTGGCCTAGGTGGTATTTTAAAGCCAGGTCTTGGGTTTTGCCGTACAATGGCCAACGCCAAGGATGCGTCTCATTGGGTGGAGGAGCACAGAATGGGTGAGGCCTTCTAAGCAAGCGCCTCATCCAATATCTGCTTTGGCATACCTTGCTCTCAACCCAGACCCACCAGCAGAACTTGTGCCTTTAGCTTCTCCTGCTGGTGGTCTGTACTGTACCTAGCGACTGTCCTAACTCCAGACTCGCCTTTTACTGTCTGCGTATGTTCCTACACAAAATTCTTGTGTAGAAACATCCAATGTTCTTGCAGTCTTGTGTAGGATGAGTTCATCCTTCGTAGTCCTGGATCAGAACCTACTACTTCCCAGGTGGCCAATACATGTCTTTAGGAAGAGGACCTACACCAGTGATGGCCAACCTTGGCACCCCAGATGTGTTGGAACTACATTTCCCATGATGCTCCACTACACTGCAGGAGCATCATGGGAAATGTAGTTCCAACACATCTGGGGTGCTGAGGTTCGCCATCACTGACCCTACACCATTTGATAGGTTGTGTGATGACCATGCTGGCCCATCACAAGGCTTCCATCTGTGGGTCTCGACTGCCATTCTGACAAGGTGCTCGGAGTGGTGGAGCTGTGTGATTGGATACTTTGCAGCTCCAGGGCGGAGTAGTAAAATATAAATGCTCCATCTGTTTTCGGTCTAAGCTGCCTCGTCTCCGGGTCTGTAATTCCTCACATGCTCCTCCACTGGTGAGGTCTGTCAAGGAGTCGGTATTATGTTCTTGGCTGTGAATAGAAGAATTTTTTAGACCATACACCAGTGGCCTGCCCCTAAAAGGGTGTGTTATAGGCGAGGTGATTATTGCTGGAAGAGGATGTAAAGGTCTATTAAACCGGCACCCTGAAGCTCTATCAGGTGTTGGGCGGTTGGAGGTGCTCGTGCGTTGTGGTCGCTGGCACAGCAGAAGTGCTACATTGTTCTCAGACCTGCCAAACCTGTCCTCGTAATCTTCAACACCGGGCTCACTAAGCTGCTGTGCCAGAGACGACTGTGTAGATTTTGAGGCCCGCGCCCCTCTGCGGGGTGATTGATACAGATGGGCCACATGCCCCCCCCATGTGGGGTGATCCCTACCTGGATGATGGGGTTCCCTTACAGGGTGGTGTGTTTTTATGGCAGACTTCCCTTCCAGTGACCCTTCAGACCAGGGGTCTCAAACTGGTGGCCCTCCAGCTGTTGCAAAACTACAACTCCCATGAGGCTTTGCTAGGCGGACGGTTACATGCATTACACCCTTGGGCAGACGCATGATGGGACTCATAGTTCCACAACAGCTGGAGGGCCACCAGTTTGAGACCCCCCCCCCCCCCCCGGCTTCAGACCATCTGCGGCTGTAAAAACCCAGCATGATTTTTATGTTTTTGACCCTTTACGACTCTCACAGGCTGTAGAACGGAGGTCCCCATTGCACCACATCGTGTAGTGATCAATGCTGTAGGGAGGTGCCCCATCTGACTTCTGTTCACGCAATGTTGGGATTGATTTGCTAGCTCTTACTGTGATGGAGGGACAGAGATCAGTCGCTCAAAGCTGAATCTACTTGGAGAAATTCCTTAACTGACTTCTGTAAGCTCCACGTGGCCTGCCATGCTTGTACTTCAGGGGTTCAAGACACTTGCTACACCTGTGGTGCCTATTGGTCTATCTCCCCCCAAGTCTCTTGGGTTTTGGCAGCTAGTGCCTAGTTGTCTTTCATGTTTCCCCCACACAATGTGAGGTGGCTCCTCTGCTGAGCCTCTCCTAGAACATGTGGATATCTGCTCACAAGTCCATCAACTTTGCTTTACATGGTCCTCTTCACCAACCGAGTTGGTCCAAAGTGGTTCCCCGCTAGACTAAAATGGGGTACGCACAAAAATTCTGTACTAGACACGATTGTTCAATTTGCATATAGTGCGTACACCACATTCAGTTTAGACTTGGAATGGATGAGCCTGACGTTGTCCTGCTGGTGACTGGTGGTGTATTACTTGGCCTCTCATGGCATGCTCCTCAAACTGCCCAGTGGAACAGTCTGTTCTATATGAACGCCTATGGAAGCCCCCCTAACACCAGTGAAGATGCAGGTTCTTCAGAGCTTCATAATGACCATATCATGTGTTGCTTCTCCCATGGGTGGCTTTAATGAAATGCAATGCCCCTGTGGACCTCAATGAAGATGTGGTCACTCTGAGTAGGGCACCTCAAGGGGAGGTATTGCTGTCTGTAGCAGAATAGAAGGTAGAATCAGCACTTGGGTGTCCAAGAATTACTATGTGACCTGCATACCTTCACCTAGTTTCCAGAGCACCCAGAAGGCTCAGTTGTGCGAATAGTGAGTTTCCCATTGGGCTGTGCTGCTTCACCGACCAATAACCATGGTTTGGGGGGGACATGTTTTATGTATATGTAATGAGGCTGCCTGGGTTTGGTTGGAAGCGGCCTCCTCTCTCCTGCTAGTGGTGGAGAACCATTTATGGGATCCCAGACCCTCTATAGAGAGTAATTCTACGTGGAGAAGGTAGGTTCTCCCTTTTGGTGGGGTCTGATAAGGAGTGACATTGGTACCTCCTGCTGAAATGAGATCATTGAACCACAATAGACTTCAGGCGTTCAGAGTGGACTGTGTAGAATGTGGCAGTGGGAAGGGAACAGTAAAGCACAATCTGTGTAGCACCGCTCAGCATAAACACCCATTGGCCCTACACCATTATGGCCATAACATTCTGGCTGTGATTAACATTAATCATCTGGTTACAATGGCATCTGAAGGTGGGGGGGATATGTTAGGCAGCAAGTGAACATGTTGTTCCTGAAGGTGTGATGAAAGCAGCAGAAAAATGGACCAGTGTAAGGATTTGAGGGACTTTGAGAAGGACCAAAATGTAATTGTCTAGACAATGGGCTCATATGGAGTTTGGTGGGATGAGGCCCATTGATGGAGGTAGGGGGGAAAGGAAAGCCCATTGATTTGGGGGAGGGGGGCAAAGTAAGGCCCATTGATGGGGGGGGTGGGGGATGAGGTCCATTGATGGAGGTAGGGGGAAAGGAAAGCCTATTAACTTTGGGGGGGGGGGGGGGAGTAAGGCCCATTGGAGGAGGTGGGAGGCCCATTGATGGAGGTTTGAGGTAGGGGGGGAAGGCTCAATGATGAAGGTTGAGGTGGGGTGGGGGGGGGGGGGGGGGGGGAAGGCTCATTGAAGAAGGTTGAGGTGGGGGGAAGGTCCATTGATGGAGGTAGGGGAATAAGGAAGGCCTATTGATGAAGGTTGAGGTGGGGGGGAAGGCTCATTTGGTGGAGGTAAGGGCTCATTGATAGAGGTGGGGAGAAAGGCTCATTGACAGAGGTTGGGGGCTCATTACTGGAGGGTGGAGAGGGAAGGCTCATTGACGGAGGTGGTGGTGGGGTGAGAGGCCCATTGATGAAGGTTGAGGTGGAGGGGAAGGCTCATTTGGTGGAGGTTGGGGACTCATTACTGGAGGGTGGAGAGGGAAGGCTCATTGACTGAGGTGGTGGTGGGGTGAGAGGCCCATTGATGAAGGTGGAGGTTGAGAGGGAAGGCTCATTGACGGAGGTTGGGGACTCATTACTGGAGGGTGGAGAGGGAAGGCTCATTGACGGAGGTGGTGGGGTGGGAGGCCCATTGATGAAGGTTGAGGTGGAGGTTGAGAGGGAAGGCTCATTGACGGAGGTTGGGGACTCAGTACTGGAGGGTGGAGAGGGAAGGCTCATTGACGGAGGTGGTGGTGGGGTGGGAGGCCCATTGATGAAGGTTGAGGTGGAGGGGAAGGCTCATTTGGTGGAGGTTGAGAGGGAAGGCTCGTTGACGGAGGTTCTGGTGGGAGTTCCATTGATGAAAGTTGAGGTGGGTGGGGAGGCTCACTGGTGGAGGTGGGGTGGAAGGCTCATTGCCTGAGGTTGAGGGCTCATTAATGGAGGTTGGGGAGGGAATGCTAATTTATCGGGGGGGCTCATTGATGGAGGTGGGGAGGGAAGGCTGGCACGTATAATCCAACCTAATAGAAGAACTACTGGAGCTCACATTACTGGTGAAGGTAATTCTGGTTTTGATAGGTGTTGGAGCATCACAGTTTGTTGTGTATGGGGCGGTGTAGGCCGGTCACGATGCCCATGCTGACCCCTGTCCACAGCCAAACGCACCTACAATGGGCACGCGAGTAACAGAACTGGACCACAGAGCAATGGAAGGAGGTGACCCGGTCTGATGAATTCAGGAATGGTTTGAGGAACATGAGTTTGAGGTGTTGACTTTGCCTCCAGATCTCATTCCAAGGGACAATCTGTGGGATGTGCTGGAAGAACAAGTCTGATCCATGGAGTCCCCACCCCCAGGACTTCCAGAATCTACTAGTGGGGGCATGGCGCCAGATACCACCGTGTACCTTCAGAGGTCTAGTGGCCTCCATGCCTTGAAGGGTCAGGAAAGGAGGATCTACTCGTGAAGTTCTGTGTGATGGGTGTATGTGGAAACCATTGTATATACCTCATAATTTATTATCACGGCAAGATTATATACATATTTATACAGAATATATACCTCTATAGTGCCCTCTGTAGGGGGACCTCCGCCATTTCTCAGGTGATAGGAAAAAATATATATATGAAATTATACACAATATAAGAAAATCTATCTCGGTGATATTCGATTCCGGCTCTTCCTGGACGAGGTGACGGTGGTTGCTGTACGGCATGCGCAGTGATTTCCAGAGCGGAGGCCACCCTCGGCGTAATCCCTACCATTCATATGTCATCACACGTAATACTTGGGTTATGAATTCTCTCACCACATACATTTGGCTATATCCTGGCAATGGGAAGGTCCTGGAGATGATGGGGGGGTTGGGTGGTATCTCCCTCCATCCAGCTACTTGCCCCCTTGGTTGGCATTTGTTATCTAGAACTGGCGCTCTTGATAGGTACAGAATAACGCCGCGCCGTCCGTAACGCCGCAACACAAACCTTCAGAAGTTTTTTTTTTTTGGTGAGTTTCGGTAAAGTTTTTGGCTTCGTTCCAGGCAGGTTCCTTCAGAGCTTCGCTCATCTCCTGACTTTATGCCTCCTCTCCACCGCCAAGACTGTCCAGCTCGGTGCTGGCCGCCTTCATCTCGTGGTCCAACAGCGACGGGTTCCTCCTCCTCCGAAAATCGTGGGCAATCTCATCGAAGGATCTGCCCCTGGTTTCCGGGACGCGGAAATACGTGAAGATCAGGAAACCCAACAATAAGGCAGCGAAGAGGAGGAAGACGTACGGCCCACAGAGGTCCTGGAAATGAGAAGAGAACGTGAGATACGGGCAAAGGGAACCTCGTCTTCAGCGACCTACCTGGAGGTAGGTGACCAACACGCTCTACAGGCCAATGGAGACATTAGAAAATTGTTTCATCCAATAAATCCCTCTGACATTTCAAATTTAGACACGTGGAGAACCAAAACCTTTCTTTGGATTCCTTATTTCATTCAATTGGTTTAGTGGAATTCGATTTGTTAATTCTAATTCAACTGAAAATTGGAAAATTTCGGATTCAAATTTATTGTATTCAAAATTTGAATTGCGGAGGACCATTTTTATTATTTTCTATTCTATTTTTTTTTTGTATTTTATTTAAAAAAAAAAATATTTTTTTTTTTATTCTGTATTCTATTCGGAAATTTTATTTTCTAAAAGGTTAAAAATAAAATTTGAACAACAATAAAAAAAAATGAATGAATCTGAAATAATGAAACCAAAATTACGTCTAAAATTCCAATATTTGAATACAAAATTGAATTTGAAAACAAAAATATAATAAAATAGAAGAGAACAGAATAAAAAAAATTAAAGGAACATAAAGAATATAAGCATCTTCTGAAATTCAAATAAAATACAAAAAAAATAATCAAATTTTATTGTATTTAAATTATTATTATTTTTTTGGGGTGGGGGGGATTTCTATTCAATTATTTTATTCTGTATTCTATTCAATTATTTTTTTTTTTTCCTTTTTCGGAAAACAAAATTTCCGAACAATAAAAAAAAAAATGAATGAATCCAAAATAATGAAACCAAATTATGTCTAAAATTCCAATTTGAATACGAAATTTCTATTTTATTCTATTCTTGTTTTCAAATTCAGAGAACAGAATAAAAAATAAAGGAATATAAAAAATATAACCATCTTCTGAAATTCAAATACAATAAAATTTTGATTTTTTTTTTTTGTATTTTATTTCAATAATTATTTTTTTTTGGGGCGGGGGGATTTCTATTCAATTATTTTATTCTGTTCAAATCTTTTTTTTAATCTTTCACAAAACAAAATATCTGAACAACAATAAAAAAAAAAAAAAAAAAATGAATGAATCTGAAATAATGAAACCAAAATTACGTCTAAAATTCCAATATTTGAATACAAAATTGAATTTGAAAACAAAAATATAATAAAATAGAAGAGAACAGAATAAAAAAAATTAAAGGAATATAAAGAATATAACCATCTTCTGAAATTCAAATAAAATACAAAAAAAAATAATCAAATTTTATTGTATTTAAATTATTATTATTTTTTTGGGGTGGGGGGGATTTCTATTCAATTATTTTATTCTGTAGTCTATTCAAATTTTATTTTTAATCTTTCAGAAAACAAAATTTCCGAACAACAATAAAAAAAAAAAAAAAATGAATGGATCCGAAATAATGAAACCAAATTATGTCTAAAATTCCAATTTGAATACGAAATTTCTATTTTATTCTATTCTTGTTTTCAAATTCAGAGAACAGAATAAAAAATAAAGGAATATAAAAAATATAACCATCTTCTGAAATTCAAATACAATAAAATTTAGATTTTTTTTTTTTTGTATTTTATTTCAATAATTATTTTTTTTTGGGGCGGGGGGATTTCTATTCAATTATTTTATTCTGTTCAAATCTTTTTTTAATCTTTCACAAAACAAAATATCCGAACAACAATAAAAAAAAAAAAAAAAATGGAATTACGTACCGGTAATGTCCTTTTCCAGGAGTCTTTCAGGACAGCCACCTTTGAGAGACACTGGCTCCTCCCCTCTTAGGAAACACCGCCTTGATTTTCATGATTTAAGCCTCCTCCTCCCTTCGTTCCTCAGTTCTTCCAGAGTACCTCCGGCCAACTGGGGAGACACAAGAACACGTCAAATAAACAAACTTTTAAGTCTTACCTGACGGCCTCATGTAATGAGTTCCCGATGATCTGCAAAAAACTTGGGTGGGAACCGGTGCTGTCCTGAAAGACTCCTGGAAAAGGATGTTACCGGTACGTAATTCCATTTTTCCCCAATCGTCTTTCAGGACAGCCACCTTTGAGAGGATAAGCGAGTACCTTGTCTTAGGGTGGGACCTACTGCTTGCAGCACCTTGTGACCAAAGGGCTTGGTCTTTGGCTGAGAGAAGATCCAATCTATAGTGCTTCACGAACGTAGAAAACTTGAACCACGTTGCGGCTCTACAGATCTGTTCAGGAGACACACCAGCCCACATTGTCTGCGGAGTTGCCGCTGTCCTGGCTGAGTGTGCTTTAATTCTAACTGGAGGCTTTAATACCCCAACCGCGCAAGTCTGCCCAATGGCTGACCTTAATCATCTGGTTAGCGTACGTCTAAAGGCTTTGGAACCCTTCCTAGCCCCTGGAAGTAACACTAAAAGTAAATCAGACTTCCTGAACTGGCTTTGTGTAACCAAAATAATGAAGGACACGTCCAAGAAGATGTGTCCTGTTTGCTCACTGGTTTTGAACGAAAAATAGGCAGCATAATCTCTCGGACTCTCTGAGGATTAGAGACTACCATTAGGTAAAAAGGCCAGAATGATCTTAAAAACTGAATGGTCTGGAAAGGGAGTGCCTTAACAGAAAGGGTTTCGAGTTTACTCACTTTCCTTGCCGTAGTGATCGCCACAAAAAACACAGTTTTGAGAGTGATCAACCATAACCAGCCAGATTCCAATTGCTGAAAAAGGTTCCTTTGTGGGAACCTGTAAAACTAATGAGTGACCCCGACTGGGAAGGGGGCGACCAAAGGCTTGGTCTTTGCCTACTTAAGGCTCTAAGAACCTTACTATACCAAGGTCTGATGTTAGATGCCCTTCCAGGAATACGCTAAAAGCGAAAACCTGACTCTTCAATGTTTATGGGGCTAAACCTTTATCTGCCCCTGACTGCAGGAACTCTAGAACGGCTACAAGGCTGTGCACATTGAAGGAGTTCTCTGAGCATCAGCTGTTGAACCGTCTCCATACCTTCAAGAAAATGGTCTGAGTTTCTATTTACCTGCAATTCAGAAGAGTGGCTATTAAACAGTCTGAGACCTCTTTGCCCTTCAGCAATTCCTTCTCAGTAGCCAAGCTGCAAGAATCCACCTGGGGACCGCAGACTGGACCCTGGGAAAAGGGACACTCCTAGACCGGGAAAACCCGGGGGGGGGGGGGGGGTTCTACTGACAGGCCCTTCAGAATGGAGAACCACGGCCTCCTGGGCCCAAGAGGTGTGATTAGAAAATAGGTAGTAATCTCCACCTGAAAACTTCCCTGACCCTGCAGGAATCAGAACGGGAGGGGAGAAAGCATAGCACTTAGAGAAACCCTAACTCTGTGCTTTAGTGTGTCTGCTCCCGACCTCCCATCTCCCCTGTTCATGGAACAGGAGATGGCTTCCTTTGCGTTTTCCCTTGAGAAAAAGAGAGGTCCATCCAAGGAATCCCCCAACTCTGGGTGATCCATTCGAAGAACCTCCTGCTTGAGAACCTGGTTGCTCTGAGGAAATCTAATATCAGGATTTGCTCTCCTTCAAAACAGATCACTGAAAAGACAGGATTTCAATATTCGGCCCATCTGAGGATGGCCTTCGCTAGGACCCATAAAGGATCCGCTCCAGGAGTCCCCGTCCTGTCGACGCAAGCCACTGCCAAGGGATTGTTTCCATGACTCTTACATGAAGTCTCCAGAGAACTCTGAGAGGTCCTGAGAACCAGATCTACTGTTCTCAACTCCCTCCAATTTGAGGATCTCTTAGATTCCTTCCTGTACCAAACAGGAGTCTAGGTGTGTACCCCAACCTAAGCCGTTCGTATCGGTTGTAACCACCCTGGATACTGGGAAACTCCATTCTAGGTCTTGTAACAAACGTGCTCCCTTTCCCAAAGGGACCTCTTTACCTGAGTTGGAACCAAAGAGTCCCAAGACCCCTGACTGTGGTCCCAAATCTTCAAGATGAATAGTTTACAGAGGACGGTAACATGACCCCGTCCACTGAACTGCTAGGAGCGTGGCTGTCAGTAAACTCAACCTGCCTAACTGAGTTTTTGACAGTTGCCCTGGAGAAACAACAGTGCTCTGTCTATCTTCTGGATCTTCTCCAAGGAGGGAAGACCTTTTGTTCTGTTGAGCCCAGCACCTACCCCAGGAAGGTGACCCCCTGGTAAGGAATTTAAGTTGGGTTTCTCTAGGTTCAGAGGCCAACCCATGCTCACAAACAGGTCTTTTGTTACCTGTTGATCCCAAATCGACTGCGTCAGAGAAGGTACAAACCGGAGAAGATCTTCAGGACACACGATCACCGAGACTCCCCTGAGACGCAGGAATGCCAGAACTTCTACCATCACTTTGGTGAAGATAGGAGGAGGAAAGGGATAGCCCAAAAGGGAAGTGCTTTGAACTGAATGTGTAGCACCCCTACAGAAGTTATCACTGCCAGCCTAAGGAAACGCTGGTGGTTCTCTGCAATGGGAATATGCAGGTATGCATCCATACTATCCATGCCCTGAAAAAGTTTTGGTGGAAGAGGTGCCCTCACCCAGTGACCAAAACCAACGAAAGCCATCTGTAGGTGACTAAGACACACAGACGTTTCATGTTCAGGATGAGCCTGAATTTTCCCAAAGGCTTGTGAACCACCAAAATGTGAGAATAGGAGCCCTTTCTATATATCCTGCTGGGACCTGTATTACCACTTCCTGTTCCTCTAACTCCTGAAGAGGAAAGAAGGGCACATTTTGGTAGCTCAGTGACAAGGAGTCTCAAAAGAGGAGAGCTCTGAAAACTCCAAACGGTAACCTCTTACGATGATCCCCAACACAAACTGATTGGAGGTGATCATCTCCCACTGGGGGAGGAAGGCCCCTTTTTTACTGCTCCCCATATTTCTTCTTAAGGGGAAAGGCCTTTTTCTTATCAGCCGTGCGATCTAGCACTGCTTCAAGACCTGGCCAAAACAGCAGTAAACAGTAGCAGTAACAGCAGTCTCCTGTAAAAAGGATTCCAGAGCTTTGCTTTGGACGCCTTGTCCCCCTGCCATGTCTTCAGCCTTAAGGCCCTCCAGGCTGAGTTGGCCAGAGCCGAGGACCTTGCATACATTCGCATGGATTGAGTCGAAGCACCCGCAGTGTATGCTGACTCCTTAAGCACCATGGGAGAGGAGGATAGAAAAGTCTCCTCTGCTGTCATTGCTTCATGCATTAATCTGGATAAGCCAACACTTCATATTACGAGCCACCACTGTGGCTTCTATGTCAGGCTTAAAGATTTTCTTATTATAAATCCCAGGCATCCTTCAGAAGTGAATCCATCCAACAGCAGGTTTCCTGTAAAAAGGATTACACAGAGCTTTTGCCTTGGACGCCTTGACCCCCTGCCATGTCTTCAGCCTTGGAGCCCTCCAGGCTGAGTTGGTCAGAGCCGAAGATCTTGCATACATTCGCCTGGATTGAATCGAAGCAGCGTATGCCAACACCTTAAGCAGTATGGGAAAGGAGGATAGACTTCAGAAGTGAGTCCATCATTTCAAACATAGGGTCTGAAAGTATTCCCATGTCCCTGAGGACAGGTCAGTATGCCTGGACGTCTGAAGAAAGGTAGTCTCTAACCTGGGAGATTCTATTCCAGACAAGAGCTTCCTCTTCCGCCCAAGAAAAAACCTTTGCTTTAAAGCACCAGAAAAGAAAGGTTTTCCTTCGGGACCCCGCCATCCTGATGGCATCGATCAAGACATCATGAACCGGGAACACCCGCTTCCCCCAGGTCCTAGTACATCTGATCGTGGGGTGACAATGCCTTCTTCCTAAAGTGGTATGAATAGCTCTCAAGAGCTTATCCACTTCATCCAGGGGGAAGTTTATATCGAGGGGTTCTTTTGGGTTCCCCACCCAAGCCCTCACCTTTATCAGAGTCCCTTGGGAGTCTGAGACGGCACTGTCAACTTCTTCCTCAACTTCCTCTCTGGAACCCTCTAGACTCTCCCTTAACCTGCAGGAGGAACATCCATCGGGTTAGGTGGAACACTCTGCTGTGCTGGTGAAAGAGTGCTCTGGAGCTGAGGCCACTGGAACCTTCCCAGAAGCCGCCAGATATGCACCGTGTTCTGCTGCCTGTTTCCTGATGGCGCTCAAACAGGGACCTGAACCCTCTGAGGCCACTGGAACCTTAGGTTAAAGGTCTGACTGAGCTATCCGGTGCCTCAATACACTCTTTACCAAGTGCCTTTGAACCAGGGATTCCCCCAAAGAGGCTCTATATGAAGGACGCTCCCTCCTAGAACCAAGGGGAGACTTGCTCATGTCCTTCAGAGACCTAGAGATAAAAGAGCAGCATAAAATCCTAAAAAAAACAAACACCAGCACTACTTAAGAGGACCACCGGGAGTGCCCTCCCCTAGGATCAATCTCCATCTGGATCCCAGACGCACTGCCCTTCCCCCCGACCACCTAGGGGGAAAAAACACCAGTGGAGCTACTGGTTGTAAGGTAAGGGAACCCCTCGCCAGGGCTTTTACCTTTGAGTGGCTGGTGCCGTTACTCCTGGAGCTCCCGAAGCCACTGCTTTGGACATTCTCCTGTTTGAGGAAGAGTGGTACGAACGTGCCTCCAACAGCTACCTGTGCAACTGTAGAAAGAGAGGCTGCACCAGCCGAACGCTAGGTTCCCCTCCACGTGCCGCGTCCGGAACCGGAAGACGCGGATCCAACGAAGAGGTCCGCCCCCACCGGAATTGACGTCGCCCGCCAACCGGTCCGGCCTCTGGCTCCCAGCCGACTGGATACACAGGGGGGCCTTGGACGTCCTCGTTGCAGCGCCCCACTGGGCGAAACGCAGGGATGAACCTCCCCAAAAACTTCCTGCTTTCCCCAAGCGAAGATTGGAGTGCGTGTAGAAAAGGTCAGTCAAGAGTTCAGCTTCCCCAGCCGACCGGACTGCCTGTTCCGTTAAAACACCCGCGGGTGAACGGACGGACGACCCTGTAAAACTTCCTGCTTTCCCCAAGCGAAGTTTAGGGTATACGGACAGTACGAACGCTTCAGCTCCCCGCTGATCAGACTGTCAAGGGCCGACCGATAGACGGTCGGGTAACCGAGTGGGGCCGGGGCTCCGCTCGGATAGCTTCAGTCTCACCAACCGAATTCAGCTAAGGTTCCTTAGCGATGTCTCCCCACCGGAGGAAACACCATAACTGAGGAACGAAGGGAGGAGGAGGCTTAAATCATGAAAATGAAGGCGGTGTTTCCTAAGAGGGGAGGAGCCAGTGTCTCTCAAAGGTGGCTGTCCTGAAAGACGATTGGGGAAAAAAAAAAAATGAATGAATCTGAAATAATGAAACCAAAATTACGTCTAAAATTCCAATATTTGAATACGAAATTGAATTTGAAAACAAGAATAGAATAAAATAGAAGAGAACAGAATAAAAAAAATTAAAGGAACATAAAGAATATAACCATCTTCTGAAATTCAAATAAAATACAAAAAAAATAATCAAATTTTATTGTATTTAAATTATTATTATTTTTTTGGGGTGGGGGGGATTTCTATTCAATTATTTTATTCTGTAGTCTATTCAAATTTAATTTTTAATCTTTCAGAAAACAAAATTTCCGAACAACAATAAAAAAGAAAAAAAATGAATGAATCCGAAATAATGAAACCAAATTATGTCTAAAATTCCAATTTGAATACGAAATTTCTATTTTATTCTATTCTTGTTTTCAAATTCAGAGAACAGAATAAAAAATAAAGGAATATAAAAAATATAACCATCTTCTGAAATTCAAATACAATAAAATTTTGATTTTTTTTTTTGTATTTTATTTCAATAATTATTTTTTTTTGGGGCGGGGGGATTTCTATTCAATTATTTTATTCTGTTCAAATCTTTTTTTTAATCTTTCACAAAACAAAATATCTGAACAACAATAAAAAAAAAAAAAAAAAAATGAATGAATCTGAAATAATGAAACCAAAATTACGTCTAAAATTCCAATATTTGAATGCAAAATTGAATTTGAAAACAAAAATATAATAAAATAGAAGAGAACAGAATAAAAAAAATTAAAGGAATATAAAGAATATAACCATCTTCTGAAATTCAAATAAAATACAAAAAAAAATAATCAAATTTTATTGTATTTAAATTATTATTATTTTTTTGGGGTGGGGGGGATTTCTATTCAATTATTTTATTCTGTAGTCTATTCAAATTTTATTTTTAATCTTTCAGAAAACAAAATTTCCGAACAACAATAAAAAAAAAAAAAAAATGAATGGATCCGAAATAATGAAACCAAATTATGTCTAAAATTCCAATTTGAATACGAAATTTCTATTTTATTCTATTCTTGTTTTCAAATTCAGAGAACAGAATAAAAAATAAAGGAATATAAAAAATATAACCATCTTCTGAAATTCAAATACAATAAAATTTTGATTTTTTTTTTTTTGTATTTTATTTCAATAATTATTTTTTTTTGGGGCGGGGGGATTTCTATTCAATTATTTTATTCTGTTCAAATCTTTTTTTTAATCTTTCACAAAACAAAATATCTGAACAACAATAAAAAAAAATAAAAAAAAAATGAATGAATCTGAAATAATGAAACCAAAATTACGTCTAAAAATTCCAATATTTGAATACAAAATTGAATTTGAAAACAAGAATATAATAAAATAGAAGAGAACAGAATAAAAAAAATTAAAGGAACATAAAGAATATAACCATCTTCTGAAATTCAAATAAAATACAAAAAAAATAATCAAATTTTATTGTATTTAAATTATTATTATTTTTTTGGGGTGGGGGGGATTTCTATTCAATTATTTTATTCTGTAGTCTATTCAAATTTTATTTTTAATCTTTCACAAAACAAAATTTCCGAACAACAATAAAAAAAAATAAAAAAAATGAATGAATCCGAAATAATGAAACCAAATTATGTCTAAAATTCCAATTTGAATACGAAATTTCTATTTTATTCTATTCTTGTTTTCAAATTCAGAGAACAGAATAAAAAATAAAGGAATATAAAAAATATAACCATCTTCTGAAATTCAAATACAATAAAATTTAGATTTTTTTTTTTTTTGTATTTTATTTCAATAATTATTTTTTTTTGGGGCGGGGGGATTTCTATTCAATTATTTTATTCTGTTCAAATCTTTTTTTAATCTTTCACAAAACAAAATATCCGAACAACAATAAAAAAAATAAAAAAAAAAAAATAAAAAAAAATGAATGAATCTGAAATAATGAAACCAAAATTACGTCTAAAATTCCAATATTTGAATACGAAATTGAATTACAAAAAAAATAATCAAATTTTATTGTATTTAAATTATTATTATTATTATTTTTTTGGGGTGGGGGGGATTTCTATTCAATTATTTTATTCTGTAGTCTATTCAAATTTAATTTTTAATCTTTCAGAAAACAAAATTTCCGAACAACAATAAAAAAGAAAAAAAATGAATGAATCCGAAATAATGAAACCAAATTATGTCTAAAATTCCAATTTGAATACGAAATTTCTATTTTATTCTATTCTTGTTTTCAAATTCAGAGAACAGAATAAAAAATAAAGGAATATAAAAAATATAACCATCTTCTGAAATTCAAATACAATAAAATTTTGATTTTTTTTTTTTTTGTATTTTATTTCAATAATTATTTTTTTTTGGGGCGGGGGGATTTCTATTCAATTATTTTATTCTGTTCAAATCTTTTTTTAATCTTTCACAAAACAAAATATCCGAACAACAATAAAAAAAAAAAAAAAAAAAAAAATGAATGAATCTGAAATAATGAAACCAAAATTACGTCTAAAATTCCAATATTTGAATACGAAATTGAATTTGAAAACAAGAATAGAATAAAATAGAAGAGAACAGAATAAAAAAAAAGGAATATAAAGAATATACATCTTCTGAAATTCAAATACAATAAAATTTGATTATGTTTTTTTGTATTTTATTTAAATTATTATTATTTTATTTTTTTTGGGGGGGGGGGGGGATTTCTATTCAATTATTTTAGTCTGTATTCTATTCAAATCTTTTTTTTAATCTTTCAGAAAACAAAATTTTTGAACAACAATAAAAAAAAAAAAATGAATGAATCCGAAATAATGAAACCAAATTACATCTGAAATTCCAATATTTGAATACGAAATTGAATTTGAAAACAAGAATAGAATAAAATAGAAGAGAACAGAATAAAAAATTAAAGGAATATAAAGAATATAACCATCTTCTGAAATTCAAATACAATAAAATTTGATTATGTTTTTTGTATTTTTTTAAAATTATTATTATTTTTTTTGGTGGGGGGGGATTTCTATTCAATTATTTTATTCTGTATTCTATTCAATTTTTTTTTAATCTTTCAGAAAACAAAATTTCCAAACAAAAATGAATGAATCTGAAATAATGAAACCAAATTACGTCTAAAATTCCAATATTTGAATACGAAATTGAATTTGAAAACAAGAATAGAATAAAATAGAAGAGAACAGAATAAAAAATTAAAGGAATATAAAGAATATAACCATCTTCTGAAATTCAAATACAATAAAATTAGATTATTGTATTTGAATTTCAGAAGATGGTTATATTCTTCATATTCCTTTATTTTTTTTTTTTTATTCTGTTCTCTTCTATTTTATTCTATTCTTGTTTTAAAATTAAATTTCGTATTTAAATATTGGAATTTTAGATGTAATTTTGTTTCATTATTTCGGATTCATTACATTTTTTTTTTATTGTTTTTGTTTTCTGAATTTGTTTCTAATTTAATTTTAGAATTTGTAAAAACAAAAAAAAATTTAAATCCTCCTTCAAATTAATTCTATTCCAATTTCAGAAGACTGTTATTTTTTTTTTTTTATTCCATTTCCTAATTATTCTATTTCAAAATTTGAATAAAAAAAAAAAAAAACTTAAATCGGCCTTCAAATTCATTCTATTCGAATTTCGGAAGACGGTTATTTTTTATTCTATTTTCTAATCTATTCTATTCAAAATTTGAATTAAAAAAAAAAAAAAAAAATTTTTTAATAGAATAGATTAGAAAATAGAATAAAAAATAACCGTCTTCTGAAATTGGAATAGAATGAATTCGAAGGCCGATTTAAATTTTTTATTTTTTTTTTAATTCAAATTTTGAAGAGCCCCCATCCCTCTGTGCTTGCACGCAGAAATGAACGCATATACGCAAATCGCGACCGAAACTGTAAACCGCGTTCATGCCGCACGTGTTAGGTATCGCCGCGATCGTTAGAGCGAGAGCAATAATTCTGTAGCTCCTCTGTAACTCTGAACCGGTAACCTGTAGAGATTTTTAAAGCGTCGCCTATGGAGATTTTTAAGTACCGTAGTTTGTCGCCATTCCACGAGCGGGCGCAATTTAAAAGTGTGACATGTTGGGTATCTATTTACTTGACGCAACATCATCTTTCACATTATACAAAAAAAATGGTAACTTTACTGCACTGTTTGTTTGTTTTTTGTTTTTTTTTGTTTTTAAAACGTGAAAGTATTTTTTTTTTTTTTTTAAATCGTGAAAGTATTTTTTTTTTTTTTTTTTTTTTTAAATCGTGAAAGTATTTTTTTTTTTTTTTTTTTTAAATCGTGAAAGTATTTTTTTTTTCCCCCAAAAAAAGCTGCGTTTGAAAGACCGCTGCAAAAATACTGTATGACATAAAATATTGCAACGACCACCATTTTATTCTCTGGAACCTCTGCTTAAAAAAAAAATATATATAAATAAAAAAAAAAAAATTATATATTATGATATAAATATTTATTTAGGGGTTACAAGTAATTTTCAAGCAAAAAAAAAAAAAAAAAAAATACAGATTTTAACCACTCAAGGACCGAGTCTATTTCTGAGATTTAGTGTTTACAAGTTAAAAAATCTCAGAAATAGACTCGGTCCTTGAGTGGTTAAAATCTATTTTTTTTTTACTTGAAAATTACTTGTAACCCCCAAATAAATATCTATATTATAATAAAAAAATAAATATATTTTTATATATATATTTTTATATATATATATATATATATATATATATATATATATATATAATGCATATGTATGTGTGTGTATAATGTGTTTGGGGGTTCTAACACCCTAGAGAATAAAATGGCGGTCGTTGCAATACTTTTTGTCACACCGTATCTTACTCAGCGCACTTTTTTTGGAAAAATATACACTTGTCTTATTTTTTTTTCCATCCAAAAAAAAACAGTAAAGTTAGCCCAATTTTTCTGTTATATTGTGAAAGATAATGTTACACCGAGTAAACTGATACCCAACATGTCACGCTCCAAAATTGTGCCCCCCCCCCCCCCCCCCCCCGCTCATGGAATGGCGACAAACTTTTACCCTTAAAAATCTCCATAGGCAAAGTTTTAAACAAAAATTCTACAGGTTGCCAGTTTTGAGTTACAGAGGAGTTCCGGGGCTAGAATTATTTCTCTCACTCTACCGATCGCGGCGATACCTCACATGTGTGGTTTGAACCCCCCGATTTCATATGCGGGAGCTACTCGCGTATGCGTTTGCTTCTACACGTGAGCTTTGCAGGACGCGTTAAATAATAATACTTTATTTTTATTTTATTTTTTTTTTTAAAGAACATTCTAAAAATAAATAATAATAAAAAAAAATGTTTTATTATTTTTACACTGTTCTTAAAAAAAATAGAAACATTTTTTTTTTTTTTTAAAGAAGTCTAAAAATAAAAAATAAATTAATAATAAAAAATTTTTTTTATTATTTTTACACTGTTCTTTAAAAAAAAATATTTTTCTATTTTTTTTAAGAACAGTGTAAAAATAATAAAAATTATTTTTTTTATTATTATTTATTTTTTATTTTTAGACTGTTCTTTAAAAAAAATGTATTTTTCTATTTTTTTTAAGAACAGTCTAAAAATAAAAAATAAATAATAATAAAAACATTTTTTTATTATTTTTACACTGTTCTTTAAAAAAAAATGTATTTTTCTATTTTTTTTAAGAACAGTCTAAAAATAAAAAATAAATAATAATTAAAAAAATAATTTTTATTATTTTTACACTGTTCTTAAAAAAATAGAAAAATACATTTTTTTTTTGTTTTTTTAAAGAACAGTCTAAAAATAAATAATAATAATAAAAAAAATGTTTTATTATTTTTACACTGTTAAATAGAAAAATACATTTTTTTTATTTATTTATTTTTTTACACTGTTCTTTAAAAAAACTAAAAAAAATGGTGTCACTTTTGTTCCTATTACAAGGAATGTAAACATCCTTTGTAATAGAAAAAAAAAGTATGACAGGACCACTTGCATATGAGATCTGGAGGTCAAAAAGACTTCACATCTCATATTTACACTAAAATGCAATAAAAAATTAAAAAAATAAAGATAAAAATAGACATTTTTTTTTTTTTTTTAAATTATATTTAATTTTAAGGGCTATGGGTAGAAGTGGCTTCCGCCCTGCAATGTTATGGAGACGGTTGGGGGGGCGGGGGGGCATCTTCCCCTCACTGGTCTCCATACCAAACCAAGGAGAGGACCCGACCGCCTCCACCGCTGCCGACGGCTCCGGTATGAGGAGGAGGGCACTGGAGCGTGGGGGGGTGGGCTCTCCCACCGGCCATAAAAGTGATCTTGCGGTGAATCCGCCGCAGAGGCCACGTTTATCTTGTAGTGGACCGCCCGCTGAAGAAGAGGAGGATACCGGGGTTATGGAAGGTGCTGCCATAACAACGATAAAGTGCCATGGTATAATGACGGCGGGCGGAACAAATGTCAGAAGAAGGCTCGGGGCATGAAGGGGTTAAATTTGGATAAACACTCAAATGGAAAAAAAAATAAAAAATTTGGAACAAAAAAAAAAGGCGCAACACGTCCGGTGAAAATGTTGGTTTCTTACCGCCACGTATGGGAATCCCATCCCGATGATGAAGTTTGACGTCCAGTTGGTACATCCGGCGATGGCCATGGCTGCCGGCCGAGGACCTTGACTAAAGAGTTCCGCCACGATAAACCACGGGATAGGACCCGGCCCCACCTCGAAGAACGCCACGAATCCAAAAATGGCGGCCATGCTGAGAGAGCTGATGGCGGGGACGCTTTCCTGGAGAGACGGGGGAGGGAAATAAATGAGACACGACTTCTGGTGCCAAAACGGCAACCCAACCAGTTTTCTAGAACCGGGAAACAGACGTTTCGCTTCCGGGAACCGCAAGAGTTGGGTTCTCTTATTGGCAAGAAGAAGGTCTGCTCCGGTGCAGGAACCGCGTCCGGCTTTACCTTAGAACTCCTAAACCCCGCCCCCCAGGAGCCCCCCGTGTACTGCTCACCTGTAGGACCATGGCCACCGTCATCAATAAGGCACAGAGGATCATTCCCGCAAGGCCCACCAGGTGTAGGGTCCGTCTTCCTGCCCTCTCCACAAGGAACAGCTGCAAAGAAAACAACGAGAGCCCAACGATCATGGAAGAGAACCTGAACTGTAGAGACGGAACGAGGCAAAGTGGGGCCCTGGGGGCACGTAACAGCTTTGATTGACATTCATAGGAACTTATGTATATAGGGAAGCCGTCCCGTCTATATCGTCTCTACCGGTATGGCCCCACCCACTGCCCAGATCCTAGATGGGGAACCTCGGCACCCCACATGTTTGGGAACTACATTTCCCATGATGCTCCACTACACTGCAGAGTGCCAGAGCATCATGGGAAATGGAGATTATAAAACATCTGGGGTGCCGAGGTTCCCCATCACTGGCCTAGATTTGTCCAATGGCGGTTTGCCCCGGTTTACCGCAGGAGCCGGGAAGGTCCTAACTGGGGCCCCCGGTCCCTAGTCTGCCTTGTGGATGATTCAGCTCTGTGTGTGTGTGAGCTCCATCCCGGCTCATGTTCTTTGGTGTCACACAAAAGACTTTCCTACATAAACCCTTCGCCAATAACGGGGCGCTCCGACGTCAATGGCCCCCCAAGATTTGGTGATTAGAGATGTGCGCGGCGGGATTTTCATTTTGGCTTCGTTCCTTAAGATAAATCCTTTTGTTTCATCAGATTTGTTATGTTTACAATTATTCCTTTTAGGAATTTGTTTCGTATATTAATTATTTTCAAATCGATTCGAATTGCAAAAGAAGGTTATATGCATTCTATTCTATTTTCTTCATTTTCTATTCTCTTCTATTATTTTCATTTTCTAATTTATTCTTTTATTTTATTTTACGTTCTATTCTTTTATTGTAATTCTTTTATTTTCTATTTTATTATTAATACCATTAATATAATTTATATTTATATAGCACCAACGGTTTTCACAGTGTTTTACAACATATTATTTTCTATTCTTTTTATTTTCATTCTCTATTCTATTCTTTTATTTTCATTCTCTATTCTATTCTTTTATTTTCATTCTCTAATTTATTCTTTTATGTTCATTCTCTATTTTCATTCTTTTATTTTCATTCCCTATTTTCATTCTCTATTTTATTTTATGTTCATTCTCTATTTTATTCTTTTATTTTTATTCTTTTATTTTCATTCCCTATTTTCATTTTCTATTTTATTTTATTTTCCATTCTCCTCATTTTTATTTTATTTTCATTCTCTATTTTTCATTCTCCTCATTTTTATTTTATTTTCATTCTCTATTTTTCATTCTCCTCATTTTTATTTTATTTTCATTCTCTATTTTTCATTCTCCTCATTTTTATTTTATTTTCATTCTCTATTTTTCATTCTCCTCATTTTTATTTTATTTTCCATTCTCTATTTTATTCTTTTTTATTTTTATTCTTTTATTTTCATTCTCCTCATTTTTATTTTATTTTCCATTCTCTATTTTTCATTCTACTAATTTTTATTCTCATTTTTTATTTTAGTTTCCATTCTCTATTTTTCATTCTACTAATTTTTATTCTCCTCATTTTTATTTTATTTTCCATTCTCCTCATTTTTATTTTATTTTCCATTCTCCTCATTTTTTTTTTATTTTCCATTCTCTATTTTTCATTCTACTAATTTTTATTCTCCTCATTTTTTATTTTAGTTTCCATTCTCTATTTTTCATTCTACTAATTTTTATTTTCCTCATTTTTTATTTTATTTTCCATTCTCCTCATTTTTATTTTATTTTCCATTCTCCTCATTTTTATTTTATTTTCCATTCTCTATTTTCCATTCTCCTCATTTTTTATTTTAGTTTCCATTCTCTATTTTTCATTCTACTAATTTTTATTCTCCTCATTTTTATTTTATTTTCCATTCTCCTCCATTTTTATTTTATTTTCCATTCTCCTCATTTTTATTTTATTTTCCATTCTCCTCATTTTTTATTTTAGTTTCCATTCTCTATTTTTCATTCTACTAATTTTTATTCTCCTCATTTTTATTTTATTTTCCATTCTCTATTTTTCATTCTACTAATTTTTATTCTCCTCATTTTTTATTTTAGTTTACATTCTCTATTTTTCATTCTACTAATTTTTATTCTCCTCCATTTTTATTTTATTTTCCATTCTCCTCATTTTTTATTTTATTTTCCATTCTCCTCATTTTTATTTTATTTTCCATTCTCCTCATTTTTATTTTATTTTCCATTCTCTATTTTCCATTCTCCTCATTTTTTATTTTAGTTTCCATTCTCTATTTTTCATTCTACTAATTTTTATTCTCCTCATTTTTATTTTATTTTCCATTCTCTATTTTATTCTTTTATTTTTATTCTTTTATTTTCATTCTCCTCATTTTTATTTTATTTTCCATTCTCGATTTTTCATTCTACTAATTTTTATTCTGCTCACTTTTTATTTTATTTTTCATTCTCCTCATTTTTATTTTATTTTTCATTCTCCTCATTTTTATTGTATTTTTCCATTCTATTATGTTTTATTCTATTTGTTTCTATTCTATAAAAGCAGCCTAAGTCGGAATCATCATCTTATTTCACATTTATATCTCGCTGTATTTATTGCAATTTGAACTTTATATTCAAATTCGGATAATTCATTTGTTTATAACATTTTTATTTGGGATTCATTGAAATTCATTACGATTGTAAGTTGGAAAATTCAGATACATCCGAATCTCCGAATATTGAAAATTTCTTCCAAATTTCGATTGGTAACAAAAAACGAATCGCACGTGTCTGTTGGTAACGTGAGACCCAGGAAATCAGTTTTGAAAAGGAGGGGGGGGGGGGGGGGGATGGTGTAGCGCTCTTCACTTGTCCCACATACTCCACTAATAGTTGTCCTAAGAAGCTCTATCGCTCCTGTGGACTTTTTATTTATTTATTTTTATTTTTCAACAAGCTTAAAAAGCATTAACGTTATGCCCGCCCCCGAGGAGCCTCGCTTAGCGTTTTCACTAAACTCCGGGCGTGGCTGGCAGCTTGTGACCTCTGAGATGTGGAACTGTGATTGCTTCCAACTTTGTGCACAATAAGAGCTCCTCTCCCGATATAAAAGCCCCAACCCAACCCAACCCAACCCAACCCGATCCAACCCGATCCTTCTCTTCTACCCGGCAGAACCGGAAAAAGAAGATCCCGCTGAAAAGAACTCTCATATAATAAGAAGTGTGTGGCC
The DNA here is from genome assembly GCF_037356315.1 of Lithobates pipiens. Lineage (NCBI taxonomy): Eukaryota > Metazoa > Chordata > Amphibia > Anura > Ranidae > Lithobates > Lithobates pipiens. Next base: position 692,163,462 of record NW_027507903.1, on the reverse strand, counting down.
AGGTCGGTATGGAGCAGTGATGGTGAACCTCGGCACCCCATGATCCCGAGGCAATGTCTTGGAACTACGTTTCCCAAGATGCCCCACTACATCCCGAGGCAATGTCTCGGAACTACGTTTCCCAAGATGCCCCACTACATCCTGAGGCAATGTCTTGGAACTACGTTTCCCATGATGCTCCACTACATCCCGAGGCAATGTCTTGGAACTACGTTTCCCAAGATGCCCCACTACATCCCGAGGCAATGTCTTGGAACTACGTTTCCCATGATGCTCCATTACATCCCGAGGCAATGTCTCGGAACTACGTTTCCCAAGATGCTCCACTACATCCCGAGGCAATGTCTTGGAACTACGTTTCCCATGATGCTCCACTACATCCCGAGGCAATGTCTTGGAACTACGTTTCCCATGATGCTCCACTACATCCCGAGGCAATGTCTTGGAACTACGTTTCCCATGATGCTCCACTACATCCCGAGGCAATGTCTTGGAACTACATTTCCCATGATGCTCCACTACATCCCGAGGCAATGTCTTGGAACTACGTTTCCCATAATGCTCCACTACATCCCGAGGCAATGTCTTGGAACTACATTTCCCATGATGCTCCACTACATCCCGAGGCAATGTCTTGGAACTACGTTTCCCATGATGCTCCACTACATCCTGAGGCAATGTCTTGGAACTACGTTTCCCATGATGCTCCACTACATCCCGAGGCAATGTCTTGGAACTACGTTTCCCGTAATGCTCCACTACATCCCGAGGCAATGTCTTGGAACTACGTTTCCCGTAATGCTCCACTACATCCCGAGGCAATGTCTTGGAACTACGTTTCCCATGATGCTCCACTACATCCCGAGGCAATGTCTTGGAACTACGTTTCCCATGATGCTCCACTACATCCCGAGGCAATGTCTTGGAACTACGTTTCCCGTAATGCTCCACTACATCCTGAGGCAATGTCTTGGAACTACGTTTCCCGTAATGCTCCACTACATCCCGAGGCAATGTCTTGGAACTACGTTTCCCAAGATGCTCCACTACATCCCGAGGCAATGTCTTGGAACTACGTTTCCCGTAATGCTCCACTACATCCCGAGGCAATGTCTTGGAACTACGTTTCCCATGATGCTCCACTACATCCTGAGGCAATGTCTTGGAACTACATTTCCCATGATGCTCCACTACATCCCGAGGCAATGTCTTGGAACTACGTTTCCCGTAATGCTCCACTACATCCCGAGGCAATGTCTTGGAACTACGTTTCCCATGATGCTCCACTACATCCTGAGGCAATGTCTTGGAACTACATTTCCCATGATGCTCCACTACATCCCGAGGCAATGTCTTGGAACTACGTTTCCCATGATGCTCCATTACATACTGAGGCAATGTCTTGGAACTACGTTTCCCATGATGCTCCACTACATCCTGAGGCAATGTCTTGGAACTACATTTCCCATGATGCTCCACTACATCCTGAGGCAAGGTCTTGGAACTACGTTTCCCATGATGCTCCACTACATCCCGAGGCAATGTCTTGGAACTACGTTTCCCGTAATGCTCCACTACATCCCGAGGCAATGTCTTGGAACTACATTTCCCATGATGCTCCACTACATCCCGAGGCAATGTCTTGGAACTAAGTTTCCCATGATGCTCCACTACATCCCGAGGCAATGTCTTGGAACTAAGTTTCCCATGATGCTCCACTACATCCCGAGGCAATGTCTTGGAACTACGTTTCCCATGATGCTCCACTACATCCCGAGGCAATGTCTTGGAACTACGTTTCCCATGATGCTCCACTACATCCCGAGGCAATGTCTTGGAACTATGTTTCCCATGATGCTCCATTACATCCCGAGGCAATGTCTTGGAACTACGTTTCCCAAGATGCTCCACTACATCCCGAGGCAATGTCTTGGAACTACGTTTCCCATGATGCTCCATTACATCCCGAGGCAATGTCTTGGAACTACGTTTCCCAAGATGCCCCACTACATCCCGAGGCAATGTCTTGGAACTACGTTTCCCATGATGCTCCACTACATCCCGAGGCAATGTCTTGGAACTACATTTCCCATGATGCTCCACTACATCCCGAGGCAATGTCTCGGAACTACGTTTCCCAAGATGCTCCACTACATCCCGAGGCAATGTCTTGGAACTACGTTTCCCGTAATGCTCCACTACATCCCGAGGCAATGTCTTGGAACTACGTTTCCCATAATGCTCCACTACATCCCGAGGCAATGTCTTGGAACTACATTTCCCATGATGCTCCACTACATCCCGAGGCAATGTCTTGGAACTACGTTTCCCATGATGCTCCACTACATCCTGAGGCAATGTCTTGGAACTACGTTTCCCATGATGCTCCACTACATCCCGAGGCAATGTCTTGGAACTACGTTTCCCGTAATGCTCCACTACATCCCGAGGCAATGTCTTGGAACTACGTTTCCGTAATGCTCCACTACATCCCGAGGCAATGTCTTGGAACTACGTTTCCCATGATGCTCCACTACATCCTGAGGCAATGTCTTGGAACTACATTTCCCATGATGCTCCACTACATCCTGAGGCAAGGTCTTGGAACTACGTTTCCCATGATGCTCCACTACATCCCGAGGCAATGTCTTGGAACTACGTTTCCCGTAATGCTCCACTACATCCCGAGGCAATGTCTTGGAACTACATTTCCCATGATGCTCCACTACATCCCGAGGCAATGTCTTGGAACTAAGTTTCCCATGATGCTCCACTACATCCCGAGGCAATGTCTTGGAACTAAGTTTCCCATGATGCTCCACTACATCCCGAGGCAATGTCTTGGAACTACGTTTCCCATGATGCTCCACTACATCCCGAGGCAATGTCTTGGAACTACGTTTCCCGTAATGCTCCACTACATCCCGAGGCAATGTCTTGGAACTACGTTTCCCATAATGCTCCACTACATCCCGAGGCAATGTCTTGGAACTACGTTTCCCGTAATGCTCCACTACATCCCGAGGCAATGTCTTGGAACTACGTTTCCCGTAATGCTCCACTACATCCCGAGGCAATGTCTTGGAACTACGTTTCCCATGATGCTCCACTACATCCTGAGGCAATGTCTTGGAACTACATTTCCCATGATGCTCCACTACATCCTGAGGCAAGGTCTTGGAACTACGTTTCCCATGATGCTCCACTACATCCCGAGGCAATGTCTTGGAACTACATTTCCCATGATGCTCCACTACATCCCGAGGCAATGTCTTGGAACTACGTTTCCCAAGATGCCCCACTACATCCCGAGGCAATGTCTTGGAACTACGTTTCCCATGATGCTCCACTACATCCCGAGGCAATGTCTTGGAACTACATTTCCCATGATGCTCCACTACATCCCGAGGCAATGTCTCGGAACTACGTTTCCCAAGATGCTCCACTACATCCCGAGGCAATGTCTTGGAACTACGTTTCCCGTAATGCTCCACTACATCCCGAGGCAATGTCTTGGAACTACGTTTCCCATAATGCTCCACTACATCCCGAGGCAATGTCTTGGAACTACATTTCCCATGATGCTCCACTACATCCCGAGGCAATGTCTTGGAACTACGTTTCCCATGATGCTCCACTACATCCTGAGGCAATGTCTTGGAACTACGTTTCCCATGATGCTCCACTACATCCCGAGGCAATGTCTTGGAACTACGTTTCCCGTAATGCTCCACTACATCCCGAGGCAATGTCTTGGAACTACGTTTCCCGTAATGCTCCACTACATCCCGAGGCAATGTCTTGGAACTACGTTTCCCATGATGCTCCACTACATCCTGAGGCAATGTCTTGGAACTACATTTCCCATGATGCTCCACTACATCCTGAGGCAAGGTCTTGGAACTACGTTTCCCATGATGCTCCACTACATCCCGAGGCAATGTCTTGGAACTACGTTTCCCGTAATGCTCCACTACATCCCGAGGCAATGTCTTGGAACTACATTTCCCATGATGCTCCACTACATCCCGAGGCAATGTCTTGGAACTAAGTTTCCCATGATGCTCCACTACATCCCGAGGCAATGTCTTGGAACTAAGTTTCCCATGATGCTCCACTACATCCCGAGGCAATGTCTTGGAACTACGTTTCCCATGATGCTCCACTACATCCCGAGGCAATGTCTTGGAACTACGTTTCCCATGATGCTCCACTACATCCCGAGGCAATGTCTTGGAACTACGTTTCCCATGATGCTCCATTACATCCCGAGGCAATGTCTTGGAACTACATTTCCCATGATGCTCCACTACATCCCGAGGCAATGTCTTGGAACTACGTTTCCCAAGATGCCCCACTACATCCCGAGGCAATGTCTTGGAACTACGTTTCCCATGATGCTCCACTACATCCCGAGGCAATGTCTTGGAACTACATTTCCCATGATGCTCCACTACATCCCGAGGCAATGTCTTGGAACTACGTTTCCCAAGATGCTCTTGTACTCTTCCCAAGATGCTCCACTACATCCCGAGCCAATGTCTTGGAACTACGTTTCCCATGATGCTCCACTACATCCCGAGGCAATGTCTTGGAACTACATTTTCCATGATGCTCTTGCCCTCTGCCTCGGGATGTAGTGGGGCATCATGGGAAATGTAGTTCCAAAACATTGCCTCAGGATGTAGTGGGGCATCATGGGAAACGTAGTTCCGAGACATTGCCTCAGGATGTAGTGGAGCATCATGGGAAACGTAATTCCAAGACATTGCCTCAGGATGTAGTGGGGCATCATGGGAAACGTAGTTCCGAGACATTGCCTCAGGATGTAGTGGAGCATCATGGGAAACGTAGTTCCAAGACATTGCCTCAGTATGTAGTGGGGCATCATGGGAAACGTAGTTCCGAGACATTGCCTCAGGATGTAGTGGAGCATCATGGGAAACGTAGTTCCAAAACATCTGGGGTGCCAAGGTTCACCATCACTGGTCTAGAGACTGTGGACTGTGTCATCGGCCTAAACAGAGAAAGGAGATAGATCTTTTCCCGTACCGACACCACCGTAAAGGCCGTGTTGACGATTCCTGCCCCGATGGTGGCGTAGATCGGCTGCTCCACTCCGGCTTTAGCAAAGATATCGGTGGAATAATAGAAGATCTGAGGAAAGACAATGAAAACCGGTCACATCTCAAGCCTCCTTCACGTTGCCGAGGGACTTTACACGGGACGGCCAGTGGAGAAGACTCACCGCATTGATGCCGGAAAGTTGTTGGGAGAGTTGGAGGATTATGGCCACCATCATGGGTTGCCGGTATTGTCTGGACCTGAAGATCTGCGGGATGGTGACCTTCTGCTCCATGTCCATCCGTCTCTTCTCTTCCTTCATCTCCGAGAGGGCACCCGATACATCCATGAGACCGGTCAGACGCCGCAGACCTGGGAAAAGGGGGCAAGGGGGTGAGACGTGGCAGGAGACCCACCAAGCTTATTGTCACTGGTCCACGCCGTATGGTGACCCTCCACACTCCGATATACTCCACTCATACTGTGGTCAGTGTCCCCTCCTGCCCTTTATACTCCGTGCCAGGCCAAGCCAAGGGCAAGTATGCCAAACTGCCCCCCCCCACCCAAGAAATGTGGCACTAATCTGCATGATTACCCTCTAACCATAAATTCCCCCTCCTGCTCATACAAATCTGCCCCCCCCTGCTGAATGAAATGCCCCCTCCACCCCCCCCCCCCAAAAAAAAAGACCTCCAAGCACAAATCTTCCACCCCTCAAATTTCCCCTCCAAGTACTCATTCACCCTCCTACACTCCAAATCCCCCTCCTAGCACAAACTGCCCCCAATCATCCCTACTACCACCCTATCCCACCTCCTAGCACAAACCTCCCCCAATCATCCCTACTACCACCCCCATCCCATCTCCTAGCACAAACCTCCCCTAATCATCCCTACTACCACCCCCATCCCACTTCCTAGCACAAACCTCCCCCAATCATCCCTACTACCACCCCCATCCCACCTCCTAGCACAAACCACCCCCAATCATCCCTACTACCACCCCCATCCCACTTCCTAGCACAAACCTCCCCCAATCATCCCTACTACCACCCTCATCCCACTTCCCAGCACAAACCTCCCCCAATCATCCCTACTACCACCCCCATCCCACTTCCTAGTACAAACCTCCCCAATCATCCCTACTACCACCCCCATCCCACTTCCTAGCACAAACCACCCCCAATCATCCCTACTACCACCCTCATCCCATCTCCTAGCACAAACCGCCCCCAATCATCCCTACTACCACCCTCATCCCACTTCCTAGTACAAACCTCCCCCAATCATCCCTACTACCACCCCCATCTCACCTCCTAGCACAAACCACCCCCAATCATCCCTACTACCACCCCCATCCCATCTCCTAGCACAAACCGCCCCCAATCATCCCTACTACCACCCTCATCCCACTTCCTAGTACAAACCTCCCCCAATCATCCCTACTACCACCCCCATCTCACCTCCTAGCACAAACCACCCCCAATCATCCCTACTACCACCCCCATCCCACTTCCTAGCACAAACCTCCCTCAATCATCCCTACTACCACCCTCATCCCACTTCCTAGCACAAACCTCCCTCAATCATCCCTACTACCACCCTCATCCCACTTCCTAGCACAAACCTCCCTCAATCATCCCTACTACCACCCTCATCCCACTTCCCAGCAAAAACCTCCCCCAATCATCCCTACTACCACCCCCATCTCACCTCCTAGCACAAACCACCCCCAATCATCCCTACTACCACCCCCATCCCATCTCCTAGCACAAACCGCCCCCAATCATCCCTACTACCACCCTCATCCCACTTCCTAGTACAAACCTCCCCCAATCATCCCTACTACCACCCCCATCTCACCTCCTAGCACAAACCACCCCCAATCATCCCTACTACCACCCCCATCCCATCTCCTAGCACAAACCGCCCCCAATCATCCCTACTACCACCCCCATCCTACTTCCTAGCACAAACCACCCCCAATCATCCCTACTACCACCCCCATCCCATCTCCTAGCACAAACCACCCCCAATCATCCCTACTACCACCCCCATCCCACTTCCTAGCACAACCCACCCCCAATCATCCCTACTACCACCCCCATCCCACTTCCTAGCACAAACCTCCCCCAATCATCCCTACTACCACCCCCATCCCACTTCCTAGCACAAACCTCCCCCAATCATCCCTACTACCACCCCCATCTAACCTCCTAGCACAAGCCACCCCCAATCATATCTACTGCCACCCCCATCTCATCTCCTAGCACAAACCGCCCCCAATCATCCCTACTACCACCCCCATCCCACTTCCTAGCACAAACCACCCCCAATCATTCCTACTACCACCCCATCCCACTTCCTAGTACAAACCTCCCCCAATCATCCCTACTACCACCCCCATCCCACTTCCTAGCACAAACCTCCCCCAATCATCCCTACTACCACCCCCATCCCACTTCCTAGCACAAACCACCCCCAATCATCCCTACTACCACCCTCATCCCACTTCCTAGCACAAACCACCCCCAATCATCCCTACTACCACCCCCATCCCATCTCCTAGCACAAACCACCCCCAATCATCCCTACTACCACCCCCATCCCACTTCCTAGTACAAACCTCCCCCAATCATCCCTACTACTACCACCCCCATCCCATTTCCTAGCACAAACCTCCCCCAATCATCCCTACTACCACCCCCAATCATCCCTACTACCACCCCCAATCATCCCTACTACCACCCCTATCCCACATCCTAGCACAAACCTCCCCCAATCATCTCTACTACCACCCCCATCCCATTTCATAGCACAAACCACCCCCAATAATCCCTACTAGCACCCCCCCCGCCAAAAAAAGAAAGAAATTGGGCACCAACCTGCACGATTACCCCTTAAGCATTAATTCCCCCTCCTCACAGTACAAATCCATCCCCCTGCTTAAATTCGCTCTCCCAACACAAATTTCTGCCCCCTCCATCCCCCAAATTACCCCTCCCAAAAAATGCCCCCTACAAGTATGCATTCTCCCCCCAAACTCCAAATCCCCCTATTGGCACAAATCCTCCACCCCTCAAATTTTCCCTCCAAGTACACATTCTCTCCTCCCTACACCCCACACAATTCTCCCTTAATCACCACTCCTAGCCCCCCCCCCCCCCAATTATTTTCCCTCTGAGAACAATTATTACCCTCTGCTGCTCCCTCCCCCTCACATTCCTCCTCCCAACACTAATTCCCTCCTCGCTTAATCTTCTCACGGTGTCCCCCCCCCCCCCCCCAGGGAACCATTCCCTCCCGTCCACCCCTTGTTCTAGCCCTGCTTATACAGGTGGGTGCCACTTACTGGTCTTGGCATGCCCCTCCTGCTCGCACACAATGTACAGGAAGCGGGGGCTCTCCGGACAGAATGGCAGCAGCACTGACTGCAGAGCAGCTGGGATCAGAGTCACCCAGAAGAGGACCGGCCACCGAGAGCTTGTGCCCAGGAACACATCCAGACCCAGGACCTGAGAAAACGAGACACAAAGGTGAAGAAAAGAGGTGGGGGAGACCATGAGGACAGAGAACGAGGACCATCCATCAGATTACCTGAGCCACAAGAATACCGATGACCAGCGATAGCTGGTGGAGGGTGCCCAGCGCCCCTCGCAGGTGTGTTGGGGAAATTTCTCCTACATACATTGGAACCAACCCAGAGGCCAGACCTGGCATAACACAGAGAAGGTTTTACTGAGATATCACGAGGAGGTGATGGAACAAATGAAGCAAAGAGAAGGACCAACAGATTTGTGTTACATTACATGACCAAGAAATATTCGAACACGCTCATAGTATGTGAGCCGACCCTCAAACTATTTATGTCATGTGGTCACGCACCCTCTATCCCGAAAGCTGGCGATGTCATGTTGGCAATGTGGTGATATCACGTGACCAATGTTGAGGAAGGTCTACAAGGACCTCTCTTGGACAATAGAGTCCAATAGGTGGCCTGCATTTTCATCGTACTGTGTGATATCTAGGGATGGCCTTGCGGTTCGCCCCGGCGCTTGGTTCGTGGTGAATTTTGCGGGTCGCGATTCGCCAAACCGGTGGACTTCTGGCGCTGTTCGTGCGGCGGACATATGCGTTTACATTGTGAAAGAACTTTGACCCATGATGACACATCCATCATGGGGTACAGGACAGCCAATGGAAACATTTCAGCACATGGACAATTGGACATTCCCCCTAACTTATAAATAGACCTGATCTGGCGGCCATTTTACATTCTGTCTTATGTCAGTGTAGGGACAGGACGCTGTGTGCAGCAGGGAGAGACTGTAGTGACACAAATCACTAGCTATTAGGTCCACAAAAGTCCTTTTAAGGACTGGTATAGGTGTAGTACAGTATATAGGGTTCTGGTGCACGGCTGCTGACTTCTGTGCTGCTGATTGCTGAGTGCACTGCTGACCGATTCTGCAGCTGTCTTTTGTCAGTGTAGGGAGGGACAGGACGCTGTGTGGAGCAGGGACAGTCAGTTTAATCACTATCTATTACTATTAGGTCCACAAAGGTCCTTTTAAGGACTGGTATAGGTGTACAGTATATAGGGTTGTACACGTATAATATACTTTCTTTCAAATATAGAAAGCCTATTATACTTGACTGCTGTGCTGAGTGCTGCCCGATTCTGCAGCTGTCTTTTATCAGTGTAGGGACTGAGGGACAGTCTGCAAATCACTAGCTACTAGGTCCACAAAGGTCCTTTTAAGGACTGGTATAGGTGTACTATTTGGTGTGCAGTATATAGGGGTGTAATACACGTATAAAATACTTGCACATATAGAAAGCATAGTGCTCTCTATCATGTGCTGGTGTCAGTGCTCTCTATCACGGTGCTGGTGTCAGTGCTCTCTATCACGGTGCTGGTGTCAGTGCTCTCTATCACGTGCTGGTGTCAGTGCTCTCTATCACGGTGCTGGTGTCAGTGCTCTCTATCCTCGGTGCTGGTGTCAGTGCTCTCTATCTCGGTGCTGGTGTCAGTGCTCTCTATCACGGTGCTGGTGTCAGTGCACTCTATCACGGTGCTGGTGTCAGTGCACTCTATCACGGTGCTGGTGTCAGTGCTCTCTATCACGGTGCTGGTGTCAGTGCTCTCTATCACGGTGCTGGTGTCAGTGCTCTCTATCACGTGCTGGTGTCAGTGCTCTCTATCACGGTGCTGGTGTCAGTGCTCTCTATCCTCGGTGCTGGTGTCAGTGCTCTCTATCTCGGTGCTGGTGTCAGTGCTCTCTATCACGGTGCTGGTGTCAGTGCACTCTATCACGGTGCTGGTGTCAGTGCTCTCTATCACGGTGCTGGTGTCAGTGCTCTCTATCCTCGGTGCTGGTGTCAGTGCTCTCTATCTCGGTGCTGGTGTCAGTGCTCTCTATCTCGGTGCTGGTGTCAGTGCTCTCTATCTCGGTGCTGGTGTCAGTGCTCTCTATCTCGGTGCTGGTGTCAGTGCTCTCTATCACGGTGCTGGTGTCAGTGCTCTCTATCACGGTGCTGGTGTCACTGCTCAGTCTCTATTGCGGTGCTGGTTTCAGACAGTGAGGGAGATAGCAGCGGAGAAGCCAATCAGCAGGCAGTGCCAGCACCATGGCTGAGGATCAGCACTGGACTGGCACCTCCGGACCACCGCAGTGGAGCCCTGCATAGGTGGGGGTAAGGGCCGGGCAGAGGGAAGGGCTCAAGCACAGGTTGACACACTGGGACACTGGCCCAGGACTGCGCTGCCCTGACTGTGGCACTGATCATCTCCTGTACCCCCTTCATATCCTACCCTGACCTTCCCTCTCCTCCATGGCCTTCATGCGCTCCTGAGTCCTGAATTGTCAAAATTTCCCATATAAAAAAAAGAATGCTTGTAGTTGTCGATCCCAGATTCACCTCATACATGTGTTGTGTCATTGGCCATGTGGTGGGACTATGTGTACACAGCTAGTAATTATTTTGTGGCTGAAAATATGACCTGGAGGTTTTTAAGGTTCGCCTCCCATTAAAGTCAATGGGATCCGCCGCAAACTTTGCGTTTGCGGTTCGCTTTCGCGAAACGTCCCGTCAGAAGTTCGTCCATCACTAGTGATATCTTCCAATGGTCTGTTTTTCGCCTTTCCTACCTGAATATACTCCAATAATGAACCTTCCCAGGATCATCATCTCATACGACTGGCTGATCTGACATAGTCCCATCATGGCCCCACCAATGAAGGCGAAGATGTTATTCACAATCATGGCTTTCTTCCTGTTCAGGGATGGAAGAAAAGAAAAACAAAACACGATCAGCACAGAAAACTGAGACTCCATTTTCCAAATTTGATTGAAAGCTTCTGGTACAACTTTCACATCATCATAATGATCTGTAATTCTACTTATCCAGTCCTGGAATGTACTGACTGATCCGACTGCATGGCCAGGAAGATTATTTCCAGGATCACCTCAATGCTCACTGGACAATACTGTTCAATGCTCAGTGAGGAGGTGGAGGAGACACAGGAAACTACCATAAACCTGGAAATTACTGTCTAATTCCTGGATGTACTGTTTGACAGGGGTGCCTAAACCAAAATATTGGCTGAATGGAAACACCAATTTTTTTAGGCATGTAAACAGTAAATACGATCTACCAAAACTAATTATACATCGTCCTGGCTCCTCCTTCCCTCGTATTCTCCATATTCCCTGATCTCCGTGTACATCGTCCTGGCTCCCCCTTCCCTGATCTCTATATACATCGTCCTGGCTCCCCCTCCCCTCGTATTCTCCATATTCCCTGATCTCCGTGTACATCGTCCTGGCTCCCCCTTCCCTGATCTCTATATACATCATCCTGACTCCCCCTCCCCTCGTATTCTCCATATTGCCTGATCTCCGTGTACATCGTCCTGGCTCCCCCTTCCCTGATCTCTATATACATCGTCCTGACTCCCCCTCCCCTCGTATTCTCCATATTCCCTGATCTCCGTGTACATCGTCCTGGCTCCCCCTCCCCTCATATTCCCTGATCTCCGTGTACATCGTCCTGGCTCCCCCTCCCCTCATACTCTCCATATTCCCTGATCTCCGTGTACATCGTCCTGGCTCCCCCTCCCTCGTATTCTCCTTATTCCCTAATCTCCGTGTACATTGTCCTGGCTCCCCCTCCCCTCGTACGCTCCATATTCCCTAATCTCCGTGTACATCGTCCTGGCTCCCCCTCCCCTCATACTCTCCATATTCCCTGATCTCCGTGTACATCGTCCTGGCTCCCCCTCCCCTCGTATTCTCCATATTCCCTGATCTCCATGTACATCGTTCTGGCTCCCCCTCCCCTCGTATTCTCCATATTCCCTGATCTCCGTGTACATTGTCCTGGCTCCCCCTCCCCTCGTACTCTCCATATTCCCTGATCTCCATGTACATCGTCCTGGCTCCCCCTCCCCTCGTACTCTCCATATTCCCTGATCTCCATGTACATCGTCCTGGCTCCCCCTCCCCTCATACTCTCCATATTCCCTGATATCCGTGTACATCGTCCTGGCTCCCCCTCCCCTCATACTCTCCATATTCCCTGATCTCCGTGTACATCGTCCTGGCTCCCCCTCCCCTCGTATTCTCCATATTCCCTGATCTCCGTGTACATCGTCCTGGCTCCCCCACCCCTTGTATTCTCCATATTCCCTGATCTCCATGTACATCGTCCTTGCTCCCCCTCCCTTCGTACTCTCCATGTTCCCTGATCTCCATGTACATCGTCCTGGCTCCCCCTCCCCTCATACTCTCCATATTCCCTGATCTCCGTGTACATCATCCTGGCTCCCCCTCCCCTCGTATTCTCCATATTCCCTGATCTCCGTGTACATCATCCTGGCTCCCCCTCCCCTCGTATTCTCCATATTCCCTGATCTCCGTGTACATCGTCCTGGCTCCCCCTTCCCTCGTATTCTCCGTATTCCCTGATCTCCGTGTACATCGTCCTGGCTCCCCCTCCCCTCGTATTCTCCATATTCCCTGATCTCCGTGTACATCGTCCTGGCTCCTCCTTCCCTCGTATTCTCCGTATTCCCTGATCTCCGTGTACATCGTCCTGGCTCCCCCTCCCCTCGTATTCTCCATATTCCCTGATCTCCGTGTACATCGTCCTGGCTCCTCCTTCCCTCGTATTCTCCATATTCCCTGATCTCCGTGTACATCGTTCTGGCTCCCCCTCCCCTCGTACTCTCCATGTTCCCTGATCTCCATGTACATCGTCCTGGCTCCCCCTTCCCTCTTATTCTCCACATTTTATGTATTCCATCCAAATTGTTCCTGGCTGCAATATTCTGGTCAACCACAATCCTCACTTACCGTCCCAGCCACTGAGACACGACCCCGACACACAAAGAGGACACCATGCCACCAATAGAGAAAATGGCCACCGACAGCGCCCACAACGTGCGTAGGTGGCCGACATCGATGGAATGAGACTCGGGACTGTTGCGACTGATGTACGATTCATTGTAGCTTTGTTCTATGATCTGAGAGACAAAATCACGGGGTAAAGATAATGAAGAACACAGCCTGCACCCCCCCCCCCCCCATAGTATAGGAATATAGGAAGTCAGCAGTGTGTGGGAAAATATCTTCCCCTCAGGAGAACTTTCATAGCTCCTTATTGATCGGCTGACACTATAAACATGTCGGGTGATTAGTATTTTAATGGTATCACGTCTTTAATTTCTGCATTACAAACACTGAGAGCTCGCAGCTGCTTCTCCCATAATCCCTGATCCCAGGACTTTGCTGTCCCCGTGTTTTGTGGCACACAATGTGACATTTTTGGCACTTCGATAACTGAATGTCCTTGTAATGTAGACACTCACTTCACACCGCCTATAACTTTTATATTGCTCATCAGGGCTCGACCCAGCCAACGCCTCTTCCCGAGGGTAGGGGCCCTCACCTCATACTCGGGGGGCAGAGGCCCTCGCCTCATACTCCCAGGGACAGAGGCCCTCTCCTCATACTCCCGGGGACAGAGGCCCTCTCCTCATACTCCCGGGGACAGGAGGCCCTCTCCTCATTCTCCCAGGGACTGAGGCCCTCGCCTCATACTCCCAGGGACAGAGGCCCTCTCCTCATACTCCCGGGGACAGAGGCCCTCTCCTCATACTCCCGGGGACAGAGGCCCTCGCCTCATACTCGGGGGACAGAGGCCCTCTCCTCATACTCCCGGGGACAGAGGCCCTCTCCTCATACTCCCAGGGACTGAGGCCCTCGCCTCATACTCTCAGGGACAGAGGCCCTCTCCTCATACTCCCGGGGACAGAGGCCCTCTCCTCATACTCCCGGGGACAGAGGCCCTCGCCTCATACTCGGGGGACAGAGGCCCTCTCCTCATACTCCCAGGGACAGAGGCCCTCTCCTCATACTCCCGGGGACAGAGGCCCTCGCCTCATACTCCCGGGGACAGAGGCCCTCGCCTCATACTCCCGGGGACAGAGGCCCTCGCCTCATACTCCCGGGGACAGAGGCCCTCTCCTCATACTCCCGGGGACAGAGGCCCTCTCCTCATACTCCCGGAGACAGAGGCCCTCGCCTCATACTCCCGGGGACAGAGGCCCTCTCCTCATACTCGGGGGACAGGAGGCCCTCTCCTCATACTCGGGGGACAGAGGCCCTCGCCTCATACTCCCAGGGACTGAGGCCCTCGCCTCATACTCCCGGGGACAGAGGCCCTCTCCTCATACTCCCGGGGACAAAGGCCCTCTCCTCATACTACCGGGAACAGAGGCCCTCGCCTCATACTCGGGGGACAGAGGCCCTCTCCTCATACTCCCAGGGACAGAGGCCCTCTCCTCATACTCCCGGGGACAGAGGCCCTCGCCTCATACTCCCGGGGACAGAGGCCCTCGCCTCATACTCCCGGGGACAGAGGCCCTCGCCTCATACTCCCGGGGACAGAGGCCCTCTCCTCATACTCCCGGGGACAGAGGCCCTCTCCTCATACTCCCGGGGACAGAGGCCCTCTCCTCATACTCCCGGGGACAGAGGGCCTCTCCTCATACTCCCGGGGACAGAGGCCCTCGCCTCATACTCCCGGGGACAGAGGCCCTCGCCTCATACTCCCGGGGACAGAGGCCCTCTCCTCATACTCGGGGGTTAGGAGGCCCTCGCCTCATACTCCCAGGGACTGAGGCCCTCGCCTCATACTCCCGGGGACAGAGGCCCTCTCCTCATACTCCCGGGGACAGAGGCCCTCTCCTCATACTACCGGGAACAGAGGCCCTCGCCTCATACTCGGGGGACAGAGGCCCTCTCATCATACTCCCGGGGACAGAGGCCCTCTCCTCATACTCCCGGGGACAGAGGCCCTCTCCTCATACTCCCAGGGACAGAGGCCCTCTCCTCATACTCCCAGGGACAGAGGCCCTCTCCTCATACTCCCGGGGACAGAGGCCCTCGCCTCATACTCCCAGGGACAGAGGCCCTCTCCTCATACTCCCGGGGACAGAGGCCCTCTCCTCATACTACCGGGGACAGAGGCCCTCGCCTCATACTCGGGGGACAGAGGCCCTCTCCTCATACTCCCGGGGACAGAGGCCCTCTCCTCATACTCCCGGGGACAGAGGCCCTCGCCTCATACTCCCGGGGACAGAGGCCCTCGCCTCATACTCCCGGGGACAGAGGCCCTCTCCTCATACTCCCGGGGACAGAGGCCCTCTCCTCATACTTCCGGGGACAGAGGCCCTCTCCTCATACTCTCGGGGGACAGGAGGCCCTCGCCTCATACTCTCGGGGGACAGGAGGCCCTCGCCTCATACTCTCGGGGGACAGAGGCCCTCTCCTCATACTCCCGGGGACAGAGGCCCTCTCCTCATACTCCCGGGACAGAGGCCCTCGCCTCATACTCGGGGGACAGAGGCCCTCTCCTCATACTCCCGGGGGATAGAGGCCCTCGCCTCATACTCCCGGGGATAGAGGCCCTCGCCTCATACTCCCGGGGGATAGAGGCCCTCGCCTCATACTCCCGGGGGATAGAGGCCCTCGCCTCATACTCCCGGGGATAGAGGCCCTCGCCTCTTACTCCCAGGGACAGAGGCCCTCTCCTCATACTCCCAGGGACAGAGGCCCTCGCCTCATACTCCCAGGGGACAGAGGCCCTCGCCTCATACTCCCTGGGATAGAGGCCCTCTCCTCATACTCCCGGGGACAGAGGCCCTCGCCTCATACTCCCGGGGACAGAGGCCCTAGCCTCATACTCCCGGGGACAGAGGCCCTCGCCTCATACTCCCGGGGATAGAGGCCCTCGTCTCATACTCCCAGGGACAGAGGCCCTCTCCTCATACTCCCGGGGGACAGGAGGCCCTCGCCTCATACTCCCGGAGGACAGAAGCCCTCTCCTCATACTCGGGGGACAGAGGCCCTCTCCTCATACTCCCGGGGGACAGAGCCCCTCTCCTCATACTCGGGAAACAGAGGCCCTCGCCTCATACTCCCGGGGGACAGAGCCCCTCTCCTCATACTCGGGAAACAGAGGCCCTCGCCTCATACTCCCGGGGATAGAGGCCCTCGCCTCATACTCCCGGGGGACAGAGGCCCTCTCCTCATACTCCCAGGGACAGAGGCCCTCGCCTCATACTCCCGGGGGACAGAGGCCCTCTCCTCATACTCCCGGGGACAGAGGCCCTCGCCTCATACTCCCAGGGACAGAGGCCCTCTCCTCATACTCCCAGGGACAGAGGCCCTCGCCTCATACTCGGGGGACAGAGGCCCTCGCCTCATACTCCCGGGGGACAGAGGCCCTCTCCTCATACTCCCGGGGACAGAGGCCCTCGCCTCATACTCCCAGGGACAGAGGCCCTCTCCTCATACTTGGGGGACAGAGGCCCTCGCCTCATACTCCCGGGGGACAGAGGCCCTCTCCTCATACTCGGGAAACAGAGGCCCTCGCCTCATACTCCCAGGGACAGAGGCCCTCTCCTCATACTCCCGGGGACAGAGGCCCTCTCCTCATACTCCCGGGGACAGAGGCCCTCGCCTCATACTCCCGGGGGACAGAGGCCCTCTCCTCATACTCCCGGGGACAGAGGCCCTCTCCTCATACTCCCGGGGACAGAGGCCCTCTCCTCATACTCCCGGGGACAGAGGCCCTCGCCTCATACTCCCAGGGACAGAGGCCCTCGCCTCATACTCCCGGGGACAGAGGCCCTCTCCTCATACTCCCGGGGACAGAGGCCCTCTCCTCATACTCCCGGGGACAGAGGCCCTCGCCTCATACTCCCGGGGGACAGAGGCCCTCTCCTCATACTCCCAGGGACAGAGGCCCTCTCCTCATACTCCCAGGGACAGAGGCCCTCGCCTCATACTCCCGGGGGACAGAGGCCCTCTCCTCATACTCCCAGGGACAGAGGCCCTCTCCTCATACTCCCAGGGACAGAGGCCCTCTCCTCATACTCCCAGGGACAGAGGCCCTCGCCTCATACTCGGGGGACAGAGGCCCTCGTCTCATACTCCCGGGGGACAGAGGCCCTCGTCTCATACTCCCGAGGGACAGAGGCCCTCGTCTCATACTCCCGGGGGACAGAGGCCCTCGTCTCATACTCCCGGGGGACAGAGGCCCTCGTCTCATACTCCCGGGGGACAGAGGCCCTCTCCTCATACTCCCGGGGACAGAGGCCCTCTCCTCATACTCCCGGGGGACAGAGGCCCTCTCCTCATACTCCCGGGGACAGAGGCCCTCGCCTCATACTCCCGGGGGACAGAGGCCCTTTCCTCATACTCCTGGGGACAGAGGCCCTCTCCTCATACTCCTGGGGACAGAGGCCCTCGCCTCATACTCCCGGGGACAGAGGCCCTCGCCTCATACTCCCGGGGGACAGGAGGCCCTCTCCTCATATTCCCGGGGACAGGAGGCCCTCGCCTCATACTCCAGGGGGACAGGAGGCCCTCGCCTCATACTCCCGGGGACAGAGGCCCTCGCCTCATACTCACGGGGACAGAGGCCCTCGCTTCATACTCGGGGGACAGAGGCCCTCGCCTCATACTCCCGGGGACAGAGGCCCTCTCCTCATACTCCCGGGGACAGAGGCCCTCGTCTCATACTCCCGGGGACAGAGGCCCTCGTCTCATACTCCCGGGGGACAGAGGCCCTCGTCTCATACTCCCGGGGGACAGAGGCCCTCGTCTCATACTCCCGGGGGACAGAGGCCCTCGTCTCATACTCCCGGGGGACAGAGGCCCTCGTCTCATACTCCCGGGGGACAGAGGCCCTCGTCTCATACTCCCGGGGGACAGGAGGCCCTCTCCTCATACTCCCGGGGACAGAGGCCCTCGCCTCATACTCCCGGGGGACAGAGGCCCTCGCCTCATACTCTCGGGGGACAGGAGGCCCTCTCCTCATATTCCCGGGGACAGGAGGCCCTCGCCTCATACTCCAGGGGGACAGGAGGCCCTCGCCTCATACTCCCGGGGACAGAGGCCCTCGCCTCATACTCACGGGGACAGAGGCCCTCGCTTCATACTCGGGGGACAGAGGCCCTCGCCTCATACTCCCGGGGACAGAGGCCCTCTCCTCATACTCCCGGGGACAGAGGCCCTCGTCTCATACTCCCGGGGGACAGAGGCCCTCGTCTCATACTCCCGGGGGACAGAGGCCCTCGTCTCATACTCCCGGGGGACAGAGGCCCTCGTCTCATACTCCCGGGGGACAGAGGCCCTCGTCTCATACTCCCGGGGGACAGGAGGCCCTCTCCTCATACTCCCGGGGACAGAGGCCCTCGCCTCATACTCCCGGGGACAGAGGCCCTCGCCTCATACTCCCGGGGACAGAGGCCCTCGCCTCATACTCCCGGGGGACAGGAGGCCCTCTCCTCATACTCCCGGGGACAGAGGCCCTAGCCTCATACTCCCGGGGACAGAGGCCCTCGCCTCATACTCCCGGGGACAGAGGCCCTCGCCTCATACTCCCGGGGACAGAGGCCCTCGCCTCATACTCCCGGGGACAGAGGCCCTCGCCTCATACTCCCGGGGGACAGGAGGCCCTCTCCTCATACTCCCGGGGACAGAGGCCCTCGCCTCATACTCCCGGGGACAGAGGCCCTCGCCTCATACTCCCGGGGACAGAGGCCCTCGCCTCATACTCCCGGGGGACAGGAGGCCCTCTCCTCATACTCCCGGGGACAGAGGCCCTCGCCTCATACTCCCGGGGACAGAGGCCCTCGCCTCATACTCCCGGGGACAGAGGCCCTCTCCTCATACTTGGGGGACAGAGGCCCTCGCCTCATACTCCCGGGGGACAGAGGCCCTCTCCTCATACTCGGGAAACAGAGGCCCTCGCCTCATACTCCCAGGGACAGAGGCCCTCTCCTCATACTCCCGGGGACAGAGGCCCTCTCCTCATACTCCCGGGGACAGAGGCCCTCGCCTCATACTCCCGGGGACAGAGGCCCTCGCCTCATACTCCCGGGGACAGAGGCCCTCGCCTCATACTCCCGGGGGACAGGAGGCCCTCTCCTCATACTCCCGGGGACAGAGGCCCTCGCCTCATACTCCCGGGGACAGAGGCCCTCGCCTCATACTCCCGGGGACAGAGGCCCTCGCCTCATACTCCCGGGGACAGAGGCCCTCGCCTCATACTCCCGGGGGACAGAGGCCCTCGCCTCATACTCCCGGGGGACAGAGGCCCTCTCCTCATACTCCCGGGGACAGAGGCCCTTGCCTCATACTCCCAGGGACAGAGGCCCTCTCCTCATACTTGGGGGACAGAGGCCCTCGCCTCATACTCCCGGGGGACAGAGGCCCTCTCCTCATACTCGGGAAACAGAGGCCCTCGCCTCATACTCCCAGGGACAGAGGCCCTCTCCTCATACTCCCGGGGACAGAGGCCCTCTCCTCATACTCCCGGGGACAGAGGCCCTCGCCTCATACTCCCAGGGACAGAGGCCCTCTCCTCATACTTGGGGGACAGAGGCCCTCGCCTCATACTCCCGGGGGACAGAGGCCCTCTCCTCATACTCGGGAAACAGAGGCCCTCGCCTCATACTCCCAGGGACAGAGGCCCTCTCCTCATACTCCCGGGGACAGAGGCCCTCTCCTCATACTCCCGGGGACAGAGGCCCTCGCCTCATACTCCCGGGGACAGAGGCCCTCGCCTCATACTCCCGGGGACAGAGGCCCTCGCCTCATACTCCCGGGGGACAGGAGGCCCTCTCCTCATACTCCCGGGGACAGAGGCCCTCGCCTCATACTCCCGGGGACAGAGGCCCTCGCCTCATACTCCCGGGACAGAGGCCCTCGCCTCATACTCCCGGGGACAGAGGCCCTCGCCTCATACTCCCGGGGACAGAGGCCCTCGCCTCATACTCCCGGGGGACAGAGGCCCTCTCCTCATACTCCCGGGGACAGAGGCCCTCGCCTCATACTCCCGGGGACAGAGGCCCTCTCCTCATACTTGGGGGACAGAGGCCCTCGCCTCATACTCCCGGGGGACAGAGGCCCTCTCCTCATACTCGGGAAACAGAGGCCCTCGCCTCATACTCCCAGGGACAGAGGCCCTCTCCTCATACTCCCGGGGACAGAGGCCCTCTCCTCATACTCCCGGGGACAGAGGCCCTCTCCTCATACTCCCGGGGACAGAGGCCCTCGCCTCATACTCCCGGGGGACAGAGGCCCTCTCCTCATACTCCCGGGGACAGAGGCCCTCTCCTCATACTCCCGGGGACAGAGGCCCTCTCCTCATACTCCCGGGGACAGAGGCCCTCGCCTCATACTTCCAGGGACAGAGGCCCTCGCCTCATACTCCCAGGGACAGAGGCCCTCTCCTCATACTCCCGGGGACAGAGGCCCTCTCCTCATACTCCCGGGGACAGAGGCCCTCTCCTCATACTCCCGGGGGACAGAGGCCCTCTCCTCATACTCCCAGGGACAGAGGCCCTCTCCTCATACTCCCAGGGACAGAGGCCCTCGCCTCATACTCCCGGGGGACAGAGGCCCTCTCCTCATACTCCCAGGGACAGAGGCCCTCTCCTCATACTCCCAGGGACAGAGGCCCTCTCCTCATACTCCCAGGGACAGAGGCCCTCGCCTCATACTCGGGGGACAGAGGCCCTCGTCTCATACTCCCGGGGGACAGAGGCCCTCGTCTCATACTCCCGGGGGACAGAGGCCCTCTCCTCATACTCCCGGGGACAGAGGCCCTCGCCTCATACTCCCGGGGGACAGAGGCCCTTTCCTCATACTCCTGGGGACAGAGGCCCTCGCCTCATACTCCTGGGGACAGAGGCCCTCTCCTCATACTCTCGGGGGACAGGAGGCCCTCTCCTCATACTCCCGGGGACAGAGGCCCTCGCCTCATACTCCCAGGGACAGAGGCCCTCTCCTCATACTTGGGGGACAGAGGCCCTCGCCTCATACTCCCGGGGGACAGAGGCCCTCTCCTCA
The DNA here is from genome assembly GCF_037356315.1 of Lithobates pipiens. Taxonomy (NCBI): domain Eukaryota; kingdom Metazoa; phylum Chordata; class Amphibia; order Anura; family Ranidae; genus Lithobates; species Lithobates pipiens. Next base: position 692,141,968 of record NW_027507903.1, on the reverse strand, counting down.
TATTCCCGGGGACAGGAGGCCCTCGCCTCATACTCGAGGGGGACAGGAGGCCCTCGCCTCATACTCCTGGGGACAGAGGCCCTCGCCTCATACTCACGGGGACAGAGGCCCTCTCCTCATACTCGGGAAACAGAGGCCCTCGCCTCATACTCCCGGGGACAGAGGCCCTCTCCTCATACTCCCGGGGACAGAGGCCCTCTCCTCATACTCCCGGGGACAGAGGCCCTCTCCTCATACTCCCGGGGACAGAGGCCCTCGCCTCATACTCCCGGGGGACAGAGGCCCTCTCCTCATACTCCCGGGGACAGAGGCCCTCTCCTCATACTCCCGGGGACAGAGGCCCTCTCCTCATACTCCCGGGGACAGAGGCCCTCGCCTCATACTTCCAGGGACAGAGGCCCTCGCCTCATACTCCCAGGGACAGAGGCCCTCTCCTCATACTCCCGGGGACAGAGGCCCTCTCCTCATACTCCCGGGGACAGAGGCCCTCTCCTCATACTCCCGGGGGACAGAGGCCCTCTCCTCATACTCCCAGGGACAGAGGCCCTCTCCTCATACTCCCAGGGACAGAGGCCCTCGCCTCATACTCCCGGGGGACAGAGGCCCTCTCCTCATACTCCCAGGGACAGAGGCCCTCTCCTCATACTCCCAGGGACAGAGGCCCTCTCCTCATACTCCCAGGGACAGAGGCCCTCTCCTCATACTCCCAGGGACAGAGGCCCTCGCCTCATACTCGGGGGACAGAGGCCCTCGTCTCATACTCCCGGGGGACAGAGGCCCTCGTCTTATACTCCCGGGGGACAGAGGCCCTCGTCTCATACTCCCGGGGGACAGAGGCCCTCTCCTCATACTCCCGGGGACAGAGGCCCTCGCCTCATACTCCCGGGGGACAGAGGCCCTTTCCTCATACTCCTGGGGACAGAGGCCCTTTCCTCATACTCCTGGGGACAGAGGCCCTCGCCTCATACTCCCGGGGACAGAGGCCCTCTCCTCATACTCTCGGGGGACAGGAGGCCCTCTCCTCATACTCCCGGGGACAGAGGCCCTCGCCTCATACTCCCAGGGACAGAGGCCCTCTCCTCATACTTGGGGGACAGAGGCCCTCGCCTCATACTCCCGGGGGACAGAGGCCCTCTCCTCATATTCCCGGGGACAGGAGGCCCTCGCCTCATACTCGAGGGGGACAGGAGGCCCTCGCCTCATACTCCTGGGGACAGAGGCCCTCGCCTCATACTCACGGGGACAGAGGCCCTCGCTTCATACTCGGGGGACAGAGGCCCTCGCCTCATACTCCCGGGGACAGAGGCCCTCTCCTCATACTCCCGGGGACAGAGGCCCTCGTCTCATACTCCCGGGGACAGAGGCCCTCGTCTCATACTCCCGGGGGACAGAGGCCCTCGTCTCATACTCCCGGGGGACAGAGGCCCTCGTCTCATACTCCCGGGGGACAGAGGCCCTCGTCTCATACTCCCGGGGGACAGAGGCCCTCGTCTCATACTCCTGGGGGACAGGAGGCCCTCTCCTCATACTCCCGGGGACAGAGGCCCTCGCCTCATACTCCCGGGGGACAGAGGCCCTCGCCTCATACTCCCGGGGGACAGAGGCCCTCGCCTCATACTCCCGGGGACAGAGGCCCTCGCCTCATACTCCCGGGGACAGAGGCCCTCGCCTCATACTCCCGGGGACAGAGGCCCTCGCCTCATACTCTGGGGACAGAGGCCCTCGCCTCATACTCCCGGGGACAGAGGCCCTCGCCTCATACTCCCGGGGGACAGGAGGACCTCTCCTCATACTCCCGGGGACAGAGGCCCTAGCCTCATACTCCCGGGGACAGAGGCCCTCGCCTCATACTCCCGGGGACAGAGGCCCTCGCCTCATACTCCCGGGGACAGAGGCCCTCGCCTCATACTCCCGGGGACAGAGGCCCTCGCCTCATACTCCCGGGGGACAGGAGGCCCTCTCCTCATACTCCCGGGGGACAGGAGGCCCTCTCCTCATCCTCCCGGGGGACAGGAGGCCCTCTCCTCATACTCCCGGGGGATAGGAGGCCCTCTCCTCATCCTCCCGGTAGACAGGAGGCCTTCTCCTCATCCTCCCGGGGGACAGGAGGCCCTCTCCTCATCCTCCCGGGGGACAGGAGGCCCTCTCCTCATCCTCCTGGGGGACAGGAGGCCCTCTCCTCATCCTCCCGGGGGACAGGAGGCCCTCTCCTCATCCTCCCGGGGGACAGGAGGCCCTCTCCTCATCCTCACTGAAGAAAAGTCCCAGAAACAGCTGTAACCAGGAAGATTCTCCTGAAATCACTCCTGCTTTCTACAAAGTTACAATGTACAGTCTGATCACCGGGGGGGGGAGATTGAGGAAGTCCCCCCTTACACCAGAGTCTGCAAGATTTCCCCTTACAGTGTAAGGAGGACCTCTGTGAACCCTGATGTAAAGGGGAACAATGTACAACCCTTTACATCAGGGTCCACAGAGTTCCCCTTTACATCAGGGTCCACAGAGTTCCCCTTTACATCAGGGTCCACAAGAGTTCCCACTTTCACTGTAAGGGGGAATCCTGCAGACTCTGATGTAAGGGGAACTCTGGACTCTTGTGTAAGGGGGGCTTTAGTGTCCAGATACCCCCTTAGTTTAGAATTCCCTCTTTACATCACGGTGTGAAGCATTCCCCTTTACATCGGGGTCCACGGTGCTTACACTATAAGGCGGAACCCTGCGGACTCTGATAAAGGGGGGAACTCTGTGGAATCTGATGTAAGGGAGAACTTTGTGGACTGTAATGTAAAAGGGGATCTCTGTGGACTGTAATGTAAAAGGGGAACTTTGTGGAATCTGATGTAAGGGGGGGATCTCTGCGGACTATGATATAAAGGGGATCTCTGCGGACTATGATATAAAGGGGATCTCTGCGGACTATGATATAAAGGGGATCTCTGTGGACTATGATATAAGGGGGAACTCTGTGGACTGTAATTTATAGGGGAGCTCTGATGTAAGGGAGAACTTTGTGGACTGTGTATAAAGGGGAACTCTGTGGAATCTAATGTAAGGGGGATCTCTGTGGACTGTAACGTAAAGGGGATCCCTGGGGACTCTGATGAAAGTAAGAACTTTGTGGACTGTGATGTAAAGGGGAACTCTGTGGAATCTGATGAAAGGGGAATCGCTGTGGACTGTGATGTAAAGGGGAACTCTGAGGACTCTAATGTAAGGGGAACTCTGGGGACTCTTATGTAAGGTGGGGGTGGGGGCGCCGTGGGGCTTTGCTGGTCAGACGGTCCCTGACATCAGAGTTTCCCTTTACACCAAAGTCCAACAGTTGCTGGTTTTCGTGAAGTTCTATTTTTAGTGTCGGCTCGGTCAGTTAGTCCTTTTTTAGGGTCGGCTCGTCAGTTAGTCCTTTTTTAGGGTCGGCTCGTCAGTTAGTCCTTTTTTAGGATCGGCTCGGTCAGTTAGTCCTTTTTTAGGGTCGGCTCGTCAGTTAGTACTTTTTTAGGGTCGGCTCGGTCAATAGTCCTTTTTTAGGGTCCGCTCGGTCATTTAGACCTTTTTTAGTGTCGGCTCAGTCAGTTAGACCCTTTTTAGGGTCGGCTCAGTCAGTTAGACCCTTTTTAGTGTCGGCTCGGTCAGTTAGACCTTTTTTAGGGACGGCTCGGTCAGTTAGTACTTTTTTAGGGTCGGCTCGTCAGTTAGTACTTTTTTAGGGTCGGCTCGGTCAATAGTCCTTTTTTAGGGTCCGCTCGGTCATTTAGACCTTTTTTAGTGTCGGCTCAGTCAGTTAGACCCTTTTTAGGGTCGGCTCAGTCAGTTAGACCCTTTTTAGTGTCGGCTCGGTCAGTTAGACCTTTTTTAGGGACGGCTCGGTCAGTTAGTACTTTTTTAGGGTCGGCTCGGTCAGTTAGTACTTTTTGTTTGCATGAATGCATATGCAATGGAAACATTTCATTTTAAAAAAAAGGAGTCCTTTGTCCTGAGGTTTATGTGTGTCTGTGAGGCTGTCTGTTACATAGTAGGTAAGAATGAATAAAGACAAATGGTCCGTCCAGTTCAACGTGTGTGCGTGTGTGTGTGTGTGTCAATGTCGATAAATATGTCCCATATCCCTGTATGTTGTGGCCAGGCTGGTAGCCATTGATGTCCCAACACTTTCCATATCTACACGACTAACACAAAGTTACCTGACCAGGGCGGCACCATCTTCTGTGGCCGTACCCAACCTTTATCATCTACAACTTCAGAAGCCATTGCAAAGAGAACCTGTCACCACAGCCAATGTTTATTATCCGAGGTGGAGACCCTCAACCCTGGAAGGCTTTGTGTAGCCTGACCCCCCTATAGAAGTCTCGGCTTACTCTTTGCCTGGACTGGCCCCTGGATTGCACATGGACGATGGAGATGGATGGACAGTGACAGCATACACACATAGACCAAATGTTCCCCACAGAAAGAGCTTCTGGCTGTAAATGACTGTACAATGTCTGCAGGATAGCCGAGAACACCAAATCTTATATCCAATAATAACGAGCAATCCTCCCACTAACACATGTCCATCTTTCATGTGCCAGGACAATCTGAGGGACCAAGCCACAATCTGTAGGGACAACCTCATTACAAAATGCATCCTACAGCTACAATCACCCCCGTCCCTCCAATTTCTCACGTTACACCTCCGCTCTACTCTTCAATGGCCTGGAGGGTCGGCACCCTACTCCTCTACTCCACTCTGCAATGGCCAGAGGGTGAGGGTAATTACGTTACACCTCCTCTCTACTCTACAATGGCCTGGAGGGTCGGCACCCTACACCTCTACTCTACTCTGCAATGGCCAGAGGGTGAGGGTAATTACGTTACACCTCCTCTCTACTCTACAATGGTCTGGAGGGTCGGCACCCTACACCTCTACTCTACTCTGCAATGGCCAGAGGGTGAGGGTAATTACATTACACCTCCGCTCTACTCTACAATGGCCTGGAGGGTCGGCACCCTACACCTCTACTCTACTCTGCAATGGCCAGAGGGTGAGGGTAATTACATTACACCTCCACTCTACTCTACAATGGCCTGGAGGGTCGGCACCCTACACCTCTACTCTACTCTGCAATGGCCAGAGGGTGAGGGTAATTACATTACACCTCCGCTCTACTCTACAATGGCCTGGAGGGTCGGCACCCTATACCTCTACTCCACTCTGCAATGGCCAGAGGGTGAGGGTAATTACGTTACACCTCCACTCTACTCTACAATGGCCTGGAGGGTCGGCACCCTACTCCTCTACTCCACTCTGCAATGGCCAGAGGGTGAGGGTAATTACGTTACACCTCCGCTCTACTCTACAATGGTCTGGAGGGTCGGCACCCTACAACTCTACTCCACTCTGCAATGGCCAGAGGGTGAGGGTAAGCACATTACACCTCCGATCTACTCTTCAATGGCCTGGAGGGTCGGCATCCTACACCTCTACCCCACTCTGCAATGATCTGAGGTCAGAATATTAGGCAGGCCGTAGATTATGCAATTTTCTTTTCTTCCACCATGGTTGAAAAGATAGAAAATTGCTCAATTCCCTCTTCAACACAGTCAATGTTGATGGGGGAATATCTCACACAGTGCTCACCCTGTTGGAGGGCCTACCTCGTGCCCCAATCGTGAAGAAGAGCTTCTGGATTTTTGGAGCTCTTCAAACATCACTGAAACATCATCAGGACACCATAAAGAAGAAGAAAAGCCTCTGATGTCCAACATGGAGGATGGGGATGGGACATGGAACCACGAGGGGCTGCTGGATGGAACAGGCCAACCTGGGACATTACATATGGTAGCTCCACCCTGGCAGGCGGAGGGCTTGTGAAGGAAATGGATTTGTTCCAATTCATTAATCTCTGTTCTCCTCCAGGATTTCCTCTCCGCTCCACTTCCCCAGAGAAATCCATTATATTTCACCAATGTGGAGAACCTGTCTCCCATTCCCACCTTCCAAGCCTACAATATATATATTATAGACATGGGCGCCGTCAATGAACTCGTTTCTTTCTGTTCTGTTACGATTCGTATTAAAATTAATTCGTACTTCGTATTTCGTGTCCGAAATTCCGTTTCTTTTCGTACGAAATATGAATTGTCGTTAGGTTCGTTAACGTGTACGAACGTTCTTTACGATGAATTTAAAGGCAAAAATATACCTCAATATGACAGTCGATGCTGATGGAAGTTTGGTTTTTATCCGAAATACGAAATTCCGTTGAAGAATTTCCTATCCGAAATACGAAGTTTCATTAGATGAGAAAGAGAGGAGCGGATTGTCTGCCATGCACCGCTGGTCCAGTTTGCGCCTGCTCCTCCTGGGGCTGCTTATTATGAGGGGCTCCCACCATCCCTGTGCTGTGCTGACTTCCTCCTGGGGCTGCTTATTATGAGGGGCTCCCACCATCCCTGTGCTGTGCTGACTTCCTCCTGGGGCTGTACCTCTGCTGTGCATATTATGAGGGCTCCCACCACCCCTGTGCTATGCTGACTTCCTCCTGGGGCTGCTTATTATGAGGGGCTCCCACCATCCCTGTGCTGTGCTGACTTCCTCCTGGGGCTGTACCTCTGCTGTGCTCAGTATGTCAGTACAGCACAGGAATGGTGGAAACCCCTCATACTGAGCACAGCAGAGGTACAGCCCCAGGAGGAAGTCAGCACAGCACAGGGATGGTGGGAGCCCCTCATAATAAGCAGCCCCAGGAGGAAGTCAGCATAGCACAGGGATGGTGGGAGCCCCTCATAATATGCACAGCAGAGGTACAGCCCCAGGAGGAAGTCAGCATAGCACAGGATGGTGGGAGCCCATCATAATAAGCAGCCCCTAGGAGGAATTCAGCACAGCACAGGGATGGTAGGAGCCCCTCATAATAAGCAGCCCCAGGAGGAAGTCAGCATAGCACAGGGATGGTGGGAGCCCCTCATAATAAGCAGCCCTAGGAGGAAGTCAGCACAGCACAGGGATGGTGGGAGCCCCTAATAATAAGCATCCCCAGGAGGAAGTCAGCACAGCACAGGGATGGTGGGAGCCCCTCATAATAAGCAGCCCCAGGAGGAAGTCAGCACAGCACAAGGATGGTGGGAGCCCCTCATAATGAGCACAGCAGAGGTACAACCCCAGGAGGAAGTCAGCATAGCACAGGGATGGTGGGAGCCCCTCATAATAAGCAGCCCCAGGAGGAAGTCAGCACAGCAAAGGGATGGTGGGAGCCCCTCATAATGAGCACAGCAGGGGTACAGCCCCAGGAGGAAGTCAGCATAGCACAGGGATGGTGGGAGCCCCTAATATTAAGCAGCCCCAGGAGGAAGTCAGCACAGCACAGGGATGGTGGGAGCCTCTCCTAATAAGCAGCCCCAGGAGGAAGTCAGCACAGCACAGGGATGGTGGGAGCCCCTCATAATGAGCACAGCAGAGGTACAGCCCCAGGAGGAAGTCAGCATAGCACAGGGATGGTGGGAGCCCCTCATAATAAGCATAATGACTGAGTCGTCGTCGATACGACGACAACTGATCCGAAATTCGTAAACAAAAGTTTGTATTGCGTACAGAATTCGGACGCACGGCAATTCGTATTTCGGAGTCCTCCAGAACGTACGAATTTTGGAAAATTCGTACGAATTTGAGATTCGTACGAAACGAATCGCACATGTCTAATATATTATATACACATACATACATCACCCCATTGCTGGCCTCACATGTTACGTAGTTACATGTCTGGCTGAAAAAAAGACACAAGTCCATCTAGTTCGTCCAATAGAAAACTTCCATATATACCTTCCATATATATATACTATCCTTACCCACAGCTGATCCAGAGGAATGCAAACAACCCCAAAAAACCTGATCCAATTCACTCCAGTGGGGGAAAAAAAAATCTTCCAGATCCAAGGAGGCAATTGGATATTCTCTGGATCAATAATCGCATATTCACTGAATAAACATCGGATATTCCCCAGATCAATAATTAGATACTCCCTGAATTAACAATCGGATATTCCCTGAATGAATAATCGGATATTCCATTGATCAATAATCAGATATTCCCTGAATCTCCTACCCCTGGGGTTATTACCTCTAACCTCGTTATTGCCCCCCCCGGGGTGGGGGGGAGGGGCTGGTCTTTCTTAAAAAAAAAAAAAAAAAAGCAACTGAAATCTACCAATGGAAGGTTATAAATATGAATTCCAAGATGAATTACGAATGGTTGAAAACCAGCCAATCAGAAACCCCAACCTGAAACTTCTGACATCAGATCCCTGGAATCGTGCGGCTTACCTTGTTACCCACCTCCAGATATGAGACACAAAACACACGACCTACCCCGATAATATGAGGTATGGCAGTACAATGTTATCAGGTGGGGCACCAGGTATGACATCACTGTGATGTCATAGGACAGCGGGATGTGGATTGTCTGAGCTCACAGGTTGTACC
>NW_027507903.1:692092944-692133307 GCF_037356315.1 Lithobates pipiens | reverse complement strand
GTTATCGCTCTCACTCTCTCATACTGGTCACTGGAAGTACAACATGGGCACTTTCATGGCAAAGAACTCTCTGAGGATCTGAAGATAAGAATTGTCGCTCTACATAAAGATGGCCTAGGCTATAAGAAGATTGCCAAGACCCTGAAACTGAGCTGCAGCACGGTGGCCAAGACCATACAGCGGTATAACAGGACAGGTTCCCCTCAGAACAGGCCTCGCCATGGTCCACCAGAGAAGTTGAGGTCACGTGATCAGCGTCATATCCAGAGGTTGTCTTTGGGAAATAGAGGTATGAGTGCTGCCAGCATTGCTGCAGAGGTTGTAGGGGTGGGGGGTCAGCCTGTCAGTGCTCAGACCATACGCCGCACACTGCATCAAATTGGTCTGCATGGCTGTCATCCCAGAAGGAAGCCTCTTCTAAAGATGATGCACAAGAAAGACCACAAACAGTTTTCTGAAGACAAGCAGACTAAGGAGATGGATTACTGGAACCATGTCCTGTGGTCTGATGAGACCAAGATAAAGGTATTTGGTGTCAGATGGTGTCAGGCGTGTGTGGGGGCAACCAGGTGAGGAGGACAAAGACAAGTGTGTCTTGTCTACAGTCAGGCATGGTGGTGGGGGTGTCATGGTCTGGGGCTGCATGAGTGCTGCCGGCACTGGGGGGCTACAGATCATTGAGGGGACCATGAATGCCAACATGTACTGTGACATACCGAAGCAGAGCATGACCCCCTCCCTTCAGAGACTGGACCGCAGGGCAGTATTCCAACATGATAACCACCCAAACACACCTCCAACACCACCACTGCCTTGCTAAAGAAGCTGAGGGTAAAGGGGATGGACTGGCCAAGCATGTCTCCAGACCTAAACCCTATTGATCATCTGTGGGGGATCCTCAGAGGGAAAGTGGAGGAGGGGAAGGTCTCCAACATCCACCAGCTCCGTGATGTCATCATGGGGGAGGGGAAGAGGACTCCAGTGGCGACCTGTGAAGCTCTGCTGACCTCCATGCCCAAGAGGGTGAAGGCAGTGCTGGAAAATAATGGCGGCCACACAAAATTTTGACACTTTGGGCCCCAATTTGGATATTTTCCCTTAGGGGTGTACTGACTTTTGTTGCCAGCGGTTTAGACATTAATGGCTGTGTGTTGAGTTATTTTGAGGGGACAGGAAATTTACACTGTTATACAAGCTGTACACTCACTACTTTACATTGTAGACAAGTGTCATTTCTTCAGTGTTGTCACATGATAAGAGAGGGGGGGGGGGTATAGAAGGGGAGGGGCCAAGGGCAGGGTTATACTTGTTAGGTCAGAGGGGGGTAGTTGGGGAGAGCAGGGGGTGAATACAGAGGGCGGGGTTATGTAGGGGGAGGGGCTGTAGCCATCAGGTCGGAGGGGGTAGCTGGGGCGGGTGAAATAGGAGCAGGGTGAATGGAGGGGGCGGGGCTGTACCTGTGAGGTCGGAGAGGGTAGTTGGGGGGGGGGGGGGACAGAGTTATGTAGTGGAGGGGTTGAGCTGTACCTGGGAGGGGTGCAGTTGGGGCGGGGTGAATAGAGGAGGTGGGGTCATGTAGGAAGCGGAGTGGTACCTGTGAGGTCAGAGGGGTAGTTAGGGTCGGGGAGAATAGAGGGGTGGGTCATGTAGGGGTGGGGCCTGTGAGGTCGGAGGGGGTAGTTGAGGGCGGTGTCATGTAGGGAGGGAGGCGGGGTCATGTAGAGGGCAGGGCAGTACCTGTGAGGTCAGAGGGATAGTTGGGGGCGGGGAGAATAGAGGGGGGTGGGGTCATGTAGGGGGAGGGGCCATGTAGGGGCAGAGGGCGGTGCCTGTGAGGTCAGAGGGGTAGTTGAGGCGGAGTTATGTAGGGAGGGGGCGGTACTTGTGAGCTCGGAGGGGTAGTTGGGGCGGAGTTATGTAGGGAGGGGGCGTGTCAGGGGGCGGGCGGTACCTGTGAGGTCGGAGAGATAGTTGGGGGGGGGGCACGTAGGGGGAGGGGCCATGTAGGGACAGGGGGCGGTACCTGTGAGGTCGGCGGGGTAGTTGGGGGCGGAGTTATGTAGGGAGGGGGCGGTACCTGTGAAGTCGGAGGGATAGTTGGGGGCGGGGTGAATAGAGGGGACGGGGTCATGTAGGGGAGGGGCCATGTAGGGGCAGTGGGTGGTACCCGTGAGGTCGGAGGGATAGTTGGGGGGGGGGGGGGGCGGTACCTGTGAGGTCGGAGGGGTAGTTGGGGGCGGAGTTATGTAGGGAGGGGGCGGTACCTGTGAAGTCGGAGGGATAGTTGGGGCAGGGGCCGTGTAGGGGTAGTGGGTGGTACCCGTGAGGTCGGAGGGATAGTTGGGGGGGGGGTGGGGCGGTACCTGTGAAGTCGGAGGGATAGTTGGGGCAGGGGCCGTGTAGGGGTAGTGGGCAGTACCTGTGAGGTCGGAGGGGTAGTTGGGGGTGGGTCATGTAGGGACAGGGGGCGGGGCGATACATGTGAGGTCGGAGGGGTAGTTGGGTGGATTTATGTAGGGAGGGGGCAGGGGGCGGGGAGGTACCTGTGAGGTCGGAGGGGTAGTTGGGGGCGGAGTAATGTAGGGAGGGGGCGGTATATGTGAGGTCGGAGGGATAGTTGGGGGGCGGGGTTATGTGGGGAGGGGGATGGGTCAGGGGGCGGGGCGGTACCTGTGAGGTCGGAGGGATAGTGGGGGCGGGGTTATGTAGGGAGGTGGCGGTCAGGGGGCGGGGCGGTACCTGTGAGGTCGGAGGGGTAGTTAGGGTGGGGTCATGTAGGGTCAGGGGGCGGGCGGTACCTGTGAGGTCGGAGGATAGTGGGGGTGGGTCATGTAGGGACAGGGGGCGGGGCGGTACCTGTGAGGTCGGGGTAGTTGGGGGCGGGGGGTACCTGTGAGGTCGGAGGGGTAGTTGGGGGCGGGGTTTGTAGGGAGGTGGTGGGTCAGGGGGCGGGCGGTACTGTGAGGTCGGAAGGATAGTGGGGGTTGGGGTCATGTAGGGACAGGGGCGGGGCGGTACCTGTGAGGTCGGAGGGGTAGTTGGGGGCGGGGTTATGTAGGAGGGGGCGGGGGGATACCTGTGAGGTCGGAGGGGTAGTTGGGGGCGGGGTTATGTAGGGAGGGCGGGGCGGTACCTGTGGTCGGAGGGATAGTTGGGGGTGGGGTCATGTAGGGACAGGGGGCGGGGCGGTACCTGTGAGGTCGGAGGGGTAGTTGGGGGCGGGGCGGTACATGTGAGGTTGGAGGTATAGTTGGGGGCGGGGTATGTAGGGAGGGGCGGGTCGGGGGCGGGGCGGTACCTGTGAGGTCGGAGGGGTAGTTGGGGGCGGGGTTATGTAGGGAGGGGGCGGGGCGGTACCTGTGAGGTCGGAGGATAGTTGGGGGCGGAGTCATGTAGGGAGGGGGGGCGGGCGGTATCTGTGAGGTCGGAGGGGTAGTCGGGGGCGGGGTTATGTAGGGAGGGGCGGTACCTGTGAGGTCGGAGGGGTAGTCGGGGGCGGGGTTATGTAGGGAGGGGGCGGTACCTGTGAGGTCGGAGGGGTAGTTGGGGGCGGGGGGTTATGTAGGGAGGTGGTGGGTCAGGGGGCGGGGCGGTACCTGTGAGGTCGGAGGGGTAGTTGGGGGCGGGGTTATGTAGGGAGGGGGCGGGTCAGGGGGGCGGGGCGTACCTGTGAGGTCGGAGGGGTAGTTGGGGGCGGGGTTATGTAGGGAGGGGCGGGAGCGGTACCTGTGAGGTCGGAGGGGTAGATGAGGGCGGGTGAAGAGGAGGCGGGGTCATGTAATGGGAGGGGCGGTACCTGTGAGGTCGGAGGGGTAGTTGGGGGCGGAGTTATGTAGGGAAGGGGCGGTACCTGTGAGGTCGGAGGGGTAGTTGGGGGCGGGGTTATGTAGGGAGGGGGCGGTACCTGTGAGGTCGGAGGGGTAGTTGGGGGCGGGGTTATGTAGGGAGGGGGCGGTACCTGTGAGGTCGGAGGGGACGAGGTATTTCTTCTTATCCAGGTCTCCGATCCTCGCCTTCGGCGCTTTCTCCACAATCACCTGAGAGGAGAGAAGAGAAGAGATGAGAAGAGATGATCATCACCGTACACACCGAGAGAAGTGTCGCCCCTCCCCTTCCCCGGGGCCCCTCCCTCACCGGCACTCGGTCCGGGTACTTCTTGCGGATCTTCTCGCCCTCGGAGCGCCGCTTCTCGAACGGATGTTCTTCTTTATAGACGAACTTCATGTCTGGAATCTCCACCGCCGGCCAGAGAGGAAGATAAACAGCCTCAGCTCCGCCCACCACTTCCGGTACAGACCCGGAACTTCCGCCCGCCGACGTCACCCACCGCCCCGCCCCCTCCATTACAGACTATAGGACTGAACTCCGAAAACATGGCGGAACCCGGAAGAGGCGACAACATTTCTGCCCCGCCCACTGACGTCACTGATCTGCCAGCACAACACTCGTGACAGCGCCACGCCCATCTGTCATAAGAGATATGACAGCTCAACCCCGCCCCCTCCTAGAGGAAGACATGAGAACCCCGCCCCCTACAGGAGGAGAGAGGAACTACACCCCCACAAGGGGAGAGAGGAACTACACCCCCCACAGGAGGAGAGAGGAACTACACCCCCCACGGGAGGAGAGAGGAACTACACCCCCCACGGGAGGAGAGAGGAACTACACCCCCCACGGGAGGAGAGAAAGGAATTACACCCCCCACGGGAGGAGAGAGGAACTACACCCCCCACGGGAGGAGAGAAAGGAACTACACCCCCCACGGGAGGAGAGAGGAACTACACCCCCCACAGGAGGAGAGAGAGGAACTACACCCCCACAGGAGGAGAGAGAGGAACTACACCCCCCACAGGGGGAGAGAGGAACTACACCCCCCACAGGAGGAGAGAGAGGAACTACACCCCTCATGGGAGGAGAGAGAGGAACTACACCCCCCACGGGAGGAGAGAAAGGAACTACACCCCCCACGGGAGGAGAGAGGAACTACACCCCCCACAGGAGGAGAGAGAGGAACTACACCCCCCACAGGGGGAGAGAGGAACTACACCACCACAGGAGGAGAGAGGAACTACACCCCCCACAGGAGGAGAGAGGAACTACACCCTCCACAGGAGGAGAGAGAGGAACTACACCCTCCACAGGAGGAAAGAGAGGAACTACACCCCCCACGGGAGGAGAGAGGAACTACACCCCCCACAGGAGGAGAGAGGAACTACACCCCCCACAAGAGGAGAGAGGAACTACACCCCCCACAGGAGGAGAGAGGAACTACACCCCTCATGGGAGGAGAGAGAGGAACTACACCCCCCACAGGAGTAGAGAGGAACTACACCCCCCACAGGAGGAGAGAGGAACTACACCCCTCATGGGAGGAGAGAGAGGAACTACACCCCCCACGGGAGGAGAGAGGAACTACACCCCTCATGGGAGGAGAGAGAGGAACTACACCCCCCACGGGAGGAGAGAGGAACTACACCCCTCATGGGAGGAGAGAGAGGAACTACACCCCCCACAGGAGGAGAGAGAGCAACTACACCCCCCACGGGAGGAGAGAGAGGAACTACATTCCCCACAGGAGGAGAGAGGAACTACACCCCCCACAGGGGGAGAGAGGAACTACACCCCCCACAGGAGGAGAGAGGAACTACACCCCTCATAGGAGGAGAGAGGAACTACACCCCCCACGGGAGGAGAGAGGAACTACACCCCCCACCGGAGGAGAGAGGAACTACACCCCCCACGGGAGGAGAGAGGAACTACACCCCCCACGGGAGGAGAGAGGAACTACACCCCCCACGGGAGGAGAGAGGAACTACACCCCCCACGGGAGGAGAGAAAGGAACTACACCCCCCACAGGAGGAGAGAGGAACTACACCCCCCACAAGAGGAGAGAGGAACTACACCCCCCACAGGAGGAGAGAGGAACTACACCCCTCATGGGAGGAGAGAGAGGAACTACACCCCCCACAGGAGTAGAGAGGAACTACACCCCCCACAGGAGGAGAGAGGAACTACACCCCTCATGGGAGGAGAGAGAGGAACTACACCCCCCACGGGAGGAGAGAGGAACTACACCCCTCATGGGAGGAGAGAGAGGAACTACACCCCCCACAGGAGGAGAGAGAGCAACTACACCCCCCACGGGAGGAGAGAGAGGAACTACATTCCCCACAGGAGGAGAGAGGAACTACACCCCCCACAGGAGAGAGAGGAACTACACCCCCCACAGGGGGAGAGAGGAACTACACCCCCCACAGGAGGAGGAGAGAGGAACTACACCCCCACAGGAGGAGAGAGAGGAACTACACCCCCCACAGGGGGAGAGAGGAACTACACCCCCCACAGGAGGAGAGAGAGGAACTACACCCCTCATGGGAGGAGAGAGAGGAACTACACCCCCCACAGGAGGAGAGAGGAACTACACCCCCCACAGGAGGAGAGAGGAACTACACCCCTCATGGGAGGAGAGAGAGGAACTACACCCCCCACAGGAGGAGAGAGGAACTACACCCCCCACAGGAGGAGAGAGGAACTACACCCCTCATGGGAGGAGAGAGAGGAACTACACCCCCCACGGGAGTAGAGAGGAACTACACCCCCCACAGGAGGAGAGAGGAACTACACCCCTCATGGGAGGAGAGAGAGGAACTACACCCCCCACGGGAGGTGAGAGAGGAACTACACCCCCCACGGGAGGAGAGAGAGCAACTACACCCCCCACGGGAGGAGAGAGGAACTACATTCCCCACAGGAGGAGAGAGGAACTACACCCCCCACAGGAGGAGAGAGAGGAACTACACCCCCCACAGGGGGAGAGAGGAACTACACCCCCCACAGGAGGAGAGAGGAACTACACCCCCCACGGGAGGAGAGAGGAACTACACCCCCCACGGGAGGAGAGAGGAACTACACCCCCCACAGGAGGAGAGAGAGGAACTACACCCCCACGGGAGGAGAGAGGAACTACACCCCCCACGGGAGGAGAGAGAGGAACTACACCCCCCACGGGAGGAGAGAAAGGAATTACACCCCCCACGGGAGGAGAGAGGAACTACACCCCCCACGGGAGGAGAGAAAGGAACTACACCCCCCACGGGAGGAGAGAGGAACTACACCCCCCACAGGAGGAGAGAGAGGAACTACACCCCCCACAGGGGGAGAGAGGAACTACACCCTCCACAGGAGGAGAGAGAGGAACTACACCCTCCACAGGAGGAGAGAGAGGAACTACACCCCCCACGGGAGGAGAGAGGAACTACACCCCCCACGGGAGGAGAGAGGAACTACACCCCCCACGGGAGGAGAGAGGAACTACACCCCCCACGGGAGGAGAGAGAGGAACTACACCCCCCACGGGAGGAGAGAGGAACTACACCCCCCACGGGAGGAGAGAGGAACTACACCCCCCACAGGAGGAGAGAGAGGAACTACACCCCCCACAGGAGGAGAGAGAGGAACTACATTCCCCACAGGGGGAGAGAGGAACTACACCCTCCACAGGAGGAGAGAGAGGAACTACACCCCCCACAGGGGGAGAGAGGAACTACACCCTCCACAGGAGGAGAGAGAGGAACTACACCCCCCACAGGGGGAGAGAGGAACTACACCCCCCACAGGAGGAGAGCGGAACTACACCCCTCATAGGAGGAGAGAGGAACTACACCCCCCACGGGAGGAGAGAGGAACTACACCCCCCACGGGAGGAGAGAGGAACTACACCCCCCACGGGAGGAGAGAGGAACTACACCCCCCACGGGAGGAGAGAGGAACTACACCCCCCACGGGAGGAGAGAGGAACTACACCCCCCACGGGAGGAGAGAGGA
Source organism: Lithobates pipiens (assembly GCF_037356315.1). Lineage (NCBI taxonomy): Eukaryota > Metazoa > Chordata > Amphibia > Anura > Ranidae > Lithobates > Lithobates pipiens. Next base: position 692,125,482 of record NW_027507903.1, on the reverse strand, counting down.
ACTACACCCCCCACGGGAGGAGAGAGGAACTACACCCCCCACGGGAGGAGAGAGAGGAACTACACCCCCCACGGGAGGAGAGAGGAACTACACCCCCCACGGGAGGAGAGAGGAACTACACCCCCCACAGGAGGAGAGAGAGGAACTACACCCCCCACAGGAGGAGAGAGAGGAACTACATTCCCCACAGGGGGAGAGAGGAACTACACCCTCCACAGGAGGAGAGAGAGGAACTACACCCCCCACAGGGGGAGAGAGGAACTACACCCTCCACAGGAGGAGAGAGAGGAACTACACCCCCCACAGGGGGAGAGAGGAACTACACCCCCCACAGGAGGAGAGAGGAACTACACCCCTCATAGGAGGAGAGAGGAACTACACCCCCCACGGGAGGAGAGAGGAACTACACCCCCCACCGGAGGAGAGAGGAACTACACCCCCCACGGGAGGAGAGAGGAACTACACCCCCCACGGGAGGAGAGAGGAACTACACCCCCCACGGGAGGAGAGAGGAACTACACCCCCCACGGGAGGAGAGAAAGGAACTACACCCCCCACAGGAGGAGAGAGGAACTACACCCCCCACAAGAGGAGAGAGGAACTACACCCCCCACAGGAGGAGAGAGGAACTACACCCCTCATGGGAGGAGAGAGAGGAACTACACCCCCCACAGGAGTAGAGAGGAACTACACCCCCCACAGGAGGAGAGAGGAACTACACCCCTCATGGGAGGAGAGAGAGGAACTACACCCCCCACGGGAGGAGAGAGGAACTACACCCCTCATGGGAGGAGAGAGAGGAACTACACCCCCCACAGGAGGAGAGAGAGCAACTACACCCCCCACGGGAGGAGAGAGAGGAACTACATTCCCCACAGGAGGAGAGAGGAACTACACCCCCCACAGGAGAGAGAGGAACTACACCCCCCACAGGGGGAGAGAGGAACTACACCCCCCACAGGAGAGAGAGGAACTACACCCCCCACAGGGGGAGAGAGAGGAACTACACCCCCCACAGGGGGAGAGAGGAACTACACCCCCCACAGGAGGAGAGAGAGGAACTACACCCCTCATGGGAGGAGAGAGAGGAACTACACCCCCCACAGGAGGAGAGAGGAACTACACCCCCCACAGGAGGAGAGAGGAACTACACCCCTCATGGGAGGAGAGAGAGGAACTACACCCCCCACAGGAGGAGAGAGGAACTACACCCCCCACAGGAGGAGAGAGGAACTACACCCCTCATGGGAGGAGAGAGAGGAACTACACCCCCCACGGGAGTAGAGAGGAACTACACCCCCCACAGGAGGAGAGAGGAACTACACCCCTCATGGGAGGAGAGAGAGGAACTACACCCCCCACGGGAGGTGAGAGAGGAACTACACCCCCCACGGGAGGAGAGAGAGCAACTACACCCCCCACGGGAGGAGAGAGGAACTACATTCCCCACAGGAGGAGAGAGGAACTACACCCCCCACAGGAGGAGAGAGAGGAACTACACCCCCCACAGGGGGAGAGAGGAACTACACCCCCCACAGGAGGAGGAGAGAGGAACTACACCCCCACAGGAGGAGAGAGAGGAACTACACCCCCCACATTATGAGAGACAGGAACTACACCCCCCACAGAAGGAGAGAGAGGAACTACACCCCCCACAGGAGGAGAGAGGAACTGCACCCCCCACAGGAGGAGAGAGGAACTACACCCCCCACAGGAGGAGAGAGGAACTACACCCCTCATGGGAGGAGAGAGAGGAACTACACCCCCCACAGGAGGAGAGAGGAACTACACCCCCCACAGGAGGAGAGAGGAACTACACCCCTCATGGGAGGAGAGAGAGGAACTACACCCCCCACGGGAGGAGAGAGGAACTACACCCCCCACAGGAGGAGAGAGGAACTACACCCCCCACAGGAGGAGAGAGGAACTACACCCCCCACAGGAGGAGAGAGGAACTACACCCCCCACAGGAGGAGAGAGGAACTACACCCCTCATGGGAGGAGAGAGAGGAACTACACCCCCCACAGGAGGAGAGAGAGGAACTATACCCCCCACAGGAGGAGAGAGGAACTATACCCCCCACAGGAGGAGAGAGGAACTACACCCCTCACAGGAGGAGAGAGAGGAACTACACCCCCCACAGGAGGAGACAGGAACTACACCCCCCACAGGAGGAGACAGGAAGTACACCCCCACAGGAGGAGAGAGGAACTACACCCCCCACAGGAGGGAGGACTACACTCCCCCACAGGAGAGATGAACTACACCCTCCACAGGAGAGAGGAACTACACCTCCCACAGGAGAGAGGAACTACACCCCCCACAGGAGGAGAGAGGACTACACCCCCCACAGGAGGAGAGGAACTACACCCCCACAGGAGAGAGGAACTACACCTCCCACAGGAGAGAGGAATTGCACCTCTCACAGGAGGAGAGAGAGGAACTACACCACCTCCTACAAGAGGAGAGAGGAACCACACCACCCATAGAGGAAGACAGGAGAACCACTCCACCCCCTACAGGAGGAGAAACTATACCACCCCCTTCTAGAGAAAGATAGAACTACACCACCCCCTACAGGAGGAGAGAGAAACGATACCACCGCTCAATAGAGGAAGATAGGAGAACTACACCACACCCTACTTCCCCGTGTTCTGGTTTGAGGTCACGTCCCCGTGCTCCAGTCTGAAATCACGTCCCCGTGTTCCAGTCTGAAATCACGTCCCCGTGTTCCAGTCTGAAGTCACGTCCCCGTGTTCCGGTCTGAGGTCACGTTCTCGTGTTCCGGTCTGAGGTCACGTCCCCGTGTTCCGGTCTGAGGTCACGTCCCCGTGTTCCGGTCTGAGGTCACGTCCCAGTTTTCCGGTCTGAGGTCACGTCACTGTGTTCCAGTCTGAAGTCACGTCCCCATGTTCCGGTCTGAGGTCACGTCCCTGTGTGCTTGTCTGAGATGATGTCCCTGTGTTCCGGTCTGAGGTCACGTCCCTGTGACCTTGTCTGAGGTCACGTCCCTGTGACCTTGTCTGAGGTCACGTCCTCCTGTTCTTGTCTGAGGTCACGTCCCCATGTTCCGGTCTGAGGTCACGTCCCTGTGTCCTTGTCTGAGGTCACGTCCCCATGTTCCAGTCTGAGGTCACGTCCCCATGTTCCAGTCTGAGGTCACGTCCCCATGTACCGGTCTGAGGTCACGTCCCCATGTTCCGGTCTGAGGTCACGTCCCTGTGTCCTTGTCTGAGGTCACGTCCCCATGTTCCAGTCTGAGGTCACGTCCCCATGTTCCAGTCTGAGGTCACGTCCCCATGTTTCGGTCTGAGGTCACGTCCCCATGTTCTGAAGAAGCCGCCATCCGCTGATGTCCCCACTGGACATATTGATACACTATGTTTTATCCATGTACATGTGAGTGCAATACTTGTCATCCAGTTTTTTTTTTGATTGCTACACTTAAAACAGTGGCAGTCCCCCCCCCCCCTGTTTTTACATGACAGCCCCCCATGTTTCTCTTAAGACAGGTGCCCTTTGATTTCTCTCATTTTTGTTTTTCCCCTTCCGTGTTTACCATATATCCCGTTCTGTGGTGCTGCAATGCTCCTCATCCATATATTTTTGGAAAGGCGCTGTACGTGGCCGGGTGCTGCAATTTAGGGTGGAACAAAAAGGATCCATCACAGTGCAGAAGAAGGGTGAAGGAGACCCCCTGATGTGTATGGAAGGAGGCTTCAACTATCTATGATTTCTGGATTTCCTTCTCAGAGCTGAGGAAGATGTCAGGCCCCAGCCACAAAACCGCTGAAGACCGACGGCAGATATAACACCCCAATGACCTCAGGATGGGTCAGAACATTGAGGTAGAAGAAAGGATTTGAAAAGAGCAGAAAACAAATACATGACTATTGACCAAGAACTGAAGTGCTTAGAGGAAGTGCAACTAAAAGTAGAGATGACTGGGCAGAAGGGGAACTCCACATTTGGCTTGAAGGGTTTCTGAGTTCTCCAGGCGAAGACATCCTATAAATCTGCTACTAGGAGGTCAAAATTACTCCAGACGGAATACTCGGTGGAAGGCTTGTAGAGAATTTCTATGGTGGACCATACCATCTGGAAAAGGGGGAACTCCACATTTGGCAGGACTTTCTGTTCAAGGCAAGGACACGCTCTGTAGATCTGCCCCTAGAAAGTCAGAATTACTGCAGACGGAATACTTGGTGGAAGGCTTGTAGACATTTTCTATGGTGGACCATACCATCTGGAGAAAGGGGAACTCCACATTTGGCAGGACTTTCTGTTCAAGGCAAGGACACGCTCTGTAGATCTGCCCCTAGAAAGTCAGAATTACTGCAGACGGAATACTCGGTGGAAGGCTTGTAGAGATTTTCTATGGTGGACCATACCATCTGGAGAAAGGGGAACTCCACATTTGGCAGTGCTTTGTGTTTGAGGTGATAATACGTCCCGTAGATCTGCTCCTTGGAGGTCAGAATTACTGCAGACTAAATACTGGGCGGAAGGTGTGTAGGAATTTCATATGGTGGACCATGCCATCCGGAGAAAGGGGAACTCCACATTTGGCTTGAAGGGTTTCTGAGTTCTCCAGGCGAAGACATCCTATAAATCTGCTACTCGGAGGTCAAAATTACTCCAGACGGAATACTCGGTGGAAGGCTTGTCGAGAATTTCTATGGTGGACCATACCATCTGGAGAAGATAGAACGGGATTATGGAATCCCGTCTCCTGCTGTTGGGGGGGGGGAGATAGTTTGACCAATGGGGAGATACACAGAGATCACATCAGACTTGTCAGTCCTACAGAGAGCAGAAGTGACTTTAGATTCCTCAGGACAAAGAAGTCCTTGGCATACCAGGAGGCTGGGCATGTACCATCAGTACCGGTACCAAGGAGGTTAAAGTGGAACTTTAGTCATAAAATGAAGTCCTGCTCAGTAATTCAGGCCGACCCCTTCTGCAGGTATAGCTCTCTACAACATTAAAAATAAGCACCTATACTTTACACAATCCTGGAATATCCAGGAATGTCTCACCCCACTCGTGACCTGCCCAGTTGCTCTCTATTTTTTTGGCACTGTGCCAAAAATCAGAGGCACTAGAGGCTGATCTGCCGACAGGCTAAAGATTTATTGCTCCTGGGCTCTGGCCTTCAGAAAGAATAAACAGGAGCAATGCTGGAGGCAATGTATAGCACACACCAATATTGGTAGCAGAAGTATTCATGTTCCTTGATAAAGAACATTTGTTAACAATTTGTAATGGGTAAAGTTCCACTTTTGTCTTGGCCTGACTCTGGACCTTTGCTGTCAGCTCTGCCTGCATTTCCTGACCTGCCTTGTGAATTATCTGCTCTCCCAGATACCACCTTGTGGATGATGCCCCATCCCTTTTCCTGGATGCCGCCTTGGGAACGATCTACCATCCCTTCTCCTGGATACCGCCTTGCAGATGATCTCCCATCCCTTCTCCCGAATCCTACCTTGTGAACAATCACCTATCCCTTCTCCCAGATCCCACCTTGTGTAGATCTCCCATCCGATATCTTCTCCTGGATACCAGCTTGCGAACAATCTCCCATCCCTTCTTCCCGATCCAAATTTCTGGACAATCACCTATCCCTTCTCCCGGGTTCCCACCTTGTAGAGATCTCCCATCCCATCTTCCCGAATTCTGCTGTGTGGACGATCTCCCATCCCTTCTCCTGGATCCCGCCTTGTGGACAATCTACTATCCCATCTCCCGATTTCCACCATGTGGACGATCTCCCATCTCTTCTCCCGGATCCTGCCTTGTGAAAATCTCCCATTCCATCTCCCAGATCCTGCCTTGTGGACAATCTCCCATCCCTTCTCCCGGATCCCACCTTGTGGACGATCTCCCATCTTGTGGACAATCTCCCATCCCATCTCCTGGATATCGCCTTGTGGACAATCTTCTATCCCTTCTCCTGGAACCCGTCTTGTGAACCATCTTGCATCCCATCTCCCACCTTGTGGAGATCTCCCATCTCACCCCCAGAATCCCGTCACGTGGATGATTCCCCCTTCTCCAGGATCCCGCCTTGTGGAGATCTCCCATTTCTTCTCCCGGATCCCGCCTTGTGGATGATCTCCCAACCATCTCCCAGATTGGGTCTTGTGGACGATCTCCCGTCTTCTGGATACTGCCTTGTGGACAATCATCCATCCTTTCTCCCGGATCCCTCCTTGTGAATGATCTCCCATCCCATCTCCCGAATTCCACCACGTGGACGAACTGCCATCCCATCTTCCGTATCCCGCCTTGTGGAACATCTCCCATACCATCTCCCACCTTGTGGACGATCTCCCATCCCATCTCCCACATTGTGTACATCCTCCCAGATCCTGCCTTGTGGCAATCATCTATCCCTTCTCCCAGATCCCGCCTTGTGCACAATCTTCTATCCCTTCCCCTGGAACCCGTCTTGTGGACGATCATTTATCCTATCTCACAGATCCAGCCTTGTGGACAATCATCTAGCCCATCTCCTGCCTTGTAGACGATGTCCTATCCCTTCCCCCGGAAACCCGTCTTTTGGATGATCACCCATCCTATCTCCCGGATCCCGCCATGTGGACAATCATCTATCCCTTCTCCCGGATCCCACCTTGTGGACGATCTCCTATCCCTTCCCCCGGAAACCCGTCTTTTGGATGATCACCCATCCTATCTCCCGGATCCCGCCATGTGGACAATCATCTATCCCTTCTCCCGGATCCTGCCTTGTGGACGATCTCCTATCCCTTCCCCTGGAACCCATGTTGAGGACAATCACCTATCCCATCTCCTGGATCCTGCCCTTCAGTTGCCGACTTTGGCTCATCTGACTAAACCTCCGAATTGGAACCAGTACTGTCCCCACTCATTGACCACTCTGTTCTGTGACCTCACTGTTCAGTAATATATAATTCTGATCCATTCACACCTTATTGCTCTACTTTAACCTTCACTAGTAGCTCCTGCTGTCCATCTACTCTGCCAATCAAGTCTTAGATGAGTGTTATGTTCTTGGCATTGCAATCTAAACATCTTGCTGGTTCCTCAGCACTGAGTCTGAAGGTTCTAATTGCCAATAGCAACATTTCCAGACACTTGTACCACCTGTAGCAGGCAAGGTAGGGCCGGAGAAGAGACCCAGTCCTCATCAAGTCAGTCTCCTACCAGGTACATGACACATGATAGTGGTCCAGGCAGCCATCTTCACACCAAAACCACTTCAGAGTATAAGATTCTAAACCATAATTAGGGCCAATGGTCAGTAAAGCTCAAAGCTTTAAAGTCAAGGACTTAAACTGTGGTAGTGTCTGTGGAATGGGGTCTCTGTGACGTGGCACCACTTGCTACTTCCACTCAGCAAACCTTATCTAAGACAGGAAAGTATAAAAGGTGACAACCCAGAGAAACCCATTCTACACACACAGGCCAATACAATATCAAGACATGATGGCCTTCCGATGGACATGTCCACCTAGATAAGTCAGCTCAACTTCCCTCACGTGGAAGGCTGAAGAATCTCGATTACAACTTCTGAAGGGCCAAAAATGGTGACTCCTAAAGGAAACCTGTAATAAGTAAAAAAAAAAACACGTGAAGGGCTGGATACGGATTACCTCTACTTCTGAAAATGTTATTTGCTTGGCTCTCATACTAACCCAATGGCTACTTTGGGCATTAACGACATGGACCTTGTGTGTGCAACAAGTGTTGATTTCACGGCTTACATGCTTATTCTGGGTCAGGGAGTCCCAAGTACTAAAGCCACTGGACCAACAAGCTAGCTGCCATTTGGAGAAGGTCAGCAATAGCTAGCTACACATCTCCCTTCAATCACTTGAATAAAGCAATCCAATCAGCGACTTCAGATAAAGCCCTAGATGGCCGTGTTGTGGAAATTGTATTAAGTTGTATTCAATATGTGTTGTCACAGTGTCTCCCTCTCTGCTGCAGCCTGATCTAAAGAGCGGGCCGGGGGCCGACTGACGCCGGCTGAGCCCCGTTTTGGTAGTGAAAAGCTTCCGGAGGTTGCAGAGAAGAGTTTGCAGAGTGAGACTATGTCTGCCAGCGAAGGGCCCCTGTGCAATGCACAGACAATCGTCTGGGGGGGGGGGGGATGTGCTCACTCCGAAGAGGTTATCAGTTATTGGGGGGGGGGGGATGTACACTCGTGTCTCTCTGTATGTCTCATCAGCACATGGGGGGCTATGGTGTGTTCCTGCAGATAATCTCCCATCCACAGGAGTGGCAGAATAACCCGGGTATGTGGTGCTCTCCGAACAAAGCAGAATAAGGATTCAGGCCAACGGGAGTCTGTGCGTGTGTTTGGGTCGGGGACGGCATCCATGATTTCAAGGCCGGCCATGTGGCTTTCTTTATCTTGCTGAAGAGCATGGCTTAGAGATACAAGGGGCAGGAAATCATACACACTGCACCGGCACAGACACTCCCCTAGTCATTGTTCATTGGTTGAGATTTGTATAACTCCTCCTGTTTGCCTGTGCTTGATTGGCCGATTATGAAGCTACCAAGCTTTGTTGTTATAACTATGCAAAGTACTATAAATAAACGGAACGCGTATGGACACACAAGTCTGCCTGTGGAGCCAAGGATGTGAGGACAATGTCTGTTTTATTCGGGGAAACAGGGTTGTACGAAGACGCATTACACCAAAATGCTGAAAAGGGTGGGAGACACCCAAGAAAGTAACCGTGAAGGGCCACCCAAGCAAGTATCCGTCAACAGGGAAGGGTCACCCAGCAAGTAGCCACCAACCGGGAAGGGAAGCCCAGTATCCGCCAACCGGGAAGAGTCACTCAGCAAGTATCCGCCAACCGGGAAGGGTCGCCCAGCGAGTATCCGCCAACCGGGAAGGGCCGCCCAGCGAGTATCCGCCAACCGGGAAGGGCCGCCCAGCGAGTATCCGCCAACCGGGAAGGGCCGCCCAGCGAGTATCCGCCAACCGGGAAGGGCCGCCCAGCGAGTATCCGCCAACCGGGAAGGGCCGTCCAGCGAGTAACCGCCAACCGGGAAGGGCCGCCCAGCGAGTAACCGCCAACCGGGAAGGGCCGCCCAGTGAGTATCCGCCAACCGGGAAGGGCCGCCCAGCGAGTATCCGCCTACCGGGAAGGGTCGCCCAGCGAGTATCCGCCTACCGGGAAGGGTCGCCCAGCGAGTATCCGCCTACCGGGAAGGGTCGACCAGCGAGTATCCGCCAACCAGGAAGGGTTGCCCAGAGAGTATCCATCAACCGGTAAGGGTCGCCCAGCGAGTATCTGCCAACCGGGAAGGGTCGCCCAGCGAGTATCCATCAACCGGGAAGGGTCGACCAGCGAGTATCCGCCAACCGGGAAGGGTCACCCAAGAAAGTATCTGCCAACAAACAGGGAAGGGACTCCCAGCGAGTATCCGCCAACCGGGAAGGAACGACCAGCGAGTATCCGCCAACCGGGAAGGGCCGCCCAGCGAGTATCCGCCAACCGGGAAGGGCCGTCCAGCGAGTAACCGCCAACCGGGAAGGGCCGCCCAGCGAGTAACCGCCAACCGGGAAGGGCCGCCCAGCGAGTATCCGCCAACCGGGAAGGGCCGCCCAGCGAGTATCCGCCTACCGGGAAGGGTCGCCCAGCGAGTATCCGCCTACCGGGAAGGGTCGCCCAGCGAGTATCCGCCTACCGGGAAGGGTCGACCAGCGAGTATCCGCCAACCAGGAAGGGTCGCCCAGCGAGTAGCCATCAACCGGGAAGGGTCGCCCAGCGAGTAGCCATCAACCGGGAAGGGTCGACCAGCGAGTATCCGCCAACCGGGAAGGGTAACCCAAGAAAGTATCTGCCAACAAACAGGGAAGGGACTCCCAGCGAGTACCCGCCAACCGGGAAGGAACGACCAGCGAGTATCCGCCAACAGGGAAGGTATGCCCAAGCGAGTATCCACCAACTGGGAAGGGATGCCCAAGAGAGAATCCGCCAACTGGGAAGGGATGCCCAAGAGAGAATCCGCAAACCGGGAAGGGACGCCCAAGCAAAAATCTGCCAACCGGGAAGGGTCGCCCAACGAGTATCCGCCAACCAGGAAGGGTCGCTCAGCGAGTATCCATCAACCGGGAAGGGTCACCCATCGAATATCCCCCAACTGGGAAGGGTCGTCCAGCGTGTGTCCACCAACCGGGAAGGGTCATCCAGCGTGTGTCCACCAACCGGGAAGGGTTGCCCAGCAGGTATCCGCCAACTGGAAGGGTCGCCCAGTGAGTATCTGCCAACCGGGAAGAGTCCCAGCAAGTATCTGCCAACTGGGAAGGGTCATCCAGTGAGTATCCGCCAACCAGTTACGATCACGTTTAGATCAGGGAGGGTCCCCAGCAAACTCCAATGTAAGAAGAGGAAACTTTGTGCCAATGTGTCATTCAGCAGTCAGGCCAGTCCAGGGATCCAATAAGAGTGGCAGAACCACATGATTTTGACATTAAAGCTGTTCACCTATAGCCACCCTTAAAGAGGGCCTCCGCTAACCAATACTCACATTGAAACTGACCATATAAGATGCCAATCATGGCTTATAGAGCCACCATGTTACATAGTAAGGTTGAATAAAGACACCAGTCCATCCAGTTCAACCTGAGTGAGTCTCTACAATTGTCCCTATCCCTGTACATTGCACTCACATTGGTCCCTACCCTCAAGGAGCCACAATCCAAGGTCCCCATTCATATACCACAGGGATATGCAATTAGCGGACCTCCAGCTGTTGCAGAACTACAAGTCCCATGAGGCATAGCAAGACCCTGACAGCCACAAGCATGACACCAAGAGGCAGAGGCATGATGGGACTTGTAGTTTTGCAACAGCTGGAGGTCCGCTAATTGCATATCCCTGATATACCTAAGCCAATTTTGGACAGAAGCCAATTTACCTACCTGCATGTCTTTGGAGTGTGGGAGAAAACCGGAGTACCCGGAGGAAACCCACGCAGGCACAGGGAGAACATGCAAACTGCATGCAGGTAGTGTTGTGGTTGGGATTTGAACCAGCGACCCTTTTTTACTGCTAGACGAGAGTGCTAACCACTACACCACTGTGCCACCCACTACACCACTGTGCCACCCACTACACCACTGTGCCGCCCACTACACCACTGTGCCGTGTGGAAAAGAAAAAACAAAAAGAAAAAAAAAACAACTGCTGTCAGTAATGGGGGTTGGGCAAAACTTTGGCCTGCCACCCCAACTGCTTTGTATCTGAACCCGGTATCCCTGTGGGTGGGGATTAGATCTAGCTCATCTGCAAATCAGCAGTAATTCCAGAAAATTGTTAAACAGGAACACTAGACATGGAAAAAATGAAATCAAGACACTTAACGTCGATCTAAAGAGCAATACCCATCCCCAAATTTCCACTCTTCACGTCTATTCAAATTTTTCCCGTCCTGCCTCACATACCTCTCCAAAATCCTGGGCTGAGGATACCTGGTGAAAAGGGTAGAAACTACCTTCAGCATAAAATTCTAGGCCTCAACACCACCTTATCCAGGAAAGGTTCCTTGCAGGCTAAGGTCACCTCACCGACATGACTAGCAATGTGCGGGTGAGGATAGGCAGAGGGACGACTCTGATGGGTTCAGAGAAGTTTCTGAAGAGCAGAGAGAGAACCAAACGTAGAGTCACATAGAAACAATGGGGGGCTACATGGGAGATTCCCAGTACGAGCTGTCCTAACCAAGGAGCGAGGCCAGTGGTCTAAAACAAGACAGAGAGCGCAGAAACTTGACCTTTGATGGTGCCAAGAACCCAACGCTGGTGCAGATGTAAGAATATTGTTCATCATACAGAATCTCCTATAGTGAGGTGGATGTACGTACCTTGATAGTCCTCAAAACTGGAACCTTGAGCTCATATGGCTTTTGCTGGAGGATCCCTGTACCTGGAGACAAACCTGTGCAGTTTGCTGTTGAACCTGTAGACCAGAAGGTCCACATCTGGCATCACCCGCTGATGGCACCTGTCCTAAAACACCTCCAGGCAGAAGGACGACCACCACCTTGGGTCCAGACACTACTGGCTGAGGGACCAGCCTTGGGCCCAGCTCTGGCATATAAACAGCAGACAAGGCTGGGAAATGAAGTTCTGCCTAGGACAGGATCCACTTTATCTTTCTACCTTCGGGGAGATTTCTGGCTTCTCCCCAATGGTTGATGTGGGCTACCACTGTGGCGTTTTCTGACTGAATCAAGTAGGAGAAGAAAAAAAAAAACCTGAAACCATTCTGACACATAAACTGAGATAATGGCATCTTGTGGCAAAAGACTCGACGGGGGCTCAGATGGAGATTTGCTAATCAGCAGTGACACAGGACGATTGGAGGTCGAAGAAAAAAGAGAATTGAAGAAACCAAAGGAGCAAAACTGCAGCTTTTATCCCCCGGTGGGTTGGACAAGAATGGGGCAGGAACGATAAAAGGACCTCTCTCAAGTGCCAGTATGGAATGAGCCTTCCCAGACCACTGCTTAGATTCCTTCTATAAGGATTAACAAGTCTCCATTTTGTTATACTGTCTTCCATTTTAACCTTTGTATGACCAAGCTAGAATTCTAACTGCTAAGACATAGATGCTCGCTATTTGGAAAATATGCTGTTTTCTTAGAATGCCCTTGGCCGCGAGAGTTTGTACAGAGAAAGCCAAGATATGCAGTTATCTTATATTCCCTTAACTTTGTCTGTGACCTAGAACGTCTGGATCACAAGCTACTAGCACAATGTTGATGAATATTGTAGTCTCATAGTCTCACCCTTATCTCGTGAAGGTTAATGACGTGCTTTGCCATGAAGACGATTTCTGCTTATTCCGCTTGTTCTGTCAATAAACCTGTTACTAGGAAAAGTTTGGTGTATAACTACGAGGGGATCCCTGATTGGCTACTCCACAGGGTGCCACCCCAATTGTCTCAGCATATAACCTGTTGTATTCAAAACATTAAATGTAATCATTATTCACATACATCTTGTGTATGAGTCTTGGTTATCTCACCGGTGAATGGGACTCCCAAGTACATCCAGACCACGGCCTAGGCAAGATAGGAAGAGGGAAATCGAGCACCTAACAGAGCAAGGACCCACCTTTACACCTTCCACTAGGGAAGACGGGTGCTCGACCCCGGCACAATCCTTGAAAATAGCATCCAGAGTAGGTAAGAGATGCTGTCGCTTAAAGACCAGATCCGATTTAGCTGTGGTTAGCACATTCCAACACGGGGAAAAAAAGCATCCTCCACGTCATGTGTACTGACAGGAGGCCCAATGGAGGAGATGAGAAGGGAAACCTCCCTCAGCCCATGCAAAGTGTAGCTTAAAGTTCCAACCATTTTCTGAAAGTTTGGGAAAACAAGCCCACATGGAATCAAGCACCTGCCAGCAAGGGTTAGCGCTCTAAATGCAGCCTCCACCACAATGGTGCCGTGTGAAGGGGGGGGGGGGGTTGGCACTGCCATGCTTCTGTGTCAAGGTAGCATAAGAAGGGGTACAAAAGCTCTCTTCAATGAAAATTCAGACTTAAGTTGAGCTGTAAAAATCCTTTCCCTGAGGGTTATCGATATCCATGACTATATATTGGGTTATGTTGCCACCGGCAGGTGGATGGACACTAGTGCCTCCACCACAATGGTGCCATGTGAAAGGGGGGAGGGGTGGCACTGCCATGCTTCTGTGTCAAGGTGACATAAGAAGGGGTACAAAGCTCTACTCAATGAAAAATGAGCCGTAAAAATCCTTTCCCTGGGGGTTATCGATATCCATGACTATATATTGGGTTATGTTGCCACCTTCAGGTGGATGGACACTAGTCAGAAAAAGCAGGAATTCCTGCCCAGGCATAACCCCTCCCAGCCTTGCTTGTTTTGATTGTTTTGAAGCAAGCAATAGCCTGTGATATACTCCAAAATAATTTTAAAAGGGAAATTCAAAATCTTAAATTTCTTTATGGAACATCTCAGGACACAGAGAGCGACTGTATAGGATTCCCTAAAACACTGAACATGAGGGGCCGAAGACACAGCAAGAAGACCCAACATGCCCAAAACCCAAAAAACAGAAGAGGAGGGACCCCCTCAAAAGCTGCCTGCAAGACCTTTCACCCAAACTGGCATCCACAGAGGTGTGAACCTTTACCTGGTCAACTTGCGAAGAGAAGACCAGGCAGTGACCTTACAAACTTGATTACCCAGGAAGCATCGACACTCCTGCTGGAAGGGGACTCGACCAGGAAATGAGGAGCCTTCATAGCACAGGCCTGAAAACGGAAAAAAGTCACCTAGAAATAATGGATAGAGAAGCAGCCTGACCCTTACAAGGACCCTCAGGTAAAACAGACAGTGGAAATAAAGCTGTACCCTTCAGATAAAGCCAAACAGCCTCCATAGCAGTGATTCTCAACCAGGGTTCCTCCAGAGGTTGTAGGGGTTCCTTCAGCATTGGGCAATTTCTGCCTCTCAGATAAGTTCCCACCGACACCATTCATCTTTTTAGCTCTCTGTAAGGAGGTAATTCTTCCCACTGACCACAAGTGTGAGGACCATTCTTCCCAATGACCACAAGTGTAAGGACCATTCTTCCCGATGACCACAAGTGTGAGGACCATTCTTCCCGATGACCACAAGTGTGAGGACCATTCTTCCCGATGACCACAAGTGTGAGGACCATTCTTCCCGATGACCACAAGTGTGAGGACCATTCTTCCCGATGACCACAAGTGTAAGGACCATTCTTCCCAATGACCACAAGTGTAAGGACCATTCTTCCCAATGACCACAAGTGTAAGGACCAGTCTTCCCACTGACCACAAGTGTGAGGACCATTCTTCCCACTGACCACAAGTGTAAGGACCATACTGACCACAAGTGTGAGGACCATTCTTCCCACTGACCACAAGTGTGAGGACCATTCTTCCCACTGACCACAAGTGTGAGGACCATTCTTCCCACTGACCACAAGTGTGAGGACCATTCTTCCCACTGACCACAAGTGTGAGGACCATTCTTCCCACTGACCACAAGTGTGAGGACCATTCTTCCCAATGACCACAAGTGTGAGGACCATTCTTCCCAATGACCACAAGTGTGAGGACCATTCTTCCCAATGACCACAAGTGTGAGGACCATTCTTCCCAATGACCACAAGTGTGAGGACCATTCTTCCCACTGACCACAAGTGTAAGGACCATTCTTCCCACTGACCACAAGTGTAAGGACCATTCTTCCCACTGACCACAAGTGTAAGGACCATTCTTCCCACTGACCACAAGTGTAAGGACCATTCTTCCCAATGACCACAAGTGTAAAGGACCATTCTTCCCAATGACCACAAGTGTAAAGGACCATTCTTCCCAATGACCACAAGTGTAAAGGACCATTCTTCCCAATGACCACAAGTGTGAGGACCATTCTTCCCAATGACCACAAGTGTGAGGACCATTCTTCCCAATGACCACAAGTGTGAGGACCATTCTTCCCAATGACCACAAGTGTGAGGACCATTCCTCCCACTGACCACAAGTTTGAGGACCATTCTTCCCAATGACCACAAGTGTGAGGACCATTCTTCCCAATGACCACAAGTGTGAGGACCATTCTTCCCAATGACCACAAGTGTGAGGACCATTCTTCCCAATGACCACAAGTGTGAGGACCATTCTTCCCAATGACCACAAGTGTGAGGACCATTCTTCCCAATGACCACAAGTGTGAGGACCATTCTTCCCAATGACCACAAGTGTGAGGACCATTCCTCCCACTGACCACAAGTGTGAGGACCATTCCTCCCACTGACCACAAGTGTGAGGACCATTCTTCCCACTGACCACAAGTGTGAGGACCATTCTTCCCAATGACCACAAGTGTGAGGACCATTCTTCCCAATGACCACAAGTGTGAGGACCATTCTTCCCAATGACCACAAGTGTGAGGACCATTCTTCCCAATGACCACAAGTGTGAGGACCATTCTTCCCAATGACCACAAGTGTGAGGACCTTTCTTCCCACTGACCACAAGTGTAAGGACCATTCTTCCCACTGACCACAAGTGTGAGGACCATTCTTCCCACTGACCACAAGTGTGAGGACCATTCTTCCCAATGACCACAAGTGTGAGGACCATTCTTCCCAATGACCACAAGTGTGAGGACCATTCTTCCCAATGACCACAAGTGTGAGGACCATTCTTCCCAATGACCACAAGTGTGAGGACCATTCTTCCCAATGACCACAAGTGTGAGGACCATTCTTCCCACTGACCACAAGTGTGAGGACCATTCTTCCCACTGACCACAAGTGTAAGGACCATTCTTCCCACTGACCACAAGTGTGAGGACCATTCTTCCCACTGACCACAAGTGTGAGGACCATTCTTCCCACTGACCACAAGTGTAAGGACCATTCTCCCCAATGACCACAAGTGTAAGGACCATTCTTCCCACTGACCACAAGTGTAAGGACCATTCCTCCCAATGACCACAAGTGTAAGGACCATTCTTCCCAATGACAACAAGTGTAAGGACCATTCTTCCCAATGACCACAAGTGTAAGGACCATTCTTCCCAATGACCACAAGTGTGAGGACCATTCTTCCCAATGACCACAAGTGTGAGGACCATTCTTCCCACTGACCACAAGTGTGAGGACCATTCTTCCCACTGACCACAAGTGTGAGGACCATTCTTCCCACTGACCACAAGTGTGAGGACCATTCTTCCCACTGACCACAAGTGTAAGGACCATTCTCCCCAATGACCACAAGTGTAAGGACCATTCTTCCCAATGACCACAAGTGTAAGGACCATTCTTTCCCAATGACCACAAGTGTAAGGACCATTCTTCCCACTGACCACAAGTGTGAGGACCATTCTTCCCACTGACCACAAGTGTGAGGACCATTCTTCCCACTGACCACAAGTGTAAGGACCATTCTTCCCACTCACCACAAGTGTGAGGACCATTCTTCCCAATGACCACAAGTGTGAGGACCATTCTTCCCAATGACCACAAGTGTAAGGACCATTCTTCCCAATCACCACAAGTGTGAGGACCATTCTTCCCAATCACCACAAGTGTGAGGACCATTCTTCCCAATCACCACAAGTGTGAGGACCATTCTTCCCAATGACCACAAGTGTAAGGACCATTCTTCCCAATCACCACAAGTGTAAGGACCATTCTTCCCACTCACCACAAGTGTGAGGACCATTCTTCCCAATGACCACAAGTGTAAGGACCATTCTTCCCAATCACCACAAGTGTAAGGACCATTCTTCCCAATCACCACAAGTGTGAGGACCATTCTTCCCACTGACCACAAGTATGAGGACCATTCTTCCCACTGACCATCACACTATTATATCATGAGTTGTAGATTTCTAATTTTTAGCAGAGGGTTCCCCGAGACCGCAAAACTATTTCAAGGGTTCCTCTATGATGAAAAGGTAGAGAAAGCCTCCTCCATAGCGTGAAGCAACTTAGGATGTTTCGAATTGGGCAAAAAACAAAAAAACTTCCTGATTCAGGTGGAACAAAGAAACCACCTGAGGCCTCAACATCACCTTGCCCTGGTAAAGAACCAGAAACGGCTCCATGCAGGAAACGCAGCCAACTCGTGAGCTGAGGCCTGGTCAACCAAGAAGTCAACCTTGCATGTAACCAGCAACACAGGAACCTCTGGAAATGGGTCAATGTAGAAGACTGCAAAGTTGACTAGACCAAGTTAAGGCCCAATGGAATCAAGGCGGAAAGCCTATGTTATACCCTGCATAATGGCTTTAAGCAAGAAGTGAAATGCAATAGGTCTCTAAAAGCCTGGCCACAACTGGAATCTGATCCTTGATGGAACAAAGCCAGGAGACATCTCCAAACTAGACTGGAGAAAAGCTAAAATGTGTCCCACAACATACTGTCTTGGATGAAACTTATGAACTTCACCCAAAGAGAAACAAGCCTCCATGTACAATGGTATACCTTCCTGGAGGCAGATTTCCTAGCTATAAGAAGGGTACAGAGTCAGAAGACTCCCTTCCCCTCAATACTTGGGCTTCAACCACCAAGCTGTCAAAGCCAGCGATTGTAAAAGCAGGATGGAAAATCAGACCCTGCAACATGAAGTCTGGTCTATCCAGAAGAACGCATGACTCTCCTGCCAGGAGATATATATGCGATACGTGCATATTATTTTCTTCTTCTTGGCCAATCGGAATCATTGGAATACCCTCCATCATTATCCTGCACAAGAGGCACAGAAGACTCTGCAGCGAGGGGAAGGCATACATCAAGGAAAAAACGGTCCCAATGAGTCACTAGGGCAATAAACATCTGAGGATCCCTGGACAGGATCTGCCCAGCTTGTAGTTGTATCAGGGTGGCAAGAGAATCTGGTATCCCCCACCCCCGACCAGACAAAACTGGAAACCCCTCCAGGTGAAGAGACCATTCTCCCGGATTCAGCTGCTGATGGCTGAAGGACCACCTACCAAGGGCTGGAAGATACCCTTGAGCACATGAGGGTGGGGAAAAAGCAGCGACTCCCAACTGGTAGCCTCTGGCCACCATCTTGCAGGCACAGTTGTTTGCAACTTCCCAAGTCGTCGCAAAGGCTGTAAGACTGAGAAGAACTATGAGGGGCCAGGATTGAGCCTCAGGTATGGGGGACACCCCTGCAAGTGGAGTTCCTAAACGGACCGATGATTCACGTTAGAAACTTCTGCATAGGAAAGGTTACAGTAGGAACAAGTCCAACCATCTGGAGAGGGAGTATGCTGAGGGGAACCAATTACCATGGGGGGGGGGGGGGGCAGTACCTCCAGGTTCAAAACCCCTGAATATCTGAAGAACATGCAGGAGATGATGGTCACCCAGAAATCCAATCCGGAGGGAGGCTGCTAGGATCAAAAATGGTAAAAAAGGACCTGGTTGGTATTATCAGCTCTGGAGGGCCAGACTCTGCAGGGGATGAAGAATGATTAGACCCTCCACGGGAAGATTGCTCCAGTAACTAGGAAGTCCAAATGGGTCTCAGCCCACGTACACACAGTCGGAGATTTTGCCAACCAAATCCGTCAGATTTTGCCCGTTGGATTTAGTCCGACGGATTGTGTCCGAAACTGTTGCATACACACGGTCGGGCAAAGTTGTCTGATTTAGCAGTTGCCAAGAACGCGGTGACGTAATTTCGTTATGATGGGACTACATTCAGGCTAGTAGCCAACAGCTTTGTTGTAGGAATTTGATCTGAGCATTGCGTGGCACTTGGTCCGATCAAAATGCTCTACACATGATCGGATTAGGTCCGTCCGGCCCAGTTGGTCGGGAAATATTTCCAACATGTTGGAAATCGGACGGAGATTCGGACGGAATCAGTCCGATGCAGACCACACACAGTCGGATTATATGACGACACGGTCCGATAAGACTCATTCTGACAGATTCTCCGACCGTGTGTACAAGGGCTCAAGGTTCCAGAATACAGGTGTTAGACTTATCTGGGAATAAGAGGTAAAAACCCCCCTCAACTAGTATGGGCTGAGGTCACATATGGGAGTGGAACTGTTCTCTGTACGTCTTTGGGAAAACATTGTGCCAAACTACCAGGGTCCAGTTTTGAAGGAAGTCCTCCAAACCTCCCAGAGGCCGACAAGCTGGTGCTGATGAAGGTTTCAGGTAGCCCAATGCCGCGTACACACGACCGGACTTTCCATCAGAAACCGTCCGATGGTCTTTCCAAAGGAAGTTACGACTGAATGGACTTGCCCACACACCAACGGACCTAACTCCGTTAGTTTTGAACGTGATGACGTACGACGGGACTAGAAAAGGAAGTTGAATCGCCAGTGGCCAATAGCTGCCCTTGCATCGTATTTGCTCCGTCGGACCAGCACACAGGCGAACGGTTTTCCCGACAAATTGATTCCGTCGGACAGATTTGAAACACGTTCCATTTCTAGGTCCGTCTGAATTTTTGAAGAAAAAGTCAGATGAAGCCCCACACAGACGATCATAATATCCGACAAAATGATTCCGTGGGACCGTTTCTGCGGGAGAGTCCGGTCGTGTGTACGCGGCATAAGGGTTCCAGGGCACTGCAGGCACACACACAGATTGGAGATTCAGGTGGTGCTTCAGGAGCAGTAGCTGGTTGGTGCTTCCTTCAAGATGAATGGTGGGAAGGGGTGCAGAGCATACACATGCAGCACTCCACTTAGCTGATGGCACAAGCGCTCGATCCCTCAAGCTTAACCCTCAATACGGTGAAAACAAAAGTGGTGGGGGAAATTTGAAAAGGCGCCAGCGATGCAAATGGTGATGAAAATGCCACGGTGTCCACCCAACCGGCCATACTCGCCGTGTGAGCCTTCAGACAAATCAGAAGCTCAGGCCATACTCGCCCTGTGAGCCTTCAGACACATCAGGAGCTCTGGCCATACTCGTCCTGTGAGCCTTCAGACACATCAGGAGCTCTGGCCATACTCGTCCTGTGAGCCTTCAGACACATCAGGAGCTCTGGCCATACTCGCCGTGTGAGCCTTCAGACAAATCAGAAGCTCTGGCCATACTCGCCCTGTGAGCCTTCAGACACATCAGGAGCTCTGGCCATACTCGTCCTGTGAGCCTTCAGACACATCAGGAGCTCTGGCCATACTCGCCCTGTGAGCCTTCAGACACATCAGGAGCTCTGGCCATACTCGCCGTGTGAGCCTTCAGACAAATCAGGAGCTCTGGCCATACTCGCCCTGTGAGCCTTCAGACACATCAGGAGCTCTGGCCATACTCGCCCTGTGAGCCTTCAGACACATCAGGAGCTCTGGCCATACTCGCCCTGTGAGCCTTCAGACACATCAGGAGCTCTGGCCATACTCGTCCTGTGAGCCTTCAGACACATCAGGAGCTCTGGCCATACTCGCCGTGTGAGCCTTCAGACAAATCAGAAGCTCTGGCCATACTCGTCCTGTGAGCCTTCAGACACATCAGGAGCTCTGGCCATACTCGCCCTGTGAGCCTTCAGACACATCAGGAGCTCTGGCCATACTCGCCCTGTGAGCCTTCAGACACATCAGGAGCTCTGGCCATACTCGTCGTGTGAGCCTTCAGACACATCAGGAGCTCTGGCCATACTCGCCGTGTGAGCTTTCAGACCCATCAGGAGCTCTGGCCATACTCGCCGTGTGAGCTTTCAGACCCATCAGGAGCTCTGGCCATACTCTGCATGTGAGCCTTCAGACCCATCAGGAGCTCTGGCCATACTCTGCATGTGAGCCTTCAGACCCATCAGGAGCTCTGGCCCTACTCGCCGTATGAGCCTTCAGACCCATCAGGAGCTCTGGCCATACTCGCCGTGTGAGCTTTCAGACCCATCAGGAGCTCTGGCCATACTCTGCATGTGAGCCTTCAGACCCATCAGGAGCTCTGGCCATACTCTGCATGTGAGCCTTCAGACACATCAGGAGCTCTGGCCATACTCTGCATGTGAGCCTTCAGACCCATCAGGAGCTCTGGCCATACTCGCCGTATGAGCCTTCAGACCCATCAGGAGCTTCGGCCATACTTGCCGTGTGAGCCTTCAGACCCATCAGGAGCTTCGGCCATACTCGCCGTGTGAGCCTTCAGACCCATCAGGAGCTCTGGCCATACTTGCCGTGTGAGCCTTCAGACCCATCAGGAGCTCTGGCCATACTCGCCGTGTGAGCCTTCAGACCCATCAGGAGCTCTGGCCATACTCGCCATGCGAGCCTTCAGACCCATCAGGAGCTCTGGCCATACTCGCCATGCGAGCCTTCAGACCCATCAGGAGCTCTGGCCATACTCGCCATGCGAGCCTTCAGACCCATCAGGAGCTCTGGCCATACTCGCCGTATGAGGCTTCAGACCCATCAGGAGCTTCGGCCATACTCGCCGTATGAGCCTTCAGACCCATCAGGAGCTCTGGCCATACTCGCCGTATGAGGCTTCAGACCCATCAGGAGCTTCGGCCATACTCGCCATGCGAGCCTTCAGACCCATCAGGAGCTCTGGCCATACTTGCCATGTGAGCCTTCAGACCCATCAGGAGCTCTGGCCATACTCGCCAAGCGAGCCTTCAGACCCATCAGGAGCTCTGGCCATACTCGCCGTATGAGGCTTCAGACCCATCAGGAGCTTTGGCCATACTCGCCATGCGAGCCTTCAGACCCATCAGGAGCTCTGGCCATACTTGCCATGTGAGCCTTTAGACACATCAGGAGCTCTGGCCATACTCGCCATGCGAGCCTTCAGACACATCAGGAGCTCTGGCCATACTCGCCAATAGAGCTGGGCTGAACAACCCCCGCTTCAGTTCACACCAGGACTCTTAAACATCGCAAAAGTTCAGACCTGAACCCCATTGAAGTACACGGGACCTGCCTTCGAAAAATCAAAAGTCCACGTTTTAACCACGTAAGGACCGCCTCCTGCACATATAGACGTCGGCAGAATGGCACGACTGGGCACAAGCACGTACCTGAACGTTGCTTTTTAAGTGCCCAGCCGTGGGTCAGGAGCGTGCCGGCGCGCTCCAGACCCGGTCCTGAGCTCCGTGGCCGCGGGGCCAGTGCACCCGATTACCGCTGGTGTTTCGCGATCGGGTCACAGAGCTGAAGATTGAGAGGTCTGTGTAAACAAACCTCTCCCAGTGCTTCCCTGTGTGGCTGTCACCGATCGTCTCTTCCCTTTTATAGGGAAAGACGATCAGTGACGTCACAAGTCAGGCCACACCCCCTACAATAGAAAAAAAAAAAAAAACACATAACACCTACACTGCCCCCTAGTGGTTAACTCCTTCACTGCCAGTGTCATTTACACAGGAATCAGTGCATTTAAATAGCACTGATTGCTGTATAAATCACAATGGTCCCAAAAATGTGTCAAAAACGTCTCATGTGTCCGCCTTAATGTCGCAGTCACAATAATAAAAAAAAAAATTGCTGATCACCACCATTACTAGTAAAAAAAATAATAATAATAAAAAAAATATATAAAACTATCCCCTATTTTGTAAACGCTATAACTTTTGCACAAACCAATCAATAATCGCTAACTGCTAATTTTTTTTTACCAAAAATATGTAGAAGAATACGTATCGGCCTAAACTGAGGAAAACAGCTATTTTTTTTTTAATATATTTTTTGGGGATATTTATTATAGCAAAAAGTAAAAAATAATGCATTTTTTTTCAAAATTGTCGTTTTTTTTTTTTGTTTATAGCGCAAAAAATAAAAAAAAACGCCAGAGGTGATCAAATACCACCAAAAAAAAAAAAAGACGCCAATTTTGTTTGGGAGCCACATCGCATGACCGCGCAATTGTCAGTTAAAGCGACGCAGCGCCGAATCGAAAAAAGGGGCCTGGACCTTTGGCTGCAAATTGGTCCGGGGGCTTAAGTGGCTAAAGTCTTACATGCAAGTTATTGGCCATAAAAAAAAAAAAAAAAGAAGGAGGTATGTGGGCCCGGGTACTGCCCCAAGGGACATGTATCAATGCAGAAAAGGTTTTTAAAAAAAAAGAAAAAAAGAAAAAAAAAAAGTTTTTTCTACAGGAGCGGCGATTTTAATGATGCTTAAAGTGAAACAAGAAAGATTGTCTTATTTCTTTAAATATTGTGCCCGGGGTCCCCTTAGTCTGCCTGGAAAGTGGTGCATCCGTACCGAGTATAGAACCTGTAATATATATATATAAAAAAATAAATTAAAAGAAATGTAAATTGCCAGCAATACAAAATGGTTAACCACTTCCAGCCCAATCACGTCATATGAGGTCATGGACTGAGTGGAGATATCGGAATGAGGGATGCAGCTGCAGGCATCATTCAGATATCCTCATTTTCAGCCGGCGATATCCGTGCACCGCAAGAACAATCATAGGGGCAGTTCGGCCACTCGATCGGTCCCACAGGCAGCGGGAGGGGGGCATTTATAGCCCCCCCCCACATCTCTCCATAAAGAGGACCTGTCATGCCATAGTACAAGGGATTTTGAGAGCATGTGGCCTGGTATGGTTCAGCGCTCGCTCGTCTGCCCCTTCCCTGTCCTGCCAGGCTGCATGCTGGTATGGACTTTGGAGGACCCCATGCAGTTTTTTTCCCCCCTATAGCCAGGAATGTTTTCATTCCTTCAGCTGGCAGTGGGGAAGCCCGTGGACAGCTGATGACTCATTCGTTAAGGACACAGCAGCCAGCGTCTGGGCCCACTCCTCAACCAACTACTCACTGTGCCCCAATTGGGCAAAGCTTCACCTAATTATAGCTTAGAACGCACTGCGCAGCGCATTTGTGGGGGGGCGCTCAGCAGTCGAGCATCCCGACAAGAGCGCCCTGCAAATTCAGGTGTTCACCGAACCGGGAAACAGGTGATGATCGGCCTGAACTTTTGCTCGACCCAAACTGTTCACCCAACTTTACTCACCAAGTGAGCCTTCGGGGGCTCCGCTCACAACCACCGAGTGAGCCCTCACAGGCACATCGGGGGCTCCGATCACAACCACCGAGTGAGCCTTCACAGGCACATCGGGGGCTCCGATCACAACCACCGAGTGAGCCTTCATAGGCACATCGGGGGCTCCGATCACAACCACCGAGTGAGCCTTCCCAGGCACATCGGGGGCCTCGCCCATATCCACCGAGTGAGCCTTCCCAGGCACATCGGGGGCCTCGCCCATATCCACCGAGTGAGCCTTCCCAGGCACATCGGGGCCTCGCCATATCCACCGAGTGAGCCTTCCCAGGCACATCGGGGGCCTCGCCCATATCCACCGAGTGAGCCTTCCCAGGCACATCGGGGGCCTCGCCCATATCCACCGAGTGAGCCTTCCCAGGCACATCGGGGGCTCCGATCACAGCCACCGAGTGAGCCTTCCCAGGCACATCGGGGCTCCGATCACAGCCACCGAGTGAGCCTTCCCAGGCACATCGGGGGCTCCGATCACAGCCACCGAGTGAGCCTTCCCAGGCACATCGGGGGCTCCGATCACAGCCACCGAGTGAGCCTTCCCAGGCACATCGGGGGCTCCGATCACAGCCACCGAGTGAGCCTTCCCAGGCACATCGGGGGCTCCGCTCACAACCACCGAGTGAGCCTCCACAGGCACATCGGGGGCTCCGATCACAACCACCAAGTGAGCCTTCCCAGGCACATCGGGGGCTCCGATCACAGCCACCGAGTGAGCCTTCCCAGGCACATCGGGGGCTCCGCTCACAACCACCGAGTGAGCCCTCACAGGCACATCGGGGGCTCCGATCAACCACCGAGTGAGCCCTCACAGGCACATCGGGGGCTCCGATCAACCACCGAGTAAGCCTCCACAGGCACATCGGGGGCTCCGATCACAACCACCAAGTGAGCCTTCCCAGGCACATCGGGGGCTCCGATCACAACCACACAGAGTGAGCCTTCCCAGGCACATCGGGGGCTCCGATCACAACCACCGAGTGAGCCTTCACAGGCACATCGGGGGCCTCGCCCATATCCACCGAGTGAGCCTTTACAGGCACATCGAGGGCTCCGATCACAACCACCGAGTGAGCCTCCACAGGCACATCGGGGGCTCCGATCACAACCACCGAGTGAGCGTTCACAGGCACATCGGGGGCTCCAATCACAACCACCGAGTGAGTGTTCACAGGCACATCGGGGGCTCCGATCACAACCACCGAGTGAGCCTCCACAGGCACATCGGGGGCTCCGATCACAACCACCGAGTGAGCCTCCACAGGCACATCGGGGGCTCCAATCACAACCACCGAGTGAGTGTTCACAGGCACATCGGGGGCTCCGATCACAACCACCGAGCGAGCCTCCGCAGGCACATTGGGGGCTCCGATCAACCACCGAGGGAGCCTCCACATGCACATCGAGGGCTCCGATCAACCACAGAGGGAGCCTCCACAGGCACATCGAGGGCTCCGATCACAACCACTGAGTGAGCCTCCACAGGCACATCGAGGGCTCCGATCACAACCACCGAGTGAGCCTCCACAGGCACATCGGGGGCCTCGCCCATATCCACCGAGTGAGCCTTCCCAGGCACATAGGGGCCTCGCCCATATCCACCGAGTGAGCCTTCCCAGGCACATAGGGGGCCTCGCCCATATCCACCGAGTGAGCCTTCACAGGCACATCGGGGGCTCTGGAGCTGGGAGGCACTCCACCCGAGTACACTCAGGTCTGGAAAGCGTGAATGCAGAGCCCAGCGTCCGAGCTTCACATTCCAGGCTAGCCTCACACAGCTAGTCCGGTGTGGTCCAGGTACGGCACTCTGAAGCAAAGCTAAGAAAATGCTGATGCAGAGAACACCAGGCCAAGCACTAGTGCAGTGGGAAATTCTGATTAAAAAGGACCAAAATCTGGGCGCTAGAGACCTCCCGTCCTAATGTCTACCAAATCTAGGAAAAAAAACTGAAGCCTGCAGGGTAGAAGAGGAGTTCTATTGGGCCAGTGTCCAGTCCTCCTGTAGGCAGCAGTATAAACCCACCCAAGGCCCTCCCTATGAGAAATAAAATGCATTGAAGTGCACACAGTGAGGTCCAAACGCTGCCCGTACAATGCAGATCACAGGACTGGCTGAACAGAGCTGCAGTCTAGATTGTTGAGACTTACAGACCCGCGATTGACACTAAGGAGACAGGTCAGCAATGTACGGGGGGAAACGGGAGGCTCCGCCTCATGTGACCACTGCGCCTGCGGTGCCTCCACGACCCGCACACACATAGGGATGTACACACACACACAATCAGCAAACAGAGTTTGAAATAATTCTCTTTATACAAGAAAGTCTACAATTAAAAACCAGACTCCGTGTCTCCCCACGCACACACCAGCCCCTGAAAAAAAGGGGCGGGGGGAGGGAATTCATAGAGTTCATGGTCACCACTCTCCCCCCCACCCCCGTGATAAGTGTCCTAGAGGTAGAGAAGGTGGGCCGGGGGAATGGGTCAGCATCTTCCTTCCTCGGAGGGTGGGTTGTACAGTCTTTGTCTGTAGATGGGGAGCAGGAATAAGGCGGAGGAAGGGAGGTGATGAACGGGGGGATCGCGGAGGAGGGGGGGGGGGGGGTGGGCTCAATGTCACCACAGTCGATGCTGGTGAAGGTTACGGCTTAGGACAGAGCGGACATCGGCTGTAAACCTGAAAATGGAGAGAGAGAAGAGGAATGTTAGTGTATGCAATTAATAAAGTTGGATCATTCAACAGAAGATGTGACAATAGCAACAAAAAGACATGATGGAGGCGGTGATGTCCACCATACTCTCTACTCTGACAACTTGTGTTAATGCACCTGTTCTGACCCCATTCACCGACTGGCAGAGATGGAGGATGATGTGTCCCCATACAGTCTACTTGGGGTTCAGGCTATGCCCATGCATTGAAACAAGGAGGTCACCCTCCATCGATGGTCAGATGGAAGACAATGTGTCCTCCATACAGTCTACTCTATGGTCAGGATATACCATGTATCCAAAGAGGTCATCCTCCATCGATGGTCAGATGGAGGATGATGTGTCCTCCATACATTCTACTCTATGGTCAGGATATACCATGTATCCAAAGAGGTCATCCTCCATTGATGGTCAGATGGAGGATGATGTGTCCTCCATACAGTCTACTCTATGGTCAGAATATGCCATGCATCCAAAGAGGTCATCCTCCATCGATGGTCAGATGGAGGATGGTGTGTCCTCCATACATTCTACTCTATGGTCAGGATATACCATGTATCCAAAGAGGTCAACCTCCATCGATGGTCAGATGGAGGATGATGTGTCCTCCATACAGTCTACTCTATGGTCAGGATATACCATGTATCCAAAGAGGTCACCCTCCATCGATGGTCAGATGGAGGATGATGTGTCCTCCATACATTCTACTCTATGGTCAGGATATACCATGTATCCAAAGAGGTCACCCTCCATCGATGGTCAGATGGAGGATGATGTGTCCTCCATACAGTCTACTCTATGGTCAGGATATACCATGTATCCAAAGAGGTCACCCTCCATCGATGGTCAGATGGAGGATGATGTGTCCTCCATACATTCTACTCTATGGTCAGGATATACCATGTATCCAAAGAGGTCACCCTCCATCGATGGTCAGATGGAGGATGATGTGTCCTCCATACATTCTACTCTATGGTCAGGATATACCATGTATCCAAAGAGGTCATCCTCCATCGATGGTCAGATGGAGGATGGTGTGTCCTCCATACATTCTACTCTATGGTCAGAATATGCCATGCATCCAAAGAGGTCATCCTCCATCGATGGTCAGATGGAGGATGATGTGTCCTCCATACAGTCTACTCTATGGTCAGAATATGCCATGCATCCAAAGAGGTCATCCTCCATCGATGGTCAGATGGAGGATGGTGTGTCCTCCATACATTCTACTCTATGGTCAGGATATACCATGCATCCAAAGAGGTCATCCTCCATCGATGGTCAGATGGAGGATGATGTGTCCTCCATACAGTCTACTCTATGGTCAGAATATGCCATGCATCCAAAGAGGTCATCCTCCATCGATGGTCAGATGGAGGATGATGTGTCCTCCATACATTCTACTCTATGGTCAGGATATATCATGTATCCAAAGAGGTCACCCTCCATCGATGGTCAGATGGAGGATGATGTGTCCTCCATACAGTCTACTCTATGGTCAGGATATACCATGCATCCAAGAGGTCATCCTCCATCGATGGTCAGATGGAGGATGATGTGTCCCCCATACAGTCTACTCTTATGGTCAGGATATACCATGCATCGAAACAAGTGGTCACTGAACCGATGGTCACAGATATAGGACAGTTTCTCCCGTCACCCCACCTCATACCACTTGTGTCAATGCATGGCATGTCCTCACCCAAGAGATGGGGGGGCGTTGTGCCCCCCCCATACCATCCAACTCAGGGGTCAGGATATACCATCCATTGAAACAAGTGGTCACCTTCCACCGATAGAGATGGAAGACAGTGAGTAACCCCATACCCTATACTCTGATCACTTGTGTCAATGCATGGCATGTCCTCACCCCAGAGATGTGTGTGTGTGGGGGGGGGGGGTATTGTGCCCCCATACCATCTACTCTATGGTCAGGATATACCATGCATTGAAACAAGTGGCCCCATTCCACCAATGGGTCAGAGATGGAAGATAATTATTCGGACCACCAGTGGGAGTGGACTTCTTATTCCGACAAGGTAAGACTTGTGATCCCGGAGGAGGGAGGTGGAGGGTGCCCCTAACCCCGATAACCTCTACTGGAGGTTAGGGGCACGGGGTGTAAACTGACCCCTGGATAGGTGATGTGCGTCAACCCTTCACCAGGTGAGATAATGAAGTGACAAAGTGTCCCAACACCACCTGACCCGAAAGAGCGATGGCACCCCCCCCCAAGCGCGGGGGCCACGATGTGCAACACCAGGCTGGCCATGTGGTCACGTGATCACACAGGAACAATCTGCAGGGGGGGGGGGGGGTCAGTCCGGTAACATCACATATAAAGGAAGCCCGGTTGGGAGCGACACGACGTGGGAGGTTCCGGTCACCTACCTCAAGGCGTCCAGCATGGGAAGCAGGTTGAGGAGCGCGGTGTCGCTGGGGTCACTGAACCAGGACTTGATAGGAATCGCATTATCTGCGGGTCAAAGTTCAACACGTCTGATGAGATGAAGATTTCCAGAAGGCCAGCGCCATACAGAGGGGGGGGGGGGGGAGGGTGAGTTATCTACGCGAGGCCACTTACCTGGGTGACTCCTGTACGCTCCCGGAGAGTTGTCCAGGATGACTACGCTGGACAAATCATTGTGAACCACAGAGAGGTCCTTAATGTAACTGCCCAACTCCAGCGTGCAGTGCTGCCGGGAGAGAGAGAGAGGACCAATCAGGGACAAAGAAGACACAGAGGGGGGAGGGGCTAACAGACACCAGAAGAACCCTGTACGTGGATGGAGGAGGGGGGGGGGGGTACAATCTATGGGTAGCATGCTTTTCCCGGTTAGGGGATGTCTATGGGTAGCGTAGAAGATGTGCTCCCCCCCCGCCCCGGGTAGTGTAGAAGGTGTGCTCCCCCCCCCCCCCCCCCCCCCGGTAGCGTAGAAGGTGCTCTCCCCCCCCCCCCCCCCCGGGTAGTGTAGAAGGTGTGCTCTCCCCCCCCCCCCGGGTAGCGTAGAAGGTGTGCTCTCCCCCCCCCCCCCCCGAAAACAGAGGAGACGCTCTGCTCACCTGTCTGTAGAAACGCCTTTGTAGGATGCTCTGTTATTATCTAGTTTATCGGCCACGGCAGAACCGTATATCTCCATACTGGCTGTGAAGACCACCAGCTCGTACCACTGACTGACCTGGGTGGGGGGAGATACAGAAGATCACCGAAATGCACGTCCGTCTGCAGAACCTCAGAGATATAACACCAGAAGGTGGCGACCATCCCATCGTAACACCGCCCCCAACAGGGATCCGACCTTTTCCATTGGACGACAACAGCTCCGCCCACAATGCTCTGACCTTTTCATTGGACAACAGCTCCGCCCACAATTATGCTCTGAGCTGGATGAAGTCTTCCAGTAAGATCTGGTGACCCGGCTTGGACATCTTCCCATAGGATCTCATGGTTTCTCGCCCCCCCCCCCCCAAAAAAATGTTTTCCACATATTGCAAAAACGTAGCAAAATGGAACATCCTGAATAACGAGTAAACATAAGCCGCACACCAAGACTTACCTCTTCTTTCCATTTCATTTGTCCAAAGATGACCATCTTCATCCTTCCTCGACGCGTTTCACAACGGCTGGCATTCACACGAGGATAGGGGACTTGCCCCCTTCCTATCAGTCATCGATGAAGTGCTCATCTTTTGGAGGAAGTAAATGGAAAGAAGAGCGAAGTTTTGGAGCGTCGGCTTATATTGGAGACAGGCTGTGGTAGGCGGCGCCAGGGTCGTCCGTGTGAAGGGAGCCAGTCTGGGGCGGAGCCATGGCTCTTGGTACGTTTGTGTTACAAATCCATCAACATGGATAGAATGGCGATACAATTCAAGTACACAGGTAGCCCCCCGTACACAGACCACCCCCCTCCCCCTTCACCCGCCGCTAGCACACAGACCCCCTCCCCTTCACCCGCCCCTAGCACACAGACCACCCCCTCCCCTTCACCCCGCCCCTAGCACACAGACCCCCCCACCCCTTCACCCGCCCCTAGCACACAGACCCCCCCACCCCTTCACCCGCCCCTAGCACACAAACCCCCCTCCCCTTCACGCGCCCCTAGCACACAGACCACCCCCTCCCCTTCACCCGCCCCTAGCACACCAGACCACCCCCTCCCCTTCACCCGCCCCTAGCACACAGACCGCCCCACCCCTTCACCTGCCCCACCCCTAGCACACAGACCCCCCTCCCCTTCACCCGCCCCTAGCACACAGACCCCCCTCCCCTTCACCCGCCCCTAGCACACAGACCCCCTCCCCTTAACCAGCCCCCTAGAACACAGACCCCCTCCCCTTAACCCCGCCCCTAGAACACAGACCCCCCCCCCTTAACCGCCCCTAGAACACAGACCACCCCCCTTAACACCGCCCCTAGAACACAGACCACCCCCCTTATACCGCCCTAGAACACAGAAACCCCCCTTAACCCGCCCCTAGAACACAGACCAGCCCCAACCAGCGACACTTAACCCCTAGAACAACCCTCAAAGTCACAGACCACCCCCCCTTAACCCGCCCCTAGAACACAGACCACCCCCCCTTAACCCGCCCCTAGAACACAGACCACCCCCCCCTTAACCCGCCCCTAGAACACAGACCACCCCCCTTAACCCGCCCCTAGAACACAGACCACCCCCCCTTAACCCGCCCCTAGAACACAGACCACCCCCCTTAACCGCCCTAGAACACAGACCACCCCCCTTAACCCCGCCCCTAGAACACAGACCACCCCCCCTTAACCCGCCCCTAGAACACAGACCACCCCCCCTTAACCCGCCCCTAGAACACAGACCACCCCCCCTTAACCGCCCCTAGAACACAGACCACCCCCCCTTAACCCGCCCCTAGAACACAGACCACCCCCCCTTAACCCGCCCCTAGAACACAGACCACCCCCCATTCACCCGCCCCTAGAACACAGACCACCCCCCATTCACCCGCCCCTAGAAACACAGACCACCCGCCTTCACCCGCCCCTAGAACACAGACCACCCCCCTAGAACACAGACAACCCCCCACCCCTATACCTGGGCTGTATACAGAGATGATAGATGGACTCACCACTTCCAGGAAGAAGTCCACATGTGGCCTCTTATGTACAAAGAATCGGACTGGGTGTTTATCTATAACCACCTGATGAGAAGATGGGGGAGAGGGGTGGTAGTGAGGATATGGGGGGGGGGGGGGAGGGGACAGCTCCTAGCGGCCCCATACCACAAGCCCTTACATTTAATATAAAATCTGGGGGGGGGTTCCTGGACGGACTGTTGGCCTCAATACGCCATCGTG
>NW_027507903.1:691957100-692092744 GCF_037356315.1 Lithobates pipiens | reverse complement strand
CCCGTCCCTCATTCCCCCCGTCCCTCATTCCCCCCGTCCCTCATTCCCCCGTCCCTCCTTCCCCCCTCCCTGATCCCTCATTCCCCCGTCCCTCATTCCCCCCGTCCCTCATTCCCCCCTCACCCGTCCCTCATTCCTCCTCCCTCGTTCCCCCTCACCCGTCCCTCATTCCTCCTCCCTCATTCCCCCTCCCCGTCCCTCATTCCCCCCTCCCCGCCCCTCATTCCCCCCGTCCCTCATTCCCCCCGTCCCTCATTCCCCCCGTCCCTCATTCCCCCGTCCCTCATTCCCCCGTCCCTCATTCCCCCCGTCCCTCATTCCCCCCTCACCCGTCCCTCATTCCTCCTCCCTCGTTCCCCCTCACCCGTCCCTCATTCCTCCTCCCTCATTCCCCCCTCCCCGTCCCTCATTCCCCCTCCCCGTCCCTCATTCCCCCCTCACCCGTCCCTCATTCCTCCTCCCTCATTCCCCCCTCACCCGTCCCTCATTCCTCCTCCCTCATTCCCCCCTCCCCGTCCCTCATTCCTCCTCCCTCATTCCCCCCTCACCCGTCCCTCATTCCCCCCTCCCCGTCCCTCATTCCTCCTCCCTCATTCCCCCCTCACCCGTCCCTCATTCCCCCCTCCCCGTCCCTCATTCCTCCTCCCTCATTCCCCCCTCACCCGTCCCTCATTCCTCCTCCCTCATTCCCCCTCACCCGTCCCTCATTCCCCCCTCACCCGTCCCTCATTCCCCCCTCACCCGTCCCTCATTCCTCCTCCCTCATTCCCCCCTCCCCGTCCCTCATTCCCCCCTCCCCGTCCCTCATTCCCCCCTCCCCGTCCCTCATTTCCCCCCTCCCCGTCCCTCATTTCCCCCCTCCCCGTCCCTCATATTCCCCCCGTCCCTCATTCCCCCCGTCCCTCATTCCCCCCGTCCCTCATTCCCCCCGTCCCTCATTCCCCCCGTCCCTCATTCCCCCCGTCCCTCCTTCCCCCCTCCCTGATCCCTCATTCCCCCGTCCCTCATTCCCCCGTCCCTCATTCCCCCGTCCCTCATTCCCCCGTCCCTCATTCCCCGTCCATCCCTCATCCCCCGTCCCTCATTCCCCGTCCATCCCTCATTCCCCGTCCATCCCTCATTCCCCGTCCATCCCTCATCCCCCCGTCCCTCATTCCCCGTCCATCCCTCATCCCCCCGTCCCTCATTCCCCGTCCGTCCCTCATTCCCCGTCCGTCCCTCATTCCCCGTCCGTCCCTCATTCCCGTCCGTCCCTCATTCCCCGTCCGTCCCTCATTCCCCCCGTCCCTCATTCCCCCCGTCCCTCCTTCCCCCGTCCCTCCTTCCCCCGTCCCTCCTTCCCCCGTCCCTCATTCCCCCGTCCCTCATTCCCCGTCCATCCCTCATCCCCCCGTCCCTCATTCCCCGTCCATCCCTCATTCCCCGTCCGTCCCTCATTCCCCCCGTCCCTCATTCCCCCCGTCCCTCATTCCCCCCGTCCCTCATTCCCCCCGTCCCTCATTCCCCGTCCATCCCTCATTCCCCCCGTCCCTCATTCCCCCGTCCCTCATTCCCCCCTCCCCCGTCCCTCATTCCCCCCGTCCCTCATTCCCCCGTCCCTCATTCCCCCCGTCCCTCATTCCCCCCGTCCCTCATTCCCCCGTCCCTCATTCCCCCCGTCCCTCATTCCCCCCGTCCCTCATTCCCCCCCTCCCTGATCCCTCATTCCCCCGTCCCTCATTCCCCCCTCCCCGATCCCTCATTTCCCCCTCCCCCCGTTCCTCATTACCCTTCCCCCTCCCCATCCCTCATTCCCCCCTCCCTGATCCCTCATTCACCCCTCCCCCATCCCTCATTCCCCCGTCCCTCATTCCCCCGTCCCTCCTTCCCCCCTCCCTGATCCCTCATTCCCCCGTCCCTCATTCCCCCCGTCCCTCATTCCCCCGTCCCTCCTTCCCCCCTCCCTGATCCCTCATTCCCCCGTCCCTCATTCCCCCCGTCCCTCATTCCCCCCGTCCCTCATTCCCCCCGTCCCTCATTCCCCCCGTCCCTCATTCCCCCCGTCCCTCATTCCCCCCGTCCCTCATTTCCCCCGTCCCTCATTCCCCCCCCTCCCCGTCCCTCATTCCCCCCATCCCTCATTCCCCCCGTCCCTCATTCCCCCGTCCCTCATTCCCCACTCCCTGATCCCTCATTCCCCCGTCCCTCATTCCCCCCTCCCCGATCCCTCATTTCCCCCTCCCCCCGTTCCTCATTACCCTTCCCCCTCCCCATCCCTCATTCCCCCCCTCCCTGATCCCTCATTCACCCATCCCTCATTCCCCCCGTCCCTCATTCCCCCCGTCCCTCCTTCCCCCCTCCCTGATCCCTCATTCCCCCCGTCCCTCATTCCCCCCGTCCCTCATTCCCCCGTCCCTCATTCCCCCGTCCCTCCTTCCCCGTCCCTCCTTCCCCCGTCCCTCCTTCCCCGTCCGTCCCTCATTCCCCGTCCGTCCCTCATTCCCCGTCCGTCCCTCATTCCCCGTCCGTCCCTCATTCCCCGTCCGTCCCTCATTCCCCGTCCATCCCTCATTCCCCGTCCATCCCTCATTCCCCGTCCATCCCTCATTCCCCGTCCATCCCTCATTCCCCGTCCATCCCTCATTCCCCCCGTCCCTCATTCCCCCCGTCCCTCATTCCCCCGTCCCTCATTCCCCCCTCCCTGATCCCTCATTCCCCCCGTCCCTCATTCCTCCTCCCTCGTTCCCCCTCACCCGTCCGTCATTCCCCCCTCCCCATCCCTCATCCCCCCCCTCCCTGATCCCTCATTCACCCCTCCCCCGTCCCTCATTCCCCCGTCCCTCATTCCCCCATCCCTCATTCCCCCCGTCCCTCCTTCCCCCCTCCCTGATCCCTCATTCCCCCGTCCCTCCTTCCCCCCTCCCTGATCCCTCATTCCCCCGTCCCTCATCCCCCGTCCCTCATTCCCCCCGTCCCTCCTTCCCCCCTCCCTGATCCCTCATTCCCCCCGTCCCTCATTCCCCCCATCCCTCATTCCCCCCGTCCCTCCTTCCCCCCTCCCTGATCCCTCATTTCCCCCCGTCCCTCATTCCCCCCGTCCCTCATTCCCCCCGTCCCTCATTCCCCCCGTCCCCTCCTTCCCCCCTCCCTGATCCCTCATTCCCCCGTCCATCCCTCATCCCCCCGTCCCTCATTCCCCGTCCATCCCTCATTCCCCGTCCATCCCTCATTCCCCGTCCATCCCTCATTCCCCGTCCATCCCTCATTCCCCGTCCATCCCTCATTCCCCCGTCCCTCATTCCCCCCGTCCCTCATTCCCCCGTCCCTCCTTCCCCCCTCCCTGATCCCTCATTCCCCCCGTCCCTCATTCCCCCCGTCCCTCATTCCCCCCTCACCCGTCCCTCATTCCTCCTCCCTCGTTCCCCCTCACCCGTCCCTCATTCCCCCCTCCCCGTCCCTCATTCCCCCCTCCCCGTCCCTCATTCCCCCCTCCCCATCCCTCATTCCCCCCTCCCTGATCCCTCATTCACCCCTCCCCCGTCCCTCATTCCCCCCGTCCCTCATTCCCCCCATCCCTCATTCCCCCGTCCCTCCTTCCCCCCTCCCTGATCCCTCATTCCCCCGTCCCTCATCCCCCCGTCCCTCATTCCCCCCGTCCCTCCTTCCCCCCTCCCTGATCCCTCATTCCCCCCGTCCCTCATTCCCCCCATCCCTCATTCCCCCCGTCCCTCCTTCCCCCCTCCCTGATCCCTCATTCCCCCCGTCCCTCATTCCCCCCGTCTCTCATTCTCCCCGTCCCTCCTTCCCCCCTCCCTGATCCCTCATTCCCCCGTCCCTCATTCCCCCCGTCCCTCCTTCCCCCCTCCCTGATCCCTCATTCCCCCGTCCCTCATTCCCCCCGTCCCTCCTTCCCCCCTCCCTGATCCCTCATTCCCCCGTCCCTCATTCCCCCCCCGTCCCTCATTCCCCCCGTCCCTCATTCCCCCCGTCCCTCATTCCCCCCGTCCCTCATTCCCCCCGTCCCTCCTTCCCCCCTCCCTGATCCCTCATTCCCCCCGTCCCTCATTCCCCCCGTCCCTCATTCCCCCCGTCCCTCATTCCCCCCGTCCCTCATTCCCCCCGTCCCTCATTCCCCCCGTCCCTCATTCCCCCCGTCCCTCATTCCCCCGTCCCTCATTCATCCGTCCCTCCTTCCCCCCTCCCCATCCCTCATTCCCCCCCTCCCTGATCCCTCATTCACCCCTCCTCGTCCCTCATTCCCCCCGTCCCTCATTCCCCCCGTCCCTCATTCCCCCCGTCCCTCATTCCCCCCTCCCTGATCCCTCATTCCCCCGTCCCTCATTCCCCCGTCCCTCATTCCCCCCGTCCCTCATTCCCCCGTCCCTCATTCCCCCCGTCCCTCATTCCCCCCGTCCCTCATTCCCCCCGTCCCTCATTCCCCCCGTCCCTCATTCCCCCCGTCCCTCATTCCCCCCTCCCTGATCCCTCATTCCCCCTGATCCCTCATTCCCCCCGTCCCTCATTCCCCCCGTCCCTCATTCTCCCCGTCCCTCATTCCCCCCGTCCCTCATTCCCCCCGTCCCTCATTCCCCCTCCCTGATCCCTCATTCCCCCGTCCCTCATTCATCCGTCCCTCCTTCCCCCGTCCCTCCTTCCCCCCTCCCCGATCCCTCATTTCACCCTCCCCCCGTTCCTCATTACCCTTCCCCCTCCCCATCCCTCATTCCCCCCCTCCCTGATCCCTCATTCACCCCTCCCCCATCCCTCATTCACCCCTCCCCCATCCCTCATTCCCCCCGTCCCTCATTCCCCCCGTCCCTCATTCCCCCCGTCCCTCCTTCCCCCGTCCCTCCTTCCCCCGTCCCTCCTTCCCCGTCCGTCCCTCATTCCCCGTCCGTCCCTCATTCCCCGTCCGTCCCTCATTCCCCGTCCGTCCCTCATTCCCCGTCCGTCCCTCATTCCCCCCGTCCCTCATTCCCCCGTCCCTCCTTCCCCCCTCCCTGATCCCTCATTCCCCCGTCCCTCATTCCCCCGTCCCTCATTCCCCCGTCCCTCATTCCCCCGTCCCTCATTCCCCCGTCCCTCATTCCCCCCGTCCCTCATTCCCCCCTCACCCGTCCCTCATTCCTCCTCCCTCGTTCCCCCTCACCCGTCCCTCATTCCTCCTCCCTCATTCCCCCCTCCCCGTCCCTCATTCCCCCCTCCCCGTCCCTCATTCCCCCCTCCCCGTCCCTCATTCCCCCCTCACCCGTCCCTCATTCCTCCTCCCTCATTCCCCCCCTCACCCGTCCCTCATTCCTCCTCCCTCATTCCCCCCTCACCCGTCCCTCATTCCTCCTCCCTCATTCCCCCCTCCCCGTCCCTCATTCCTCCTCCCTCATTCCCCCCTCACCCGTCCCTCATTCCTCCTCCCTCATTCCCCCTCACCCGTCCCTCATTCCCCCTCCCCGTCCCTCATTCCTCCTCCCTCATTCCCCCCTCACCCGTCCCTCATTCCCCCCTCCCCGTCCCTCATTCCTCCTCCCTCATTCCCCCTCACCCGTCCCTCATTCCTCCTCCCTCATTCCCCCCTCACCCGTCCCTCATTCCCCCCTCACCCGTCCCTCATTCCTCCTCCCTCATTCCCCCCTCACCGTCCCTCATTCCTCCTCCCTCATTCCCCCCTCCCCGTCCCTCATTTCCCCCCTCCCCGTCCCTCATTTCCCCCCTCCCCGTCCCTCATTTCCCCCCGTCCCTCATTCCCCCCGTCCCTAATTCCCCCCGTCCCTCATTCCCCCCGTCCCTCATTCCCCCGTCCCTCCTTCCCCCCTCCCTGATCCCTCATTCCCCCGTCCCTCATTCCCCGTTTTCCTCATCCCCCCGTCCATCCCTCATTCCCCATCCATCCCTCATTCCCCGTCCATCCCTCATCCCCCCCGTCCCTCATTCCCCGTCCGTCCCTCATTCCCCGTCCGTCCCTCATTCCCCGTCCGTCCCTCATTCCCCGTCCGTCCCTCATTCCCCCCGTCCCTCATTCCCCCGTCCCTCATTCCCCCGTCCCTCCTTCCCCCGTCCCTCATTCCCCCCGTCCCTCATTCCCCCCGTCCCTCATTCCCCCCGTCCCTCATTCCCCGTCCCTCCTTCCCCCCTCCCTGATCCCTCATTCCCCCGTCCCTCATTCCCCCCGTCCCTCATTCCCCCCTCACCCGTCCCTCATTCCTCCTCCCTCATTCCCCCCTCACCCGTCCCTCATTCCTCCTCCCTCATTCCCCCCTCCCCGTCCCTCATTCCTCCTCCCTCATTCCCCCCTCCCCGTCCCTCATTCCTCCTCCCTCATTCCCCCCTCACCCGTCCCTCATTCCTCCTCCCTCATTCCCCCCTCACCCGTCCCTCATTCCCCCCTCCCCGTCCCTCATTCCTCCTCCCTCATTCCCCCCTCACCCGTCCCTCATTCCCCCCTCCCCGTCCCTCATTCCTCCTCCCTCATTCCCCCCTCACCCGTCCCTCATTCCTCCTCCCTCATTCCCCCCTCACCCGTCCCTCATTCCCCCCTCACCCGTCCCTCATTCCTCCTCCCTCATTCCCCCCTCCCCGTCCCTCATTCCTCCTCCCTCATTCCCCCCTCCCCGTCCCTCATTTCCCCCCTCCCCGTCCCTCATTTCCCCCCTCCCCGTCCCTCATTTCCCCCCGTCCCTCATTCCCCCCGTCCCTAATTCCCCCCCGTCCCTCATTCCCCCCGTCCCTCATTCCCCCGTCCCTCCTTCCCCCCTCCCTGATCCCTCATTCCCCCGTCCCTCATTCCCCGTTTTCCTCATCCCCCCGTCCATCCCTCATTCCCCATCCATCCCTCATTCCCCGTCCATCCCTCATCCCCCCGTCCCTCATTCCCCGTCCGTCCCTCATTCCCCGTCCGTCCCTCATTCCCCGTCCGTCCCTCATTCCCCGTCCGTCCCTCATTCCCCCCGTCCCTCATTCCCCCGTCCCTCATTCCCCCGTCCCTCCTTCCCCCGTCCCTCATTCCCCCGTCCCTCATTCCCCCCGTCCCTCATTCCCCCCGTCCCTCATTCCCCCGTCCCTCCTTCCCCCCTCCCTGATCCCTCATTCCCCCGTCCCTCATTCCCCCCGTCCCTCATTCCCCCCTCACCCGTCCCTCATTCCTCCTCCCTCGTTCCCCCTCACCCGTCCCTCATTCCTCCTCCCTCATTCCCCCCTCCCCGTCCCTCATTCCCCCCTCCCCGTCCCTCATTCCCCCCTCACCCGTCCCTCATTCCTCCTCCCTCATTCCCCCCTCACCCGTCCCTCATTCCTCCTCCCTCATTCCCCCCTCCCCGTCCCTCATTCCTCCTCCCTCATTCCCCCCTCACCCGTCCCTCATTCCTCCTCCCTCATTCCCCCCTCACCCGTCCCCTCATTCCCCCCTCCCCGTCCCTCATTCCTCCTCCCTCATTCCCCCCTCACCCGTCCCTCATTCCTCCTCCCTCATTCCCCCCTCACCCGTCCCTCATTCCCCCCTCACCCGTCCCTCATTCCCCCCTCACCCGTCCCTCATTCCTCCTCCCTCATTCCCCCCTCCCCGTCCCTCATTCCTCCTCCCTCATTCCCCCCTCCCCGTCCCTCATTTCCCCCCTCCCCGTCCCTCATTTCCCCCCTCCCCGTCCCTCATTTCCCCCCTCCCCGTCCCTCATTTCCCCCCTCCCCGTCCCTCATTTCCCCCCTCCCCGTCCCTCATTCCCCCCCGTCCCTCATTCCCCCGTCCCTCATTCCCCCCGTCCCTCATTCCCCCGTCCCTCCTTCCCCCCTCCCTGATCCCTCATTCCCCGTCCCTCATTCCCCGTCCATCCCTCATCCCCCCGTCCCTCATTCCCCGTCCATCCCTCATTCCCCATCCATCCCTCATTCCCCGTCCATCCCTCATCCCCCCGTCCCTCATTCCCCGTCCATCCCTCATTCCCCGTCCATCCCTCATTCCCCGTCCATCCCTCATTCCCCCCGTCCCTCATTCCCCCCCGTCCCTCATTCCCCCCGTCCCTCATTCCCCCCGTCCCTCATTCCCCCCGTCCCTCATTCCCCGTCCATCCCTCATTCCCCGTCCATCCCTCATTCCCCGTCCATCCCTCATTCCCCGTCCATCCCTCATTCCCCGTCCATCCCTCATTCCCCGTCCATCCCTCATTCCCCCCGTCCCTCATTCCCCCCGTCCCTCATTCCCCCCGTCCCTCATTCCCCCCGTCCCTCATTCCCCCGTCCCTCATTCCCCCCTCATTCATTCCCCCGTCCCTCATTCATCCGTCCCTCATTCCCCCGTCCCTCATTCCCCCCCCCCCATCCCTCATTCCCCCCTCCCCCGTCCCTCATTCCCCCCGTCCCTCATTCCCCCGTCCCTCATTCCCCCCGTCCCTCATTCCCCCCGTCCCTCATTCCCCCCGTCCCTCATTCCCCCCTCCCTGATCCCTCATTCCCCCGTCCCTCATTCCCCCCTCCCCGATCCCTCATTTCCCCCTCCCCCCGTTCCTCATTACCCTTCCCCCTCCCCATCCCTCATTCCCCCCCTCCCTGATCCCTCATTCACCCATCCCTCATTCCCCCCGTCCCTCATTCCCCCGTCCCTCCTTCCCCCCTCCCTGATCCCTCATTCCCCCGTCCCTCATTCCCCCCGTCCCTCATTCCCCCGTCCCTCCTTCCCCCCTCCCTGATCCCTCATTCCCCCCGTCCCTCATTCCCCCGTCCCTCATTCCCCCCGTCCCTCATTCCCCCCGTCCCTCATTCCCCCCGTCCCTCATTTCCCCCGTCCCTCATTCATCCATCCCTCATTCCCCCCCTCCCCCGTCCCTCATTCCCCCGTCCCTCATTCCCCCCATCCCTCATTCCCCCCGTCCCTCATTCCCCCGTCCCTCATTCCCCACTCCCTGATCCCTCATTCCCCCGTCCCTCATTCCCCCCTCCCCGATCCCTCATTTCCCCCTCCCCCCGTTCCTCATTACCCTTCCCCCTCCCCATCCCTCATTCCCCCCCTCCCTGATCCCTCATTCACCCCTCCCCCATCCCTCATTCCCCCCGTCCCTCATTCCCCCGTCCCTCCTTCCCCCCTCCCTGATCCCTCATTCCCCCGTCCCTCATTCCCCCGTCCCTCATTCCCCCGTCCCTCCTTCCCCCGTCCCTCCTTCCCCCGTCCCTCATTCCCCGTCCATCCCTCATTCCCCGTCCATCCCTCATTCCCCGTCCATCCCTCATTCCCCGTCCATCCCTCATTCCCCGTCCATCCCTCATTCCCCGTCCATCCCTCATTCCCCGTCCATCCCTCATTCCCCGTCCATCCCTCATTCCCCGTCCATCCCTCATTCCCCGTCCATCCCTCATTCCCCGTCCATCCCTCATTCCCCCCGTCCCTCATTCCCCCCGTCCCTCATTCCCCCCGTCCCTCATTCCCCCGTCCCTCATTCCCCCCGTCCCTCATTCCCCCGTCCCTCATTCCCCCCTCCCTGATCCCTCATTCCCCCCGTCCCTCATTCCCCCCGTCCCTCATTCCTCCTCCCTCGTTCCCCCTCACCCGTCCGTCATTCCCCCCCTCCCTGTCCCTCATTCCCCCCTCCCCATCCCTCATTCCCCCCCTCCCTGATCCCTCATTCCCCCCGTCCCTCATTCCCCCCATCCCTCATTCCCCCCGTCCCTCCTTCCCCCCTCCCTGATCCCTCATTCCCCCGTCCCTCCTTCCCCCCTCCCTGATCCCTCATTCCCCCGTCCCTCATCCCCCCGTCCCTCATTCCCCCCGTCCCTCCTTCCCCCCTCCCTGATCCCTCATTCCCCCCGTCCCTCATTCCCCCCGTCCCTCATTCCCCCCGTCCCTCCTTCCCCCCGTCCCTCATTCCCCCCGTCCCTCATTCCCCCCGTCCCTCATTCCCCCCGTCCCTCATTCCCCCCGTCCCTCATTCCCCCCGTCCCTCCTTCCCCCCTCCCTGATCCCTCATTCCCCCGTCCCTCATTCCCCCGTCCCTCATTCCCCGTCCATCCCTCATCCCCCCGTCCCTCATTCCCCGTCCATCCCTCATTCCCCGTCCATCCCTCATTCCCCCCGTCCCTCATTCCCCCCGTCCCTCATTCCCCCGTCCCTCCTTCCCCCCTCCCTAATCCCTCATTCCCCCCCCGTCCCTCATTCCCCCGTCCCTCATTCCCCCCGTCCCTCATTCCCCCCTCACCCGTCCCTCATTCCTCCTCCCTCGTTCCCCCTCACCCGTCCGTCATTCCCCCCTCACCCGTCCGTCATTCCCCCCCTCCCTGATCCCTCATTCACCCCTCCCCCGTCCCTCATTCCCCCCGTCCCTCATTCCCCCCGTCCCTCATTCCCCCCATCCCTCATTCCCCCCGTCCCTCCTTCCCCCCTCCCTGATCCCTCATTCCCCCGTCCCTCATCCCCCCGTCCCTCATTCCCCCCGTCCCTCCTTCCCCCCTCCCTGATCCCTCATTCCCCAGTCCCTCATTCCCCCCGTCCCTCATTCCCCCCGTCCCTCATTCCCCCCGTCCCTCATTCCCCCCGTCCCTCATTCCCCCCGTCCCTCCTTCCCCCCTCCCTGATCCCTCATTCCCCCGTCCCTCATTCCCCCCGTCCCTCCTTCCCCCCTCCCTGATCCCTCATTCCCCCGTCCCTCATTCCCCCCGTCCCTCCTTCCCCCCGTCCCTCATTCCCCCGTCCCTCATTCCCCCCGTCCCTCCTTCCCCCCGTCCCTCATTCCCCCGTCCCTCATTCCCCCCGTCCCTCCTTCCCCCCTCCCTGATCCCTCATTCCCCCGTCCCTCATTCCCCCCGTCCCTCCTTCCCCCCTCCCTGATCCCTCATTCCCCCGTCCCTCATTCCCCCCCGTCCCTCATTCCCCCCGTCCCTCATTCCCTCCGTCCCTCATTCCCCCGTCCCTCATTCCCCCCGTCCCTCCTTCCCCCCTCCCTGATCCCTCATTCCCCCCGTCCCTCATTCCCCCCGTCCCTCATTCCCCCCGTCCCTCATTCCCCCCGTCCCTCATTCCCCCCGTCCCTCATTCCCCCGTCCCTCATTCCCCCCGTCCCTCATTCCCCTGTCCCTCATTCATCCGTCCCTCCTTCCCCCCTCCCCATCCCTCATTCCCCCCTCCCTGATCCCTCATTCACCCCTCCTCGTCCCTCATTCCCCTGTCCCTCATTCCCCCCGTCCCTCATTCCCGCGGT
The DNA here is from genome assembly GCF_037356315.1 of Lithobates pipiens. Classification (NCBI taxonomy): domain Eukaryota; kingdom Metazoa; phylum Chordata; class Amphibia; order Anura; family Ranidae; genus Lithobates; species Lithobates pipiens. Next base: position 692,081,594 of record NW_027507903.1, on the reverse strand, counting down.
CCCTCATTCCCCCCGTCCCTCATTCCCCCCGTCCCTCATTCCCCCCTCCCTGATCCCTCATTCCCCCCGTCCCTCATTCCCCCCTCCCTGATCCCTCATTCCCCCGTCCCTCATTCCCCCCGTCCCTCATTCCCCCCGTCCCTCATTCCCCCGTCCCTCATTCCCCCCGTCCCTCATTCCCCCCGTCCCTCATTCCCCCCTCCCTGATCCCTCATTCCCCCGTCCCTCATTTCCCCCGTCCCTCATTCCCCCCGTCCCTCATTCCCCCCGTCCCTCATTCCCCCCTCCCTGATCCCTCATTCCCCCGTCCCTCATTCCCCCCGTCCCTCATTCCCCCGTCCCTCATTCCCCCCGTCCCTCATTCCCCCCGTCCCTCATTCCCCCCTCCCTGATCCCTCATTCCCCCGTCCCTCCTTCCCCCGTCCCTCCTTCCCCCCTCCCCGATCCCTCATTTCACCCTCCCCCCGTTCCTCATTACCCTTCCCCCTCCCCATCCCTCATTCCCCCCCTCCCTGATCCCTCATTCACCCCTCCCCCATCCCTCATTCCCCCCGTCCCTCATTTCCCCCGTCCCTCATTCCCCCGTCCCTCCTTCCCCCGTCCCTCCTTCCCCCGTCCCTCATTCCCCCGTCCCTCATTCCCCGTCCGTCCCTCATTCCCCGTCCGTCCCTCATTCCCCGTCCGTCCCTCATTCCCCGTCCGTCCCTCATTCCCCCCGTCCCTCATTCCCCCCTCCCTGATCCCTCATTCCCCCCGTCCCTCATTCCCCCCCTCCCTGATCCCTCATTCCCCCCTCATTCATTCCCCCGTCCCTCATTCATCCGTCCCTCCTTCCCCCGTCCCTCCTTCCCCCCTCCCCGATCCCTCATTTCCCCCTCCCCCCGTTCCTCATTACCCTTCCCCCTCCCCATCCCTCATTCACCCCTCCCCCGTCCCTCATTCCCCCCGTCCCTCATTCCCCCGTCCCTCCTTCCCCCCTCCCTGATCCCTCATTTCCCCGTCCATCCCTCATTCCCCGTCCATCCCTCATTCCCCGTCCATCCCTCATTCCCCCCGTCCCTCCTTCCCCCCTCCCTGATCCCTCATTCCCCCCTCCCTGATCCCTCATTCCCCCCGTCCCTCATTCCCCCGTCCGTCATTCCCCCCTCCCCGTCCCTCATTTCCCCCCTCCCCGTCCCTCATTCCCCCCTCACCCGTCCCTCATTCCTCCTCCCTCATTCCCCCCTCACCCGTCCCTCATTCCCCCCTCCCCGTCCCTCATTCCCCCCTCACCCGTCCCTCATTCCTCCTCCCTCATTCCCCCCTCCCCGTCCCTCATTCCTCCTCCCTCATTCCCCCCTCCCCGTCCCTCATTCCTCCTCCCTCATTCCCCCCTCACCCGTCCCTCATTCCCCCCTCCCCGTCCCTCATTCCTCCTCCCTCATTCCCCCCTCACCCGTCCCTCATTCCTCCTCCCTCATTCCCCCCTCACCCGTCCCTCATTCCCCCCTCCCCGTCCCTCATTCCCCCCTCACCCGTCCCTCATTCCCCCCTCACCCGTCCCTCATTCCTCCTCCCTCATTCCCCCCTCTCCGTCCCTCATTCCTCCTCCCTCATTCCCCCCTCTCCGTCCCTCATTCCTCCTCCCTCATTCCCCCCTCTCCGTCCCTCATTCCTCCTCCCTCATTCCCCCCTCCCCGTCCCTCATTCCCCCCTCACCCGTCCCTCATTCCTCCTCCCCGTCCCTCATTCCCCCCTCACCCGTCCCTCATTCCTCCTCCCCGTCCCTCATTCCCCCCTCACCCGTCCCTCATTCCTCCTCCCTCATTCCCCCCTCTCCGTCCCTCATTCCTCCTCCCTCATTCCCCCCTCTCCGTCCCTCATTCCCCCCTCTCCGTCCCTCATTCCTCCTCCCTCATTCCCCCCTCTCCGTCCCTCATTCCTCCTCCCTCATTCCCCCCTCCCCGTCCCTCATTCCCCCCTCACCCGTCCCTCATTCCTCCTCCCCGTCCCTCATTCCCCCCTCCCCGTCCCTCATTCCTCCTCCCCGTCCCTCATTCCCCCCTCACCCGTCCCTCATTCCTCCTCCCTCATTCCCCCCTCTCCGTCCCTCATTCCTCCTCCCTCATTCCCCCCTCACCCGTCCCTCATTCCTCCTCCCTCATTCCCCCCTCTCCGTCCCTCATTCCTCCTCCCTCATTCCCCCCTCTCCGTCCCTCATTCCTCCTCCCTCATTCCCCCCTCCCCGTCCCTCATTCCCCCCTCACCCGTCCCTCATTCCTCCTCCCCGTCCCTCATTCCCCCCTCACCCGTCCCTCATTCCTCCTCCCCGTCCCTCATTCCCCCCTCACCCGTCCCTCATTCCTCCTCCCTCATTCCCCCCTCTCCGTCCCTCATTCCTCCTCCCTCATTCCCCCCTCTCCGTCCCTCATTCCTCCTCCCTCATTCCCCCCTCTCCGTCCCTCATTCCTCCTCCCTCATTCCCCCCTCTCCGTCCCTCATTCCTCCTCCCTCATTCCCCCCTCCCCGTCCCTCATTCCCCCCTCACCCGTCCCTCATTCCTCCTCCCCGTCCCTCATTCCCCCCTCCCCGTCCCTCATTCCTCCTCCCCGTCCCTCATTCCCCCCTCACCCGTCCCTCATTCCTCCTCCCTCATTCCCCCTCTCCGTCCCTCATTCCTCCTCCCTCATTCCCCCCTCTCCGTCCCTCATTCCTCCTCCCTCATTCCCCCCTCTCCGTCCCTCATTCCTCCTCCCCGTCCCTCATTCCCCCCTCCCCGTCCCTCATTCCCCCCTCACCCGTCCCTCATTCCTCCTCCCCATCCCTCATTCCCCCTCCCCGTCCCTCATTCCCCCCTCACCCGTCCCTCATTCCTCCTCCCTCATTCCCCCTCACCCGTCCCTCCAGTCAGGAATGGTCCTGGTCGCAGTATGGATTGCGGGGGATGTTTTTAGGAGAAAAACCGCACAAGGAGCAGACAGCTGAATTAAGCAGGCCGGTCTGGGCAGAGATGAAGCTGGATGAGAGTTACAGCGCCCTCCGGTGGCATGTATCCCAAGCATGTCCCTGGATAGCGGATGACAGCCCAATGGAAGGCCCGGGACTGATGTATGTGAAGCTGTCAGGGGACTCTGGGAGAGATTTGGAGTGGCGGGTGGATGGAATCATGGATTTCAGAGAAGAGATACTGAACGTCTGGGAAGTGCCCTGGAAGATGGAGAGAGTTCCCCTTTTTCCTGGGACTATCAGGAAATACCCCTGGACAAATCCTGGCTGAAGAGTCAGCAGTGTGGCCGAGTAGCAGTGTGCTTTGCCAACCTGCCCCCGCAGCTACGGACGCGGAGGTCTTATGGCGGATTGATGATCCTGTTTCTGCATGGGAGGAATGTGCCTGTCCAGCAGCATGCCGGAGAATCGGCAGTGGAAAATCTGGAGATTGCCATCCCCAAAGCAGAAGTGCTGACAACAGGGCAGAGTGCTAGCAAACTCTGCCCAGCACCGGCAGCAACTGTGGAGTTCCAGGGAGCCGGGGGCAGTTGTCTCATCTCTCCGGCCACAGATTACAGAATGTATGGACTGTTCATCAGAGGATGTTATAGATTGTGCATCACCTGCTCAAGTACTGGCAGCAGGACAGAGTACTGCAGACCCCCTGCTCCCCACACGTGGCGCAGGACAGACTACTGCAGACCCCCTGCTCCCCACACGTGGCGCAGGACAGACTACTGCAGACCCCCTGCTCCCCACACGTGGCGCAGGACAGAGTACTGCAGACCCCCTGCTCCCCACACGTGGCGCAGGACAGAGTACTGCAGACCCCCTGCTCCCCACACGTGGCGCAGGACAGAGTACTGCAGACCCCCTGCTCCCCACACGTGGCGCAGGACAGAGTACTGCAGACCCCCTGCTCCCCACACGTGGCGCAGGACAGAGTACTGCAGACCCCCTGCTCCCCACACGTGGCGCAGGACAGAGTACTGCAGACCCCCTGCTCCCCACACGTGGCGCAGGACAGAGTACTGCAGACCCCCTGCTCCCCACACGTGGCGCAGGACAGAGTACTGCAGACCCCCTGCTCCCCACACGTGGCGCAGGACAGAGTACTGCAGACCCCCTGCTCCCCACACGTGGCGCAGGACAGAGTACTGCAGACCCCTGCTCCCCACACGTGGCGCAGGACAGAGTACTGCAGACCCCTGCTCCCCACACGTGGCGCAGGACAGAGTACTGCAGACCCCCTGCTCCCCACACGTGGCGCAGGACAGAGTACTGCAGACCCCCTGCTCCCCACACGTGGCGCAGGACAGAGTACTGCAGACCCCCTGCTCCCCACACGTGGCGCAGGACAGAGTACTGCAGACCCCCTGCTCCCCACACGTGGCGCAGGACAGAGTACTGCAGACCCCTGCTCCCCACACGTGGCGCAGGACAGAGTACTGCAGACCCCTGCTCCCCACACGTGGCGCAGGACAGAGTACTGCAGACCCCCTGCTCCCCACACGTGGCGCAGGACAGAGTACTGCAGACCCCCTGCTCCCCACACGTGGCGCAGGACAGAGTACTGCAGACCCCCTGCTCCCCACACGTGGCGCAGGACAGAGTACTGCAGACCCCCTGCTCAACACACGTGGCGCAGGACAGAGTACTGCAGACCCCCTGCTCCCCACACGTGGCGCAGGACAGAGTACTGCAGACCCCCTGCTCCCCACCCGTGGCAGTTTCAGAGGCCCAAGGTGAGAAGGTGATGGTTCCTCTCTCCCAGTGGATTTCAGAGATGCAGGGAGGAGAAGCGGCCATTTTTCCAGCCCAACAAGGGTTCATGCACCCGGGAGACGAGTGAGTGAGTGACTTGTATAGCGCTACCTATGCGAACCGAATCGCCTCAGGGCGCTTTCTTGCCACCAGAGTCCATCTGTGGCTTGCATGGTCCTTTACCCCGTAAGGTCCCGACATGCTTACAAACACATACAGCATTGACATACACAGGCCAATTTTTTTTAGACAAGGTCTAATTAACCTACCAGCAGGTCTTTGGAGTGTGGAGGAAACCGGAGTACCCGGAGGAAACCCAGGCAGGCACAGGGAGAACATGCAAACTCCAGGCAGATGGTGTCGTGGTCGGGATTCGAACCAAGGACCCTATTGCTGCTAGGTGAAAGTGCTAACCACTACACCACTGTGCTGCCCAATACCAGTGAAAAGGAGTTCCAACAGCAGAAGGCGCCCCCAGAATGATGACACCAATCCAGCTGAAGCGCTGGCAACCGGGCAGAGTGCTACCAACCTCTGCCCAGCACTGGTAACGGCTGCAGAGTTCCAGGGGCCCGTCGGCCTCACCCCCCCAAAATTCAGCTGGAGTGGGTCCTCAGCTGAAGTGCTACCGGCCCCTACACACAACTGCAGCTTGAGCTGATATCGGTGGATGGGACTTCAGTCTCCACTGGTATACCCCGGGGATGGTGGGCGGTCGGCCCAGATCCCCAACAACTTGATGGAGTGAGCCCAGTCACCCCGTCTTCTCTCCAGCGGCTGAAAAGACTCCAGGTAAAAGGGCCAGTCCAGGCCTCTCCCCAGCGGCGGATGTGTTCTCTGAGAGAGGCAGAGGTTGGCTGGGTGAGGAATACTCTGGAACAAATTTGTTTGGGGGGTACTGTGTGGATACCGGCATTGGAGGACTGGAACCCCTGACTAACTTCGGAGAGTCAACCCGTCTGCCGAAAGGGGAGAAATGTGACAGACCGAGCCGGGACCGAGGCTTTTGGAGGGCACTGAATGCCAGCCTCTTGCCCACCGATTATGGGGCCTGGAATTTGGGGGAACGGTGCTCTTTGTGAAGTGTGTGCCTTGGGACCCCTGAGGTGGTGTTACTTCTTCAGGTCCGTGCCCCCCCCAAGACACAGACTCTGGATATGTATTTGCCATATTACCAATAGTGACGGAATCCCACTGTTGGGACACAAACTGTTAAATGCTAATGTCATCAACTCCAGACACCCGTCTGTTTTCATTCCAGACTAAAAAAGCAACAAGATTAGGGGGGGATTATTTTCTATACTCACTGTATAGAGAGGCGCCCCCATCCATAGTATACAAAATATCGATATGCAAGAAGTGGAACCATTATAACCCGTATCTTGAGCCCCGATTGGTTGAGGAACCACCAGAGGTGGAATGTTCCAGACAAATCCGCCCTCCCTCCCCGAAGTCCCGATCTCACCATCAAATCCTCCCCCGACTCTTCCTCACCACACCTCCAGATTACAGGCCCACAGGAGCAACATATATATCAGTGATCTTGGCAACCCCAGATGTTTTGGAACTACATTTCCCATGATGCTCCACTACACTGCAGAGTGCCAGAGCATCATGGGAAATGTAGTTCCAAAACATCTGGGGTTGCCAAGGTTCGTCATCACCGACCTAGGCAGACCGCCATTCCTGAAATGATTGCGAGGTGTTGGCGGCCATCGGAAACCTGCTGATTGGATTGAAGGGGAGAGCGGGTCTCTGGGGGAACGCGCCCCCAGAACCACTGCTCCAAACCAGGTACAGGTGCCTTCTCACGCGGGAAGACCACCCTGCCGCAGTATCTACATGTGGAGGTCCATAAAATGGTCCTCGTCACACTCGGACCAAGATTTAATACCACTCAATTTCCAGGAATTGTACTTTATAATATACAGGAGAGAAGTGGGCTGTCCCCACCATGGCATGTCACCACTAAAGAGGCAAGGTCGCTTCTAAGGGGGTGCGTTCTGTGCACCCCTCCAATTATGGGACATTCCACTGATCACATGTATGTATTTTACAATAAAAAGCAGATTAGGAACGAATGTTCCAGACAGATGATGTGGTCCAGTATGTAGACGAGTTGCAGAACGAGTACCAGTTCCCTTTTCTGTACCCCCAAGCCTCCATTGTGGTTGGGTGTCTTCACCACCCTGTCTGTACTTCTGGCCAGGCTGGCGCTTGGTAAAAGACAAGTTCCGCTTTTCTCCAGTCGGAGAGCGTCAAGGCTTTTTACCAAGAGGCACGCTACATAAAATTACAATGAAGCCCAAAGTTAGGGCAAGACAAAGAGGGGGGGGGGGGTCCTTCCCAATATCCTTTCAGGATTCATCCAAAGCTCCAATCTGACACACTGAGATAGAGAAGGCCAAGGAAGCTCAATATTTCTCATACGGAGGAACATCTAGAGCAGTGATGGGGAACCTCGGCACCCCAGATGTTTTGGAACTACATTTCCCATGATGCTCAGGCACTCTGCAGTGTAGTGGAGCATCATGGGAAATGTAGTTCCAAAACATCTGGGGTGCCAAGGTTCGCCATCACTGATCTAGAGGCACCTGCTGGATCACATCATACAGAATCCAAATATGGGGGGGGTGGAGGAATGCAGAGACCTGTGCTCAGATCTCCAAACTACGGCCCTCCAGCTGTTGTGAACTACATGTCCCATGAGGCATTGTGGAACGGGCATGATGGGAATTTTAGTTCCTGTCCAACTAGAGGGCCATAGTTTGAAGACCCTGAATATACATCATATCCTTCTCCACAAAACAGTGGTCTCCAAACTGCAGCCAGGTGCACCATTCCTCCCCTCCCCCCTTACTTTTACTGACCAGGCCCGACATTTATTCCCACTCATGCTGGGGCATTTTCTTCTCACGTCTGAAGCACAAGCCCTTTTGTTTAGAAAGTTATAGCCCATGGTCCAATGGATGCCTCTCCCAGTAGTGAGGAGCCCCCTGGTCTAATGGATGTCTCTCCCAGTAGTGAGGAGCCCCCTGGTCTAATGGATGTCTCTCCCAGTAGTGAGGAGCCCCCTGGTCCAATGGATGCCTCTCCCAGTAGTGAGGAGCCCCCTGGTCCAATGGATGCCTCTCCCAGTAGTGAGGAGCCCCCTGGTCCAATGGATGCCCCTCCCAGTAGTGAGGAGCCCCCTGGTCCAATGGATGCCTCTCCCAGTAGTGAGGAGCCCCCTGGTCCAATGGATGTCTCTCCCAGTAGTGAGGAGCCCCCTGGTCCAATGGATGCCTCTCCCAGTAGTGAGGAGCCCCCTGGTCCAATGGATGCCTCTCCCAGTAGTGAGGAGCCCCCTGGTCTAATGGATGTCTCTCCCAGTAGTGAGGAGCCCCCTGGTCCAATGGATGCCCCTCCCAGTAGTGAGGAGCCCCCTGGTCCAATGGATTTCTCTCCCAGTAGTGAGGAGCCCCCTGGTCCAATGGATGTCTCTCCCAGTAGTGAGGAGCCCCCTGGTCCAATGGATGTCTCTCCCAGTAGTGAGGAGCCCCCTGGTCCAATGGATGCCCCCTCCCAGTAGTGAGGAGCCCCCTGGTCCAATGGATGCCCCCTCCCAGTAGTGAGGAGCCCCCTGGTCCAATGGATGCCCCCTCCCAGTAGTGAGGAGCCCCCTGGTCCAATGGATGTCTCTCCCAGTAGTGAGGAGCCCCCTGGTCCAATGGATGCCTCTCCCAGTAGTGAGGAGCCCCCTGGTCCAATGGATGCCCCTCCCAGTAGTGAGGAGCCCCCTGGTCCAATGGATGCCTCTCCCAGTAGTGAGGAGCCCCCTGGTCCAATGGATGTCTCTCCCAGTAGTGAGGAGCCCCCTGGTCCAATGGATGCCTCTCCCAGTAGTGAGGAGCCCCCTGGTCCAATGGATGCCTCTCCCAGTAGTGAGGAGCCCCCTGGTCTAATGGATGTCTCTCCCAGTAGTGAGGAGCCCCCTGGTCCAATGGATGCCCCTCCCAGTAGTGAGGAGCCCCCTGGTCCAATGGATTTCTCTCCCAGTAGTGAGGAGCCCCCTGGTCCAATGGATGTCTCTCCCAGTAGTGAGGAGCCCCCTGGTCCAATGGATGTCTCTCCCAGTAGTGAGGAGCCCCCTGGTCCAATGGATGCCCCCTCCCAGTAGTGAGGAGCCCCCTGGTCCAATGGATGCCCCCTCCCAGTAGTGAGGAGCCCCCTGGTCCAATGGATGCCCCCTCCCAGTAGTGAGGAGCCCCCTGGTCCAATGGATGCCCCTCCCAGTAGTGAGGAGCCCCCTGGTCTAATGGATGCCCCCTCCCAGTAGTGAGGAGCCCCCTGGTCCAATGGATGTCTCTCCCAGTAGTGAGGAGCCCCCTGGTCCAATGGATGCCCCCTCCCAGTAGTGAGGAGCCCCCTGGTCTAATGGATGCCCCCTCCCAGTAGTGAGGAGCCCCCTGGTCCAATGGATGTCTCTCCCAGTAGTGAGGAGCCCCCTGGTCCAATGGATGCCCCCTCCCAGTAGTGAGGAGCCCCCTGGTCTAATGGATGCCCCCTCCCAGTAGTGAGGAGCCCCCTGGTCCAATGGATGCCCCCTCCTAGTGAGGAGCCCCCTGATTTAATGCAGTGGTTCCCAACCGCTCCTGAAGTTTTCTTTTGCAGAGTTGTTTTAACCACTTCAATACCGGGGGGGGGCACTTAAACACCTTCCTGCCCAGACCAATTTTCAGCTTTCAGCGCTGTCGCACTTTGAATGACAATTGCACGGTCATGCTACACTGTACCCAAATGAAATTTTTATAATTTTTTTCCCACAAATAGAGATTTCTTTTGGTGGTATTTGATCACCTCTACGGTTTTTATTTTTTGCACTACAAATAAAAAAAATACCGAAAATTTTGAAAAAAAAAAGTACCAGTTACTTACCGGTAACTGTCTTTCTGGGAAATCTTCCAGGACGGCACACCTGAGAGATGAGAGGCTCCTCCCTACAGGAAACACAACCGACAGCTGTTTTAAGTCCCCACCCTTCCCCTTGATCCTCAGTTTGTAGAGAAGTAACTCCTGAACCAGGTTCACAAGGGAAATCATTCCTCATAGGTACTCACCTTCTAGTGTTCTAGAATTTTCCCTCCTCCAACGGGCGGGAAGTAGGCCTGCCGTCCTGGAAGATTTCCCAGAAAGACAGTTACCGGTAAGTAACTGGTACTTTTCTCAAGTCATCTTCCAGGACGGCACACCTGAGAGGATAAACAAGTACCTCAGGCCTACCTTAGGGTGGGGCCACTGCAAGACCCTCTTGGTGAACCTTGGCTCTGCAGTGAGCTTTACCTCCACTCCATACGCTCATATGCTTGATGAAGGCATCTTAGCTGGATCATGCGGCTGATCTGCAGGTCTGCTCCACCGATGTCCCTGCCTTTTCCTCTTCGGATGCAGTATCTAGGTGAAATGGGCTCTTAAAAATGGAATTAGAAAACATGTTAAACTTGTAGGTTAGCAATGTTGCCTATCTCACACATCTAACAACCATGGCCTATTATGCCTGTAGGTGCTACTTAGAACCACTAAAAAGATAAATAAGAGACCTGTGTAAGACAAGGACACTACATTAATCAATAAGAGGGCCTGTCTTAACACTATCCTGTTGAGGGAAATAAAACTGCTTCCTTTTTATCTTTATGTCAGCAAAAGACCAAAGGGAAGCCTACTTAAGGGAAATAGATTAACAGAAGCTTGAACCCTGGGTTTAAGGCATGCCCAATCTATGTCCTTACTTACGCCTGAGAGCCTTCTTCAGGAGATTAAAGTCCCTAGCAGGAGTAGACTACCCATATTGCTACGTCTAGTTTTGCTGAAAGGGTGAAATGAAGGCCATGCACCGAGCCGAAACCTATTCGATCGGGTATACATCTTTATACTCCATCCTCAGGCCCTAATACTCCTCTGAACAGAGCTCTCCAAGTTCTTACTAAACAGGGCGATTCATTATCCCCTTCCTCCAGTGTCCCATAACCCTACAGGGCTTCAACCCTAGGAAATGGTTCTGGCATCCCTGAATGCAAGTGGTCAAGGTTTTCTGACATGTGGCAGCTGCAGCCCGAACTCCTCGCCCCTCCATGGAAAAGAAGGCTGAAATACAAAAAGGTGATACATGCATTATTAATATCACAAATACAATGATCATAGATTGTGGGCACGGCACAATAGATTTAGACAGAAAGGACACAAGCATAGACAACAATGTTGTGTGCCTGAGTGTGACTAGCTAAACCAATATATCAAATATGGGAAGAGACCCAAATCTGAACCTCAACGTAGACAAACAGTCCTCATAGTCTGGTTTTCTGATGTGCTGCCAAGACGTAAAAACATTAAGACTCAAGCAAACCCTAAATGCTGCGTATTTCTTTAGTGCAGCTAGCTAGGTCATAACTGATATATAAATACGGAAAAGACAGGAACCCCCCTTTACTGTTGTGCTTTACCTATGTACAGCAAAACAAGACTATAAATATAAAGACAGAAAGACCCAAACTTCTATGTTGTGTATTTCTGACAAACCACCAAATACAGTTATAAGATCAATATGAACACCAACTCCCGTGTTGTGCATTTCTGCTATGCCACAGGGAAAAAATATGGAACACAAGACATTCCTTTCTGTCATGCACTTCTGTAGTGTAGTTCAGATAGAACCAACACTGAGAAAGGACACAAGCAACCTGCAGCATTGTGTTTTTCTGAAACAGAAAGCACCAACAAGCTTCAATCTTGAGTATTTCTGCTGTGCAACAACATAAAAGCAGACACTGAGGAAAAAGACAGACAGCCTTTACAGCTGCAATCTTTCTGGTCTGCTGCAAAATAAAACAATAACGTCATGATGAGTATTCCTGCTGTGTAGCAAAACCTCAATCAGAAGGGACAGATAAGTTTAGGGTTCCCACACCCGTGCGACCCAACCTGCGACTTGGGACTGCAAGACGCATGAGAAGTCATATACTATGGCTTCCAATGGGTACCATTTGTGTCTGTGCGACACCAGCAGTCCCTGATTCCTGGATCCACAGACCTCAAGATTACACAGGTCGCAGGGAAAAAAAAAAAACAAATAGCAATTTTCAGGTCGAATAAGTAAGGGGTCCCCAATGCTGTGACTCCCTGGAGGATTGCAGCCAACAAACCCCTGCTGTGTATCCCTAAGATGCAGAAAGGTAGATCCATGAGAAACACTGCTTAGCCTGATATACAAACGATAAGGCAGTAAATATAGGACATACAGGACACAAACATTCAATCTTTGTGTATGTCTGATGTGTAGTAATATACCAATACTGAGCAGAGAGGCCACCATCCTCAATGTGTCTCTCAGCTGAGCAGCAAAAACAAAATCAGAAAAAGACAAGCAATCTTCACTGCTGTGTCCTTTCTGATATGCAGCCAATAAGGCAGTATAGGCAAGACATAAAAGGACAGACAACCTTCAATCTTGTATATGTCTGATGTGCAACAATATAACAATTCTGAATAGAGATAGCACATCCATATTGAAGCGATTTGGCCTTGCGACTCAACATGTCAAATCGCATGGCTAAAATCAGCACAACACCACTTTGTGGTGCTACATGGATTACCAAAGGCAGTATATGTACTACACCTGGCAGGGGTTCAATTTGTATTTCTACTATGTAGCCCAACAAATTCGAACCATCAATTTTCACTGCTGCCTTTCTGATAAGGCAGTAAAACAGGACACAAAGCCCCACAGACAGACCTCAATCTTGTGTATGTCTGATGTGCAGCAATATAACCATTATGAGCAGAGATGTCACCAGACTCAATGATGTGCATTTCTGCTGTGCAACACAAAACCAGAAAGTACAGACCACCTTCACTGTTGTATTCTTCTGATCTGTAGCCAAACAAAGCAGTACCTTTAGTATATAAAGGACAGAAAACAAGCTTCAGTGCAGTGCATTTCTGATGTACAGCAATATAGTCCTTATTAAGCAGAGATGTCACAAATCTCAATGTGTATTTCTGCTGTGCCACAAAAACATCCCAGCAAGCACAAACCTTCACTACTGAGGTCTACTGGTGTGCAGCCAATGAGGAGTCATGGTCTATCCCTTTATGAAATAACCAACAGGCAATTTATTTCATAGGCATAGCCTGGGCTGTAGATACTAAACCTTCACCACCAGAGAAGGAACAGATCCTAAAATGGTTGGACACCCTACTATTAGTAGTAGTTGTTGTCCTACCTTACCTCCATAGACTGAGCAAACGCTAGCCAGCACATATCCAGGTGGTGCTGATTAGCAACTAAAGTCTCAATGAGCCCAGCCCTAGAGACCAATTTAAGACCTCTCTAGAAGAGGTGGTTACCAGTTTAGCCTGGGAGGTAAATAGCTATTTGCAGGCTTCAAACAATCAATTATGTAGCTCTTGCATAGGTTTGCACAGAAAATCCTCAATTAAAAGGATGTAGGGAGCGATCTATGGTGAATCGCCTTTAGATCTGCCACTGCGTGGATTGTAGCCCAAACCAATAAAAAAAGTTTCTTCTTACATCCTACACTATAATATAAACACAGTGTAAAGGTGGAGTGGGAGGTTGGAGCTTATGAAAGTTAACTATAGCAAGCAACCCCCAAAAGGAGGATCTGTGACAAGGGAACCCCTACTGTGCCACACAGTAGCTTGGTCTCTGCCCATCCTTGAATGTTAGGTCAGCTTTTAAACATTGTGAAGCAACTTCAGATTCCTAGCAGCTGGGCTAATAGGGCCGGTAACCTAGTGCACCTGCTGACCAGGGGAGCTTCTGAATCCACCAACCACTGCCCAATTAATAACCTGTTCAGTGGTATACCTGGCCTGTAAGTAACTTTGTATCTACCAGGTCCCCTCTGTACGCTATATTCATCCCTACTAATGTACCACAACTGGGCATGTAGGGAGAGGCTGGCAACCTACTGCTGCGATAACCACAGTGTCTCTGCTGTAAGAGGGAGCTGTGGCTGGTGGTTTTAGCAGTGGCGTCTGCGCTATTTGTATCCCGACCCCAAGTTCTGCACTGCACCAGTCAGTATATACACGGGGAAGGGGGAGCAATGGCCTACCTACCTCTTTCTCATCTGAGGTGGTTTAGGCACACTCGTTCCTCTGCACCACCTGTCCACCATACAGCTTCTCTGATGTAAGAGGGGCTGCAGCTGGTGTTTTTAGCAGAAGCTTAAGGGCTATTTGAATCCAGACCCCAGGTGAGATCTCAAATGCCCAGGAACCCTCTGGCTGGAATTGGGGATTTTGCAGCTAATTTCCCACGGCAAAAGGAAAGTAAAGTACTCACCGTTGTCGTCTTCCTCTTTTTGCCACAGCCAGCGGGCTTGCTTTTCCATCCTTATGGTCCACACGCAAGGAGGATAGCCGCCAAAGTGCTCCCCCCCCCCCCAACTGCTGTCCCCATAGGGAGGTGCTAGGTTAGGCTGTGTCCTGCACTGTACCAGTCAGTCAGTCTATATACATGGGGGGGGGGCAATGCCTTCCATTCCTCATTCCCATCTTCATATCTGAGGTGGTTAAGGCAGACATCCACCGTAGTAAACTGGTGCCTCCTCGCTCTAGAGAAAGGAGGATGTGGGCGCCTGCTCCTACTGACTCTCAGCCTTCCCTCCTGGGTAAGAACGCCGCTGCCATTTTCCCGAAGTTTGAAAATGACGCGGGTGCTTGTTGCCACGCCCTCTCCGGCAGCCCACGCGAGCTACCGGGGACCCAGGAGTCGGGGACAAGATCCCCCTGGAAAGAACCGATGGCCAGCACCCCCGTCTGAACAGCCACCTGTACAGGTAAGGAGGGGGAGACAGGATAATGGCCCCTGAAGTTCTGGGTACACCACTGTACCCAGGGTCCTTCAGCTCTCAGGGGGGCTCTTCCAATTTCTGCTGCCCGCCCTGAGGAAAAGATAGGGGAACCCCCCAGGAAGGACAAGAATATCCTACCAGACCCAGAGGCTTCCCAGGCTTGTGGTCCGGCTCCCAGGGGGAGACCACCAGCCCCAGGCTTCGGGTCATTTGGAAAAAAACAAACAGTTTCGCTGTGTAGGGAGAAACACAATCAAAAACTGAGGATCAAGGGGAAGGGTGGGGACTTAAAACAGCTGTCGATTGATTGTGTTTCCTGTAGGGAGGAGCCTCTCATCTCTCAGGTGTGCCGTCCTGGAAGATGACTTGAGAAAAAAAAGTTTTTTTGTTTCAGTTTCAAAACTTTGTAAATAAGTACATTTTCTCCTTCACTGATGGGCACTGATAGGCGGCACTGATGGGGCTACACTGATGGGCACTCATAACAGGTGGGCACTCATAGGCAGCATTGGTTTTATACTGTACTAATGGATGCTAATCAGTGCCAAACAATAATGCATGCCAATCAGTGATGCCCATTGTGGGCACTGATCGGCATCCATTGTGCTGACCATGGGCATCCCTGGTGGTCTAGGGAGGATTACCTTTTCCCTGGTGGTGTCCCTGGTGGTCCAGTGTGGGCATCCTCGGGGGGGCTGTGCTGATAATCAGCACAGACTCCCCCCCCCTAAGGTAAGTTGCCAAAACCTGGCCCCTACATGAGGCCTGAGAACCACTGGTCTAATGGATACACCTCCAGTAGTGAGGAACCCCCCTGATCTAATGGAGTGGCTCTCAACCTGTCCAAGTTCCCCCAACAGGCCAGGATTTCAGGTTCTCTTACTTTGATTTAAAGAGGAAGTAAACCCTGATGAGTGTTACTTCCCCTTTCATTCCCTGCAAAGGTAAAGCATAATGGACTACTATGCATCGCATCGCAGTCCATTATGTGTCACTTACCTGACACAGGAGCCAGCGAAGTCACCGCTGTCCCCTGTAGTCCGAGCGTCCATCTTCTTGGTGGGTCTCGCTGCTCCGGCGCTGTGATTCGCCGGAGCAGCGATGACGTCACTCCCGCGCATGGGAGCCGACACTCACGGCATATTGCCACAATCTGCGGCTTACCCAGTGCGACAGCGGTGCCTGTCTTCAGGTAAATATCTCCTAAACCGTATAGGTTTAGGAGATATTGCTTGGACCTACAGGTAAGCCTTAATCTAGGCTTACCTGTAGGTCAAAGTGGTTTGTAAGGGTTTACAACCACTTTAAAGCAGCTCTGCAAAGTAAAGGAAAACCTGAAAGCACGACCCGTTGGGGGAACTTGGACAGTTAGACCACTGCATTAGACCAGGGGGCTCCTCACCACTGGAGGGGCATCCATTAGACCAATGGTTCTCAACCTCAAATACCCCCCAAGGGGCCATGTTTTGGGACCTTCCCAACGTCATTTATTTAAAGCAGCTCTGCAATGATATTGATAAGCCATTTTAATGGAAGGGAAGTTCTCAAAACCTGGCCTGTTGGGGGTACTTGATGACTGAGGTTGAGAACCCCCTTGTCTAATGGATGCCCCTCCCACAGCGAGGAGCCCCCTGGGCCAATGGCTGTATCCTGCCGTTTTCTTAGCTCTAGGTCTGTCAGCTCTATGGACCTCTCCAAATTCATATCCATTACCGGCACCATGTATGATGTTCTCTTCAGGTTTTAGATTCCATATTGTGTCCTCTGTTATCTCCAGAAGTTAAGGGGGGGGGAATCCCAAGAGTGATCTACCCTCCCTGATAGAGCCATGTTCCCATTGGTGAAGAGCATCTTCCTATTCTAGCCATCACCAGAAACTGAAAACCTTGTGATCTGGTACAGACCACCTTCCTTCCCCCCCCAGAGGTCCTAAACCACCAGTACTCCCAGAACTTGGAGACTATTCATAACGTAGGATATGCTGCATATACATCTCAGCTTGTAGACCCCCCCCCCCCATCTTATGTGGACAGGGTGGTGACTTTAAGGTTTTACCAATCTACGGAGGTCCATTCATCACCTGATCTCACAATCCCATTTGCATTCAGCTTCCCATGCTCTGCGAGGAGCCCCCTGGGCCAATGGCTGTATCCTGCCGTTTGCTTAGCTCTAGGTCTGTCAGCTCTATGGACCTCTCCAAATTTATATCCATTACCGGCACCATGTATTATGTTCTGGACACCGGTGGCAAGAAAAGCACCCTGAGGCGATTCAGTTCGTATAGGTAGCGCTAGATAATGAATGAATGACTTATGTTCTCTTCAGGTTTTAGATTCTATATTGTGTCCTACGTTGTCTCCAGAAGTTAAGGGGGGAATCCCAAGAGTGATCTACCCTCCCTGATAGAGCCATGTTCCCATTGGTGAAGAGCATCTTCCTATTCTAGCCATCATCAGAAACTGAAAACCTCGTGATCCGATACAGATCACCTCCCCCCCCCCCCCCAAAGGTCCTAAACCACCAGTACTCCCAGAACTTGGAGACCATCCATAACGTAGGATATGCTGCATGTACATATCCATCTCAGCTTGTAGACCCCCCTCTTATGTGGACATGGTGGGGACTTTAAAGGTCCATTCATCACCTGATCTCACAATCCCATTTGCATTCAGCTTCCCGTGCTCTGCGAGGAGCCCCCGAACCATCATTGGTGGATCTGCTCCTGCACATCCCAATGCAAGTCATGTGAATGGCCACGTGTCCCCTCAAACGGGTCTTACCAATTCAGGAAGGTGGTACTATGCCCCTTGAGTGTAGTCATGTGCCCACCAGGTCTTTTATAACATCAATACAAAAAAAGAGTTTATATATTTTAAACTTTTATTGGAAAAAAAAAGTTATTTACAAAATCTACTAAAAATGCAAAAACACTCATGTACATATGAAGGCCGAGAGGTCTCCGGGGACACTCCCATTATACCAGGATAAAAGATCAGATACCAACCCCCTCCTCCCACCCCCCCTCATATATAATTATAACAAACCAGTTACATTTCATAAGACACAATGGTGCAAAGTTACTCTGAAGCAAGGAGTAAAGCGGTCAGCTCCGTACTCCATGTGACCACACAATTTACACAGTCCTGGAAAGGCAGAAAAGGATGGCATCCGTCTCCACACTGCAGAGGTAAAACCATGGCAGCCCACCATCTCTGCTCAGGAATCCTTGAAAGTGCAGCATTATGGAAGTGTGGAGTCAGATGGAAGCTGGCAAGACACCGCGCCTTAAAGGTCAGACATATTCCTTGCCACCTGCGGATGAAGCCTTGGTCCGTGCACCTCCCGTCTTTGGGTAGCCTTTGGTGCTGTAGCCGGTTTTCCGGGGACACGAGCAGGCCAGGAGAGCGCCGCCGATCAGGGTCAAGAATGAGCCAGCCCAGCCAAGGAATACGCCAGCGCCGAATTCATACCTGGGGAGGGAAACAATGGAGAAAGTTAGAGATAAACCATCACATGCTGGGGGTTCACTACCCCCATCTAGTAGCAGATGGAGGACAGCTGAGAAAGCAATACTGGAAGTGGCAACTTACTTTGTGTTGATGGGAGTCAGAGGGTTGTAGAAGTCCCGGATGATTTGATTTCCATACCAGGAGCAGGCAATGAGGGCCGCCAGACCTGCAGGGCAAGACAATATACTATAAGTAAGGGTTCCACACAAAAAAGATTTGCCTCCCGCCAAAGACACCACCACAAAGACCTCGCCCTCAAAGCCCGTGTCAGAAAAGGTTCCCTTTCCAATAACCCTGCCAGACTTCCCAGACGAAAAAGTCTTTACCATAAAGGCCACCACACCAAAAAAAGTCCAAGCCAGAAGCCTTCCCACCAGAGACCCCTCTGCCAATATAGCCTGCACCACAAGCCCTCCTAACCAATAAACCATAGAGCTCTCCATGCCAAAGGCCCACCTACCTTTAAAGCACACACACTATACCACTAAAGTCCATGCCTTTCAAAAATGACCCCACTACTACAAAAAGCCATCCCTTCCAAAAGACCTATGAACAATTCCAAGCCCTGGTTGATATCAGTTTTCAGGTTTGGGCTCAGAGTCACCATCTGAGGTTCTAAAAGGTTCACTCCATCCAAACTGAAGTCAAGTCTTGGTGTTCAGTGGATGCTGAAACCAGAGGTCTCCTGTATCCGAGGCTCTGGGATCTGTGCCAGGTTTCCCCGTTCTAGAACAACCCACCTCAAACCTTGTAATGGGATCCCTCCCATGCCTTTATCTAAGAGATCCATTTGAAGTGGAAGACCAAAACGCCCTCAATGCCTGGAAGAGTTACCCCAGAACAGCTGGGTCTACCACCCTCTATGAACAGATTGCACCCACAAGCCTGGTACTCACCCCCCAGCAGGAAGATGAAGCCTCCGGTCATGGCAATCCGTGCCTTCTTCACCTTGTCATCACCCCCACATTTGGTGCACTTCATCCCCATGGTGGAAATGGCCATGCCGACTACCCCGAGAACAATGGAGAGCACCATGAGGGCCCGGGTGGCCTGCAGGGCGGCTGTGGAGAGAAGAGAAGAGGGTTAGTCATGTTCAATACTACGAGAACAATGCAGACTACTTTGGTTTTCAGGCCATGTACAGAGGAATAGTATAATAATCGGTATTTTACCAGCAGCTCGAGGTGACGGTCCTCTTATTTCTGGTTTAAAGCGTCTCTAGCCAAAACATTCCCTAAATTTGGATGGAGTGGAACTGGTGCCCTTTGTCCCAGTGTCATCCAGACAGAAAGGGAAGGGAAAGGCCTTTCCATTGTCACTAGAACAGGAAGTGGGGGGAAATGTACCTGGGGAATTTCTGTTACTTCCTGTTGGGTCACTGGGACAGGAAATGAAGGGAAATCTAATAGGACAAACCTGACAGAGCTACCAACTACTCTCTCCAACCAACACCACAGCTTTGTCCAGTTATACTTTATAGCACTTCAGTGTCCAGCACCCCCTAGAGAGGGAAAAATGTTCTGCCTCGTGTTCCCCCAGTGCAAGTCGCAGCTCTCCCCTAATGGCGGCCAGATCAGAACTACAGGAGAGCCTTATCTGCAGACCAGCTAAAGGCCACAGACCAGCTACCTGAACCAGCACCCCAAGCCCACATTATGGCCTCAACTAGAACCCCCAAGAGGGACCCCGTTATGACCCCCATCTGAAATGTGAATGGAGATTTCGGGAGGTTGTTCAGGGCAAGAAAAATCTAGAAACCAGCTGCAGAGATTTGCCACCATTATGGAAAGTCTCTAGAGACAGTAGAGTGATGTCCACATTCCTCCGGCCTCCTTCACACTTTGCCCTGTACAGGTAAGACCCTCCCGAGGACCAGGAGACGCTTCTGTGGATCACATTTCACATGGCCAGGAGGGAGTTCAAGTGAGCAATCTACCCCCCCCCCACCCCAGGAAAGCCCTGAAGCCACCATACCTGGGCCTGCCGATTCCTGTCCCCGGCAAATTCCTCAGTGCAGGAGGAGGAGAACAAAACAAGCCCCTTCCCTCCTTCCACAACGCTACCGCTCACGGCACCGACATCTGCCGGAACGGCTCATTTCTCATACACCCGACATCAGTCTGAACATCTTCCCCTGCCACACCCACCAATCAGAACATTCTGGCCACCGACAGGTAAGGACATCTGAATGTGGGTGTGATATATGAGGCTGCAAGTGAACATGTTGTCCCTGAAGTTGGTCATTGCAGTTTGTTTTATAGGAGGCTATGGAGGAGCCAGACCAATCAGGGTGTCCATGGTGACCCATGTCCACAGCTAAAGCCCCCCCCCCCCCCCCCCCCATTACAAATGGGCACATGAACTGGACAACAAGCAATGGAAGAAGGTGGCCTGGTCTGATGATGAACACAACAACGAGTTTGGGATGTCGAATTGGGTCTCCAAATTCTTCAGATCTCAAGTCGGTTGAGCATCTTGTGGGATGAGCTGGAGAAAAGTCTAATTCATGGAGGCCCTCACCTCCCAGCTTACAGGATCTACTACTAACAGCACACCTTCAGGAGGTCTAGTGGAGTCCAACTACGCCCAACCTCAAAACCAAACAAGATGGCCGGCACTGGAAAGTACTTCACACAACCAACTTCAGAGCCAACCACAGAATAAAAACCCCACCTCAAACTTCCCAAAACCTAAAAGATGAATAGTCCCAAAACACAGAAATCCACCATTCGAAAAGATCCAATTCTCTCTTCATTGAGATCCTCAACACGAGGAAAAGTGGACCACATCTCTCACCTTCATAAATAAGACCTCCGAAAACAGGAATGGTCTACAACAGTGATGGTGGAACCTCCCTTGAGGATGTACTTGTAGACCAGTGATGGTGAACCTCCCTTGAGATGTACTTGTAGACCAGTGATGTGAACCTCCCTTGAGATGTACTTGTAGACCAGTGATGGTGAACCTTGGCACCCTGGATGTTTTGGAACTACATTTCCCATGATGCTCATGCACTCTGCAGTGTAGTTGAGCATCATGGGAAATGTAGTTCCAAAACATCTGGGGGGTGCCGAGGTTCTCCATCACTGGTCTACAAGTACATCTCGAAGGAGGTTCCACCATTATTCATCAACTGCAACATATCAATCCGGGAAGGGTTCTCATCCTTCGCCTTCCCAGGACAATTGTTCCAAGAGAAGGAGGAGAGATCATAGTGCTCACTGCTGTCCTATAGAAAAGATTCTACTCACAAATCCCAAGCTTCAGCCCATACAAGTGCAACCCCTCCAGGGGGCTCCTCCAGGCATCAGTGGTTTCATCATGCTCCCTCCACACCCAACTACATCCAGTCTCAACAAAACGTCCAGCAGCTTCTGAAGTATAATGAGATCTACATCCTCCAAGGGGTCCATCCCCCCCATTGGGAATCTTTCATGCAGTTTGGTGGCATCTCGGTGTTTTGGCAAGTTTAGGAGTATTCTGGTGGAGTTCTGAGCCCTTCTGCACAGTTATGGAATTGTCTGGGGGAAGCGATGCCATGATGGGTCAGGGGCTGTTCAGGCAGGAAAAAGGGGGGAGGGGACCTAATCAGCATTATGTAGGTGGTCATAATGTTATGGCCGATTGGTGTGCAAGCCATGAACCGAGGGCCAGCTGGACATGAGCCATACTGCAGGTTGTCTGTATTGTCCTCCTAAATGCACCCCTGACCCCACCTATACCACACTACCTACCCCCCTCCCTGGCACAGACCACATGGCCCCCACTCTACCCCTGAGCACACACCACCATGCTCCCCCACCATACCCCTCCCCCTAGCACCAGACTACGCTATGCCCCGAGCACAGGCCACCCTGCCAAACTGCCCCCCCAAGCACCAGACTACACCCATGCCCCCCTGCAACATACATGCCCCAGTCCCTCCCCCACAACACCAGGACCTGTGCACAGGCTGACCCCATAATCAGGGGCCAGACCGGCTCTGTCTCCTCCAGATTGGATGACAAGAGACTCCTTATCGGCGGCTTCACCGAGACGGAAAGTAACCGGAGACCGTGCCGGGATCAATTATACAGAAGATGGTTTCCATGGGCTCTGCACTACTCTGATCTATGGAGGGGGGGTCACATGTACAAATGGGGGGGGGGACTTACCCCAGGAGGGCACTCACACATGTACAGAAGGGGGCACTCACCCCAGGGGGGCCTGAACCACATGCACAGAAGGGGGGCACTCACCCCAGGAGGGCACTCACCCCATGCACAGAAGGGGGGCACTCACCCCAGGGGGCCTGACCACATGCACAGAAGGGGGGCACTCACCACATGCACAGAAGGGGGGCACTCACCACATGCACAGAAGGGGGGCACTCACCACATGCACAGAAGGGGGCACTCACCACATGCACAGAAGGGGGCACTCACCACATGCACAGAAGGGGGGCACTCCACCCCAGGAGGGCCTGACCACATGTACAGAGGAAGTGGGGCCACTCAACCCCAGGAGGTCCTGACCACATGCACAGGAAGGGGGGACAAAACACATACAGGAGGGCACTCACCCCAGAGGGGCCCGACCACCATGTACAGAGGAAGTGGGGCCACTCACTCCCAGGAGGTCCTGACCACATGCACAGGAAGGGGGGACAAAACACATACAGGAGGGCACTCACCCCAGAGGGGCCCGACCACATGTACAGAGGAAGTGGGGCCACTCTCACCCAGGAGGTCCTGACCACATGCACAGGAAGGGGGACAAAACAAACAGGAGGGCACTCACCCCAGAGGGGCCCGACCACATGTACAGAGGAAGTGGGGCCACTCACCCCAGGGGGGCCCGACCCACATGTACAGAGGAAGGGGGGACAAAACACATACAGGAGGGCACTCACCCCAGGCCCCCCCCCCCCCCCCCCGACTACATGTACAGACATTCTGCAGATTTCCCCACTATGGGCAACCAATGTAAACCTACCAAATCCGGCCCCCCACAGTGCCAGGGAAACCTGAAGGAGAGGGTGCAATCAGATTGCCCCCCCCCCCCCCCCCCGGGTGTGGCAGCATTAGACGATACATGGCCTCCTACATTCTCCATACTACAAGAGGAAGGATAGTCTCCCTTTTATTGCTGCAATATGACGACATCTGTACAATGAGCAGTGGAGTGCGAGGAGTCGGGGGTTGTACTACGCAGCAGTATATGGCGGAGATGAGTCCAGCAGCCATTACAGGACAGGTAGGAGAGTCCCAGGTGACACAACAGAGTCACACCCCGAGAGGGGGGAGGGGAGGAGGGGGAGGGGGAGGGGAGTTTCATAGAAACTGTACAGAGACTAAGGAGGTAAACACAGGAGGAAACTACAAACTCCCCCCCTCCCCCTCCAACACTTCCTCCTCCGTCCAACCCCGAGAACAAATAACCACACGTCACCCCGGGGGGTCACCCCCAAGAGACCTCCTGAGGAGGGGCAACTGCTCCATTCCCTGCCCAATCACAGGCAAGCCCGAGACCCTTCTAGGGGCACATGGCTCACCCCTAACTTGCCCCAACGGGGCAATTCACCAGCTACCCCCCCCCCTTCAAACTAAAGAACCTTCCAGAAGCTCCTTCATAGGGCCCAGAGCTCACCAACTACCCCACCATCAACTCACAACGGGGCAATTCCACCAACTACCCCCCCCCCCCCCCCAAACTAAAGAACCTTCCAGAAGCTCCTTCATAGGGCCCAGAGCTCACCAACTACCCCACCATCAACTCACAACGGGCAATTCACCAACTACCCCCCCCCAAACTAAAGAACCTCCTTCATAGGGCCCAGAGCTCACCAACTACCCCACCATCAACTCACAATGGGGCAATTCACCAACTACCCCCCCAAACTAAAGAACCTCCTTCATAGGGCCCAGAGCTCACACAACTACCCCACCATCAACTCACAATGGGGCACCAGCATAACCCTGTTACAGAATGAGGGGGCCCTCTACAATACAGTATCGGGGCCCCTCTACCCTCATACAATATAGTATCAGGGCCCCCCCCCTACCCTCGTATACATATAGTATCGGGCCCTCATATACAATATAGTATGGGGCCCTCATATACAATATAGTATGGGGCCCTCTACCCTCATATACAATATAGTATGGGGCCTCGTATACAATATAGTATCGGGCCCCCCCTCTACCCTCGTACACAATATAGTATCGGGCCCCCTCTACCCTCGTACACAATATAGTATGGGGCCCCTCTACCCTCGTACACAATACAGTATCGGGCCCTCATATACAATACAGTATGGGGCCCCTCCACCCTCGTATACAATATAGTATCGGGCCCTGCAGTCTGTGGAGCGGCTCACACCTTGTGTAGAGGATTGGAGGCTCACGTGGCCCCCGCCCTCAGATAAGTCAGTGAAAGGGCCGATAACCCCCCTTATCAGCAGATAAGAGGTAGCGGAAAACAGGTAACGGAAGTGTCTGCACACCTGAGAATGCCACAGACACACCAACCGCCTTCCCGGGACCGTGCCTCATCTATAGGGGCATTGTAGGGACAATCCGGGGCTGGCACAGAGCCGGGAACACAGTCAGTCAATGTCGGGAGGAGAGGTGGGGGAGGGGGAGGAAAGTTCAAACTGAAACCGGTCTGACCGGTTCTGAGGAAGTCAGTGAATGAAACCGGCCACCGCCCAACCAGCTGGCCCTCCGATCACCAACGTCTGACCAAGAGGAACTCAGGGGGCGCACGCCCCCCCTCCAATAACCCACCATGAGGGGGCCTCACCTGGGAATCCCACCAATACAACGAGACTCAACCAGATCCACCCAACCGTACAGCCAATACACCTTCCAATCCTGAGCCACCCAACAAGTCACCGTACAACCAGATCCACCCAACCGTACAGCCAATACACCTTCCAATCCTGAGCCACCCACCAAGTCACCATACAACCAGATCCACCCAACCGTACAGCCAATACACCTTCCAATCCTGAGCCACCCAACAAGTCACCATACAACCAGATCCACCCAACCGTACAGCCAATACACCTTCCAATCCTGAGCCACCCAACAAGTCACCGTACAACCAGATCCACCCAACCGTACAGCCAATACACCTTCCAATCCTGAGCCACCCAACAAGTCACCGTACAACCAGATCCACCCAACCGTACAGCCAATACACCTTCCAATCCTGAGCCACCCAACAAGTCACCATACAACCAGATCCACCCAACCGTACAGCCAATACACCTTCCAATCCTGAGCCACCCAACAAGTCACCATACAACCAGATCCACCCAACCGTACAGCCAATACACCTTCCAATCCTGAGCCACCCAACAAGTCACCGTACAACCAGATCCACCCAACCGTACAGCCAATACACCTGCCAATCCTGAGCCACCCAACAAGTCACCGTACAACCAGCCAATACACCTGCCAATCCTGAGCCACCCAACAAGTCACCGTACAACCAGCCAATACACCTGCCAATCCTGAGCCACCCAACAAGTCACCGTACAACCAGCCAATACACCTGCCAATCCTGAGCCACCCAACAAGATCCAGCAAGTCACCGTACAACCAGATCCACCCATAAAGATCCAGCAATACAATAAAGTGCTGAACAATCAGATCCACCCAACAAGATAATAAACCACCAAACTGTACAATCAGCCACCCACGATCCAGGAAGGTCACCGTCCAACCAGATCCACCCAACAACCAGAACCAGGCAGGCACCCCACCATACGACCCGGACCCACCCAACACACCTTCTGTACAATGAGCTACACACCACCACCGGACCCACCCAGTCACCTTCCCATCAGGATAAACCCTCCACCTTCCAACCACCCAATGTCACCATTGATGTCCCCAACACTCAGAGGAGATAAATAATGAGTGGGGTGGAGGAGGAGACCTTGTACTGGGGTCCTGAAGGCACTCTTCCACCACCAGGGAGGGGGTAGTAGTAGATGGGGGGTAGTAGTAAATGGTGGGTGGTGTTGGTAGTTAGACAGGGAGAAGGGTGGATTATGGGGGAGGTTGTAGATTGTGAATGATGGGGGGGGGGGGGGGGTGGAATGTTGTGAGTAGTAGGTGGATGATGGGTGTAGTGGTAGATGGGGGATGGGATTAGTAGTAGATGGAGTGGTGGCAGTAGTAGGTGAGGGTAGATAATGAGTAGTAGTAGTAGGTGGGAGTAGCAGTAGATAGAGGGGAAGATAATGGGAATAGTAGTAAGGGAGGTGATGATGGGGTAGTAGTAGATGGAGGGGTGGTGGTAGTAGTAGTAGGGGAGGTGATGATGGGGTAGTAGTAGATGGAGGGGTGGTGGTAGTAGTAGTAGGGGAGGTGATGATGGGGTAGTAGTAGTAGTAGTAGGGGAGGTGATGATGGGGTAGTAGATGGAGGGGTGGTGGTAGTAGTAGTAGGGGAGGTGATGATGGGGTAGTAGATGATTGGGGCATAATGATGGGGGTTGTAATAGATGGGGTAGTAGTAGGCTGGGGAGTAGTAGTAGGTTGTGGGAGGGTGATGGAGGTAGTAGTACTCACCGTCCAGCTGCAGTAGGGAAGGCGATGGTGGTAGTAGTAGATGGGGGGGGTGATGGTGGTGAAAGATGGGTGATTGGGGGGGGGGGGTAGTAGTAATGGATGATGGGGTAGTAGTACTCACCATCCAGCTGCAGTAGGGAGGGTGATGGGGTAGTAGTAGATGGGGGGGGTGATGGTGGTGAAAGATGGGTGATTGGGGGGGGGTAGTAGTAATGGATGATGGGGTAGTAGTAGGTGGTGGATGATGGGGGTAGAAGTCGGATGATCTGGGTAGTAGTAGGTGGGAGTGGGGGGGGGTAGAAGACGGATGATGGGAGTATTAGTAGGTAGGGGGTGGATGATGGGGGTAGTAGTAATGAACGATGGGGGTAGTAGTAGTGGACGATGGGGGGTAGTAGTAGGTGGGGGGGTGGATGATGGGGGTATTAGGTAGGGGGTGGATGATGGGGGTAGTAGTACTCACCGTCCAGCTGCAGTAGGGAGGGTGATGGGGGGGTATTAGGTAGGGGGTGGATGATGGGGGGTAGTAGTAGTGGTGGATGATGGGGGTGGTAGTAGTAGTGGAT
Organism: Lithobates pipiens; assembly: GCF_037356315.1. Taxonomy (NCBI): domain Eukaryota; kingdom Metazoa; phylum Chordata; class Amphibia; order Anura; family Ranidae; genus Lithobates; species Lithobates pipiens. Next base: position 692,054,368 of record NW_027507903.1, on the reverse strand, counting down.
GATGGGAATATTAGTAGGTAGGGGGTGGATGATGGGGGTATTAGGTAGGGGGTGGATGATGGGGGGGGTAGTAGTAGTGGATGATGGGAATATTAGTAGGTAGGGGGTGGACGATGGGGGTAGTAGTAGTGGACGATGGGGGTAGTAGTACTGCACGATGGGGGTAGTAGTACTCACCGTCCAGCTGCAGCAGGGAGTCGTAGACCTTGCACTGGATCTGGCCGGTACTTTGGGTCACACAGGACATCCAGAGCCCCTGATAAATGGCCACCGCGGTGATGATGTTGTCTCCGGCGTACGATGACATCCTCCACTGCGGCATTATAGTCGCTGCGATCAGCGCGATCCACCCGATCAGAGCGAGGACGAATCCCAACATCTGTAGCCCGGAGTTCGCCATCTTCACCGACTGACCGACCGACTGATCTCACCTGAGCCCGACCGCCCCTTATATACCGCCCCGCCCCTCCCTCCCAGGTGAGACTGTGACGTCACCAAAACTCACAACACCGGTATCGGTGCTAGGAAGAGTATCGGAGAGACCGGAAGTGACTCACCGGAGACCCCGATCAGTATCATCGATATCATCGATATCCTCCTCCAATCTATTACTATCATCATCGTCTCCGATAATATCCCTGAGCCCCAGGAGCTGACACTCTAATGTCCCCTCCCCCACACTCTCCTCATAATGAGAGGAGGAAATCCGATTCACTTTCTGTTACATTTATTTTCTCTGTTTATTTAGATTTGTGTTCATTTGATTTATTTTTATTTATTGCTATTGATAGAAAAATGTTTTTAGAAAGTTTTGTGTTTGTTGGATTTAGAATACACAAAAATGTGACCTCCGAAGACCTCCAAAGACATCAGAAGACCTCCAAAGACCTCAGAAGACCTCCAAAGACATCCGAAGACCCCCAAAGACCTCAGAAGACCTCCAAAGACATCCGAAGACCCCCAAAGACCTCAGAAGACCTCCAAAGACATCCGAAGACCCCCAAAGACCTCAGAAGACCTCTGAAGACCTCCAAAGACATCAGAAGACCTCCGAAGACCTCTGGAGACCTCCAAAGACATCCGAAGACCCCCAAAGACCTCAGAAGACCTCTGAAGACCTCCAAAGACATCAGAAGACCTCCGAAGACCTCTGGAGACCTCCAAAGACATCCGAAGACCCCCAAAGACCTCAGAAGACCTCTGAAGACCTCCAAAGACATCAGAAGACCTCCGAAGACCTCCGAAGACCTCTGAAGACCTCCAAAGACATCAGAAGACCTCCAAAGGCATCACAAGACCTCTGAAGACCTCCAAAGACATCAGAAGACCTCTGAAGACCTCCAAAGACATCAGAAGACCTCAGAAGACCTCTGTTGACCTCCAAAGACCTCTGATTACCTCTGATGTACATAGGAGGAAGCCCCCCCCCCTCTCTCTGATTGATCAATGATGAGATATGAATTGATCTGGAGATTGGAGTGTATGGGGTGACAGAAGACATGTGGAGTGGGAGTGTCACTTGTAATAGCAGTGCTGAGTATAAAGGTCTCGCACTGATAGGCGCTGGGTGTGGCCCTGTGTACACAAACACCTCCTTATCAGGTAATGCAGCCAGCCGCACTCCTGTATATCTCAGTTTATACACCTTGTATATACCGATTATGATATTCATTGTCACACGTTGTATGAGGGCTGAGATTGGCGGATGTCTGGAGTTTCCAATCTTCTGCCACCAATACTGGTCATATAAAAGGAAAATAATCCCCACCATCCCATCTACTGATATCACCTCTACTACTTCACATGGGCCACGTGGAATCTGCTCTACTCAAGGGCCTGGGGTAGGAGAGGAACAATCACCTACCTCAGCAGTTTTACCAAATCTGAGCAGTCTCCATTCATGCTGGTATCTGTCAATGGTGGTGTCTACCATGGTGGTATCTGTCATTGGTGGTTTCTACCATGGTGGTATCTGTCATTGGTGGTGTCTGCCATGGTGGTATCTGTCATTGGTGGTGTCTGCCATGGTGGTATCTGTCATTGGTGGTGTCTGCCATGGTGGTATCTGTCATTGGTGGTGTCTGCCATGGTGGTATCTGTCATTGGTGGTGTCTGCCATGGTGGTATCTGTCATTGGTGGTGTCTACCATGGTGGTATCTGTCATTGGTGGTGTCTGCCATGGTGGTATCTGTCATTGGTGGTGTCTACCATGGTGGTATCTGTCATTGGTGGTGTCTGCCATGGTGGTATCTGTCATTGGTGGTGTCTACCATGGTGGTATCTGTCATTTGTAGTGTCTACCACCTTAGTATCTCTCAATGATGGTATCTGGCAATTGTAGTGTCTTCCATGTTAGTATCTCTTGATGGTGGTGTCTACTATGGTGATATCTGTCAATGGTGGTGTTTACCATGGTAATATCTCTCATTGGATACCATAGTGGTATCTCTCAACGGTGGTGTCTGCCATGGTGGTATCTGTCAATTGTAGTGTCTACCATGTTAGTATCTCACAATGGTGGTGTCTACCATGGTGGTATCTTTCAATGGTGGTGTCTACCATGGTTGTATCTGTCAATTGTAGTGTCTACCATGTTAGTATCTCCCAATGGTGGGGTCTACCATGGTGGTATCTCCCAATGGTGGGGTCTACCATGGTGGTATCTTTCAATGGTGGGGTCTACCTTGGTGGTATCTCCCAATGGTGGGGTCTACCATGATGGTATCTCCCAATGGTGGGGTCTACCATGGTGGTATCTTTCAATGGTGGGGTCTACCATGGTGGTATCTCCCAATGGTGGGGTTTACCATGATGGTATCTCCCAATGGTGGGGTCTACCATGGTGGTATCTCTCAATGGTGGGGTCTACCATGGTGGTATCTTTCAATGGTGGGGTCTACCATGGTGGTATCTCCCAATGGTGGGGTGTACCATGATGGTATCTCCCAATGGTGGGGTCTACCATGATAGTATCTTTCAATGGTGGGGTCTACCATGGTGGTATCTTTCAATGGTGGGGTCTACCATGGTGGTATCTCCCAATGGTGGGGTCTACCATGGTGGTATCTTTCAATGGTGGGGTCTACCATGATGGTATCTTTCAATGGTGGGGTCTACCATGATGGTATCTTTCAATGGTGGGGTCTACCATGGTGGTATCTCCCAATGGTGGGGTCTACCATGGTGGTATCTTTCAATGGTGGGGTCTACCATGATGGTATCTTTCAATGGTGGGGTCTACCATGGTGGTATCTTTCAATGGTGGGGTCTACCATGGTGGTATCTTTCAATGGTGGGGTCTACCATGGTGGTATCTCCCAATGGTGGGGTCTACCATGATGGTATCTCCCAATAGTGGGGTCTACCATGATAGTATCTTTCAATGGTGGGGTCTACCATGGTGGTATCTCCCAATGGTGGGGTCTACCATGATGGTATCTTTCAATGGTGGGGTCTACCATGATGGTATCTTTCAATGGTGGGGTCTACCATGATGGTATCTCCCAATGGTGGGGTCTACCATGATGGTATCTTTCAATGGTGGGGTCTACCATGATGGTATCTCCCAATGGTGGGGTCTACCATGATGGTATCTTTCAATGGTGGGGTCTACCATGATGGTATCTTTCAATGGTGGGGTCTACCATGATGGTATCTCCCAATGGTGGGGTCTACCATGATAGTAACTTTCAATGGTGGGGTCTACCATGGTGGTATCTCCCAATGGTGGGGTCTACCATGATGGAATCTTTCAATGGTGGGGTCTACCATGGTGGTATCTCTCACATGGCAGTCTCTGATTGGGGCTCTATAGATATCGGTCTCTCTGGTTATGGCGCACCGCTGCGATGGAATAGCAGAGCAGGTTGACCAATCAGTCTTGTGCCCAATGTACCACATACAATATGATCGCAGTACCATACAAAGGTTGGGGTGGCACATGTGGTCTGTGTGTTCACTGATTGGTCCAGCAGCTCTGTTCCAGTTCCAGGACGTTCCACCAGCTGATTGTTGGCTCGGGATCACTGGCCGGTATGGTGGATGATGTGTAGAAGATGGAGGTGGAAACTCGAAGGGGGTCAATCTATCAACGTTTTCACCCAAGTTTCACCCATATTGTACTGTACATACAATTCATGAGAAACACGGATAAGTCATAGGTGAACGTTGTGCCCCCAGACCCCTGATTGGTGACCTAATTCAGCACAGGCTTTTATATTTCCAACTATCTAGTAATCCAATGTACATTCAGACTGACATGACCTCTGACCCCCCCCCGTCCGGGAGACTCCATGTCCGGTTTGTGAAGACCTCTGACCCCCCCGTCCGGGAGACTCCATGTCCGGTTTGTGAAGACCTCTGACCCCCGTCCGGGAGACTCCATGTCTGGCTTGTGAAGACCTCTGACCCCCGTCCGGGAGACTCCATGTCCGGCTTGTGAAGACCTCTGACCCCCCGTCCGGGAGACTCCATGTCCGGCTTGTGAAGACCTCTGACCCCCCGTCCGGGAGACTCCATGTCCGGCTTGTGAAGACCTCTGACCCCCCGTCCGGGAGACTCCATGTCCGGTTTGTGAAGACCTCTGACCCCCCGTCCGGGAGACTCCATGTCCGGCTTGTGAAGACCTCTGACCCCCCGTCCGGGAGACTCCATGTCCGGTTTGTGAAGACCTCTGACCCCCGTCCGGGAGACTCCATGTCCGGCTTGTGAAGACCTCTGACCCCCGTCCGGGAGACTCCATGTCCGGCTTCTGAAGACCTCTGACCCCCGTCCGGGAGACTCCATGTCCGGCTTGTGAAGACCTCTGACCCCCGTCCGGGAGACTCCATGTCCAGCTTGTGAAGACCTCTGACCCCCCGTCCGGGAGACTCCATGTCCGGCTTGTGAAGACCTCTGACCCCCCGTCCGGGAGACTCCATGTCCGGCTTGTGAAGACCTCTGACCCCCGTCCGGGAGACTCCATGTCCGGCTTGTGAAGACCTCTGACCCCCCGTCCGGGAGACTCCATGTCCGGCTTGTGAAGACCTCTGACCCCCGTCCGGGAGACTCCATGTCCGGCTTGTGAAGACCTCTGACCCCCCGTCCGGGAGACTCCATGTCCGGCTTCCGAAGACCTCTGCCCCCCGTCCGGGAGACTCCATGTCCGACTTCTGAAGACCTCTGACCCCGACACAGGCTGGAGTGTCCGGCTTCTGAAGACCTCTGACCCCGACACAGGCTGGAGTGTCCGGCTTCTGAAGACCTCTGACCCCGACACAGGCTGGAGTGTCCGGCTTCTGAAGACCTCTGACCCCCGTCCGGGAGACTCCATGTCCGACTTCTGAAGACCTCTGACCCCGACACAGGCTGGAGTGTCCGGCTTCTGAAGACCTCTGACCCCGACACAGGCTGGAGTGTCCGGCTTCTGAAGACCTCTGACCCCGACACAGGCTGGAGGGTCCGGCTCCTGAAGACCTCTGACCCCCGACACAGGCTGGAGTGTCCGCCTTCTGAAGACCTCTGCCCCCCCGTCCGGGAGACTCCATGTCCGGCTTCCGAAGACCTCTGACCCCCGACACAGGCTGGAGCGTCCGGCTTCTGAAGACCTCTGACCCCGACACAGGCTGGAGGGTCCGGCTTCTGAAGACCTCTGACCCCCGACACAGGCTGGAGGGTCCGGCTTCTGAAGACCTCTGACCCCCGACACAGGCTGGAGGGTCCGGCTTCTGAAGACCTCTGACCCCCGACACAGGCTGGAGGGTCCGGCTTCTGAAGACCTCGGCCCCCCGTCCGGGAGACTCCATGTCCGTCTTCTGAAGACCTCTGACCCCGACACAGGCTGGAGGGTCCGGCTTCTGAAGACCTCTGACCCCGACACAGGCTGGAGTGTCCGGCTTCTGAAGACCTCTGACCCCGACACAGGCTGGAGGGTCCGGCTTCTGAAGACCTCTGACCCCCGACACAGGCTGGAGGGTCCGGCTTCTGAAGACCTCTGACCCCCGACACAGGCTGGAGGGTCCGGCTTCTGAAGACCTCTGACCCCCGACACAGGCTGGAGGGTCCGGCTTCTGAAGACCTCTGACCCCCGACACAGGCTGGAGGGTCCGGCTTCTGAAGACCTCTGACCCCCGACACAGGCTGGAGGGTCCGGCTTGTGAAGACCTCTGACCCCGACACAGGCTGGAGGGTCTGGCTTGTGAAGACCTCTGACCCCGACACAGGCTGGAGGGTCCGGCTTCTGAAGACCTCTGACCCCGACACAGGCTGGAGGGTCCGGCTTCTGAAGACCTCTGACCCCGACACAGGCTGGAGGGTCCGGCTGGTGCTAAATTAGGAGGAAGGAAAAATCCTCTTCAGGTAAGTTATGACAGATGACGGAGAATGCAACTGCTACTTGGGTCTGACCAGGCGCTAAATGTGTACAGTGCCCCTGGGACAAACTGCTTCTACATTTCTGACCCCTTCTAGGGAGAAGACCACCCTGCAACCTCCTCTACTGGTGAGAAGACCACCCTGCAACCTCCTCTACTGGTGAGAAGACCACCCTGCAACCTCCTCTACTGGTGAGAAGACCACCCTGCAACATCCTCTACTGGTGAAAAGACCACCCTGTAACATCCTCTACTGGTGAGAAGACCACCCTGCAACCTCCTCTACTGGTGAGAAGACCACCCTGCAACCTCCTCTACTGGTGAGAAGACCACCCTGCAACCTCCTCTACTGGTGAGAAGACCACCCTGCAACCTCCTCTACTGGTGAGAAGACCACCCTGCAACCTCCTTATACTGGTGAGAAGACCACCCTGCAACCTCCTTATACTGGTGAGAAGACGACCACCCTGCAACATCCTCTACTGGTTAGAAGACCACCCTGCAACCTCCTCTACTGGTGAGAAGACCACCCTGCAACATCCTCTACTGGTGAGAAGACCACCCTGCAACCTCCTCTACTGGTGAGAAGACCACCCTGCAACCTCCTCTACTGGTGAGAAGACCACCCTGCAACCTCCCACTACTGGTGAGAAGACCACCCTGCAACCTCCCACTACTGGTGAGAAGACCACCCCGCAACCTCCTTATACTGGTGAGAAGACCACCCTGCAACCTCCTTATACTGGTGAGAAGACCGCTCTGCAACCTCCAACTACTGGTGAGTAGACAACCCTGCAACCTCCTCTACTGGTGAGAAGACCACCCTGCAACCTCCCACTACTGGTGAGAAGACCACCCTGCAACCTCCCACTACTGGTGAGAAGACCACCCTGCAACCTCCTCTACTGGTGAGAAGACCACCCTGCAACCTCCTCTACTGGTGAGAAGACCACCCTGCAACCTCCTCTACTGGTGAGAAGACCACCCTGCAACCTCCCACTACTGGTGAGAAGACCACCCTGCAACCTCCCACTACTGGTGAGAAGACCACCCCGCAACCTCCTTATACTGGTGAGAAGACCACCCTGCAACCTCCTTATACTGGTGAGAAGACCGCTCTGCAACCTCCTTATACTGGTGAGTAGACAACCCTGCAACCTCCTCTACTGGTGAGTAGACAACCCTGCAACCTCCTCTACTGGTGGGAAGACCACCCTGAAACCTCCTCTACTGGTGAGAAGACCACCCTGCAACCTCCTCTACTGGTGAGAAGACCACCCTGCAACCTCCTACTACTGGTGAGAAGACCACCCTGCAACCTCCTTATACTGGTGAGAAGACCACCCTGCAACCTCCTTATACTGGTGAGAAGACCACCTCTCAACCTCCCCTGCTGGTCAGTACAGTGTGATATCTCTATAGAGACCCCTGCTGGTCAGTACAGTGTGATATCTCTATAGGGCCCCCTGCTGGTCAGTATAGTGTGATATCTCTATAGATCCCCCTGCTGGTCAGTACAGTGTGATATCTCTATAGGGCCCCCTGCTGGTCAGTACAGTGTGATATCTCTATAGGGCCCCCTGCTGGTCAGTATAGTGTGATATCTCTATAGATCCCCCTTCTGGTCAGTACAGTGTGATATCTCTATAGGGCCCCCTGCTGGTCAGTATAGTGTGATATCTCTATAGAGACCCCTGCTGGTCAGTACAGTGTGATATCTCTATAGGGCCCCCTGCTGGTCAGTACAGTGTGATATCTCTATAGGGCCCCCTGCTGGTCAGTACAGTGTGATATCTCTATAGAGACCCCTGCTGGTCAGTACAGTGTGATATCTCTATAGGGCCCCCTGCTGGTCAGTACAGTGTGATATCTCTATAGGGCCCCCTGCTGGTCAGTACAGTGTGATATCTTTATAGGGCCCCCTGCTGGTCAGTACAGTGTGATATCTCTATAGGGCCCCCTGCTGGTCAGTACAGTGTGATATCTCTATAGAGACCCCTGCTGGTCAGTACAGTGTGATATCTCTATAGGGCCCCCTGCTGGTCAGTACAGTGTGATATCTCTATAGAGACCCCTGCTGGTCAGTACAGTGTGATATCTCTATAGAGACCCCTGCTGGTCAGTACAGTGTGATATCTCTATAGAGCCCCCTGCTGGTCAGTACAGTGTGATATCTCTATAGGGCCCCCTGCTGGTCAGTACAGTGTGATATCTCTATAGGGCCCCCTGCTGGTCAGTACAGTGTGATATCTCTATAGGGCCCCCTGCTGGTCAGTACAGTGTGATATCTCTATAGGGCCCCCGCTGGTCAGTACAGTGTGATATCTCTATAGGGACCCCTGCTGGTCAGTACAGTGTGATATCTCTATAGGGCCCCCTGCTGGTCAGTACAGTGTGATATCTCTATAGGGCCCCCTGCTGGTCAGTACAGTGTGATATCTCTATAGAGACCCCTGCTGGTCAGTACAGTGTGATATCTCTATAGGGCCCCCTGCTGGTCAGTACAGTGTGATATCTCTATAGAGACCCCTGCTGGTCAGTACAGTGTGATATCTCTATAGATCCCCCTGCTGGTCAGTACAGTGTGATATCTCTATAGGGCCCCCTGCTGGTCAGTACAGTGTGATATCTTTATAGGGCCCCCTGCTGGTCAGTACAGTGTGATATCTCTATAGAGACCCCTGCTGGTCAGTACAGTGTGATATCTCTATAGAGCCCCCTGCTGGTCAGTACAGTGTGATATCTCTATAGGGCCCCCTGCTGGTCAGTACAGTGTGATATCTCTATAGGGCCCCCTGCTGGTCAGTACAGTGTGATATCTCTATAGGGCCCCCTGCTGGTCAGTACAGTGTGATATCTCTATAGAGACCCCTGCTGGTCAGTACAGTGTGATATTTCTATAGGGCCCCCTGCTGGTCAGTACAGTGTGATATCTCTATAGAGCCCCCTGCTGGTCAGTACATTGTGATATCTCTATAGAGACCCCTGCTGGTCAGTACAGTGTGATATCTCTATAGGGCCCCCTGCTGGTCAGTACAGTGTGATATCTCTATAGAGACCCCTGCTGGTCAGTACAGTGTGATATCTCTATAGAGACCCCCTGCTGGTCAGTACAGTGTGATATCTCCATAGGGCCCCCTGCTGGTCAGTACAGTGTGATATCTCTATAGGGCCCCCTGCAGGTCAGTACAGTGTGATATCTCTATAGGGCCCCCTGCTGGTCAGTATAGTGTGATATCTCTATAGATCCCCCTGCAGGTCAGTACAGTGTGATATCTCTATAGTGCCCCCTGCTGGTCAGTACAGTGTGATATCTCTATAGAGACCCCCTGCTGGTCAGTACAGTGTGATATCTCTATAGAGACCCCCTGCTGGTCAGTACAGTGTGATATCTCTATAGATCCCCCTGCAGGTCACTACAGTGTGATATCTCTATAGGGCCCCCTGCTGGTCAGTACAGTGTGATATCTCTATAGAGACCCCCTGCTGGTCAGTACAGTGTGATATTTCTATAGGGCCCCCTGCAGGTCAGTACAGTGTGATATCTCTATAGGGCCCCCTGCTGGTCAGTACAGTGTGATATCTCTATAGAGACCCCCTGCTGGTCAGTACACTGTGATATCTCTATAGAGACCCCTGCTGGTCGGTACAGTGTGATATCTCTATAGGGCCCCCTGCTGGTCAGTACAGTGTGATATCTCTATAGAGACCTCTGCTGGTCAGTACAGTGTGATATCTCTATAGATCCCCCTGCTGGTCAGTACAGTGTGATATCTCTATAGGGCCCCCTGCTGGTCAGTACAGTGTGATATCTCTATAGAGACCCCTGCTGGTTAGTACAGTGTGATATCTCTATAGCGCCCCCTGCTGGTCAGTACAGTGTGATATCTCTATAGGGCCCCCTGCTGGTCAGTACAGTGTGATATCTCTATAGGGCCCCCTGCTGGTCAGTACAGTGTGATATCTCTATAGGGCCCCCTGCTGGTCAGTACAGTGTGATATCTCTATAGGGCCCCCTGCTGGTCAGTATAGTGTGATATCACTATAGGGCCCCCTGCTGGTCAGTACAGTGTGATATCTCTATAGAGCCCCCTGCTGGTCAGTACAGTGTGATATCTCTATAGAGACCTCTGCTGGTCAGTACAGTGTGATATCTCTATAGGGCCCCCTGCTTGTCATTACAATGTGATATCTCTATAGGGCCCCCTGCTGGTCAGTACAGTCTGATATCTCTATAGAGACCGCTGCTGGTCAGTACAGTGTGATATCTCTATAGGGCCCCTGCTGGTCAGTACAGTGTGATATCTCTATAGCGCCCCCTGCTGGTCAGTACAGTGTGATATCTCTATAGGACCCCCTGCTGGTCAGTACAGTGTGACATCTCTATAGGGCCCCCTGCTGGTCAGTACAGTGTGATATCTCTATAGGGCCTCCTGCTGGTCAGTACAGTGTGATATCTCTATAGGGCCTCCTGCTGGTCAGTACAGTGTGATATCTATATAGAGACCCCTGCTGGTCAGTACAGTGTTATATCTCTATAGAGACCCCTGCTGGTCAGTACAGTGTGATATCTCTATAGGGCCTCCTGCTGGTCAGTACAGTGTGATATCTCTATAGGGCCTCCTGCTGGTCAGTACAGTGTGATATCTCTATAGGGCCTCCTGCTGGTCAGTACAGTGTGATATCTCTATAGGGCCCCCTGCTGGTCAGTACAGTGTGATATCTCTATAGGGCCCCCTGCTGGTCAGTATAGTGTGATATCTCTATAGGGCCTCCTGCTGGTCAGTACAGTGTGATATCTATATAGAGACCCCTGCTGGTCAGTACAGTGTGATATCTCTATAGAGACCCCTGCTGGTCAGTACAGTGTGATATCTCTATAGGGCCTCCTGCTGGTCAGTACAGTGTGATATCTCTATGGGGCCTCCTGCTGGTCAGTACAGTGTGATATCTCTATAGGGCCCCCTGCTGGTCAGTACAGTGTTATATCTCTATAGAGACCCCTGCTGATCAGTAGTGTGATATCTCTATAGGGCCCCCTGCTGGTCAGTACAGTGTGATATCTCTAAAGAGACCCCTGCTGGTCAGTACAGTGTGATATCTCTATAGGGCCCCCTGCTGGTCAGTACAGTGTGATATCTCTATAGAGACCCCTGCTGGTCAGTACAGTGTGATATCTCTATAGAGCCCCCTGCTGGTCAGTACAGTGTGATATCTCTATAGAGACCCCTGCTGGTCAGTACAGTGTGATATTTCTATAGGGCCCCCTGCTGGTCAGTACAGTGTGATATCTCTATAGAGACCCCTGCTGGTCAGTACATTGTGATATCTCTATAGAGACCCCTGCTGGTCAGTACAGTGTGATATCTCTATAGGGCCCCCTGCTGGTCAGTACAGTGTGATATCTCTATAGAGACCCCTGCTGGTCAGTACAGTGTGATATCTCTATAGAGACCCCCTGCTGGTCAGTACAGTGTGATATCTCTATAGGGCCCCCTGCTGGTCAGTACAGTGTGATATCTCTATAGGGCCCCCTGCAGGTCAGTACAGTGTGATATCTCTATAGGGCCCCCTGCTGGTCAGTATAGTGTGATATCTCTATAGATCCCCCTGCAGGTCAGTACAGTGTGATATCTCTATAGTGCCCCCTGCTGGTCAGTACAGTGTGATATCTCTATAGAGACCCCCTGCTGGTCAGTACAGTGTGATATCTCTATAGAGACCCCCTGCTGGTCAGTACAGTGTGATATCTCTATAGATCCCCCTGCAGGTCACTACAGTGTGATATCTCTATAGGGCCCCCTGCTGGTCAGTACAGTGTGATATCTCTATAGAGACCCCCTGCTGGTCAGTACAGTGTGATATTTCTATAGGGCCCCCTGCAGGTCAGTACAGTGTGATATCTCTATAGGGCCCCCTGCTGGTCAGTACAGTGTGATATCTCTATAGAGACCCCCTGCTGGTCAGTACACTGTGATATCTCTATAGAGACCCCTGCTGGTCGGTACAGTGTGATATCTCTATAGGGCCCCCTGCTGGTCAGTACAGTGTGATATCTCTATAGAGACCTCTGCTGGTCAGTACAGTGTGATATCTCTATAGATCCCCCTGCTGGTCAGTACAGTGTGATATCTCTATAGGGCCCCCTGCTGGTCAGTACAGTGTGATATCTCTATAGAGACCCCTGCTGGTTAGTACAGTGTGATATCTCTATAGCGCCCCCTGCTGGTCAGTACAGTGTGATATCTCTATAGGGCCCCCTGCTGGTCAGTACAGTGTGATATCTCTATAGGGCCCCCTGCTGGTCAGTATAGTGTGATATCACTATAGGGCCCCCTGCTGGTCAGTACAGTGTGATATCTCTATAGGGCCCCCTGCTGGTCAGTACAGTGTGATATCTCTATAGGGCCCCCTGCTGGTCAGTACAGTGTGATATCTCTATAGGGCCCCCTGCTGGTCAGTATAGTGTGATATCACTATAGGGCCCCCTGCTGGTCAGTACAGTGTGATATCTCTATAGAGCCCCCTGCTGGTCAGTACAGTGTGATATCTCTATAGAGACCTCTGCTGGTCAGTACAGTGTGATATCTCTATAGGGCCCCCTGCTTGTCATTACAATGTGATATCTCTATAGGGCCCCCTGCTGGTCAGTACAGTCTGATATCTCTATAGAGACCGCTGCTGGTCAGTACAGTGTGATATCTCTATAGGGCCCCTGCTGGTCAGTACAGTGTGATATCTCTATAGATCCCCCTGCTGGTCAGTACAGTGTGATATCTCTATAGGGCCCCCTGCTGGTCAGTACAGTGTGATATCTCTATAGAGACCCCTGCTGGTTAGTACAGTGTGATATCTCTATAGCGCCCCCTGCTGGTCAGTACAGTGTGATATCTCTATAGGGCCCCCTGCTGGTCAGTACAGTGTGATATCTCTATAGGGCCCCCTGCTGGTCAGTACAGTGTGATATCTCTATAGGGCCCCCTGCTGGTCAGTACAGTGTGATATCTCTATAGGGCCCCCTGCTGGTCAGTATAGTGTGATATCACTATAGGGCCCCCTGCTGGTCAGTACAGTGTGATATCTCTATAGAGCCCCCTGCTGGTCAGTACAGTGTGATATCTCTATAGAGACCTCTGCTGGTCAGTACAGTGTGATATCTCTATAGGGCCCCCTGCTTGTCATTACAATGTGATATCTCTATAGGGCCCCCTGCTGGTCAGTACAGTCTGATATCTCTATAGAGACCGCTGCTGGTCAGTACAGTGTGATATCTCTATAGGGCCCCTGCTGGTCAGTACAGTGTGATATCTCTATAGCGCCCCCTGCTGGTCAGTACAGTGTGATATCTCTATAGGACCCCCTGCTGGTCAGTACAGTGTGACATCTCTATAGGGCCCCCTGCTGGTCAGTACAGTGTGATATCTCTATAGGGCCTCCTGCTGGTCAGTACAGTGTGATATCTCTATAGGGCCTCCTGCTGGTCAGTACAGTGTGATATCTATATAGAGACCCCTGCTGGTCAGTACAGTGTTATATCTCTATAGAGACCCCTGCTGGTCAGTACAGTGTGATATCTCTATAGGGCCTCCTGCTGGTCAGTACAGTGTGATATCTCTATAGGGCCTCCTGCTGGTCAGTACAGTGTGATATCTCTATAGGGCCTCCTGCTGGTCAGTACAGTGTGATATCTCTATAGGGCCCCCTGCTGGTCAGTACAGTGTGATATCTCTATAGGGCCCCCTGCTGGTCAGTATAGTGTGATATCTCTATAGGGCCTCCTGCTGGTCAGTACAGTGTGATATCTATATAGAGACCCCTGCTGGTCAGTACAGTGTTATATCTCTATAGAGACCCCTGCTGGTCAGTACAGTGTGATATCTCTATAGGGCCTCCTGCTGGTCAGTACAGTGTGATATCTCTATGGGGCCTCCTGCTGGTCAGTACAGTGTGATATCTCTATAGGGCCCCCTGCTGGTCAGTACAGTGTTATATCTCTATAGAGACCCCTGCTGATCAGTAGTGTGATATCTCTATAGGGCCCCCTGCTGGTCAGTACAGTGTGATATCTCTAAAGAGACCCCTGCTGGTCAGTACAGTGTGATATCTCTATAGGGCCCCCTGCTGGTCAGTACAGTGTGATATCTCTATAGAGACCCCTGCTGGTCAGTACAGTGTGATATCTCTATAGGGCCCCCTGCTGGTCAGTACAGTGTGATATCTCTATAGAGCCCCCTGCTGGTCAGTACAGTGTGATATCTTTATAGGGCCCCCTGCTGGTCAGTACAGTGTGATATCTCTATAGGGCCCCCTGCTGGTCAGTACAGTGTGATATCTCTATAGAGACCCCTGCTGGTCAGTACATTGTGATATCTCTATAGAGACCCCTGCTGGTCAGTACAGTGTGATATCTCTATAGGGCCCCCTGCTGGTCAGTACAGTGTGATATCTCTATAGAGACCCCTGCTGGTCAGTACAGTGTGATATCTCTATAGAGACCCCCTGCTGGTCAGTACAGTGTGATATCTCTATAGGGCCCCCTGCTGGTCAGTACAGTGTGATATCTCTATAGGGCCCCCTGCAGGTCAGTACAGTGTGATATCTCTATAGGGCCCCCTGCTGGTCAGTACAGTGTGATATCTCTATAGAGACCCCCTGCTGGTCAGTACAGTGTGATATTTCTATAGGGCCCCCTGCAGGTCAGTACAGTGTGATATCTCTATAGAGACCCCCTGCTGGTCAGTACACTGTGATATCTCTATAGAGACCCCTGCTGGTCGGTACAGTGTGATATCTCTATAGGGCCCCCTGCTGGTCAGTACAGTGTGATATCTCTATAGAGACCTCTGCTGGTCAGTACAGTGTGATATCTCTATAGATCCCCCTGCTGGTCAGTACAGTGTGATATCTCTATAGGGCCCCCTGCTGGTCAGTACAGTGTGATATCTCTATAGAGACCCCTGCTGGTTAGTACAGTGTGATATCTCTATAGAGACCCCTGCTGGTCAGTACAGTGTGATATCTCTATAGCGCCCCCTGCTGGTCAGTACAGTGTGATATCTCTATAGGGCCCCCTGCTGGTCAGTACAGTGTGATATCTCTATAGGGCCCCCTGCTGGTCAGTACAGTGTGATATCTCTATAGGGCCCCCTGCTGGTCAGTACAGTGTGATATCTCTATAGGGCCCCCTGCTGGTCAGTATAGTGTGATATCACTATAGGGCCCCCTGCTGGTCAGTACAGTGTGATATCTCTATAGAGCCCCCTGCTGGTCAGTACAGTGTGATATCTCTATAGAGACCTCTGCTGGTCAGTACAGTGTGATATCTCTATAGGGCCCCCTGCTTGTCATTACAATGTGATATCTCTATAGGGCCCCCTGCTGGTCAGTACAGTCTGATATCTCTATAGAGACCGCTGCTGGTCAGTACAGTGTGATATCTCTATAGGGCCCCTGCTGGTCAGTACAGTGTGATATCTCTATAGCGCCCCCTGCTGGTCAGTACAGTGTGATATCTCTATAGGACCCCCTGCTGGTCAGTACAGTGTGACATCTCTATAGGGCCCCCTGCTGGTCAGTACAGTGTGATATCTCTATAGGGCCTCCTGCTGGTCAGTACAGTGTGATATCTCTATAGGGCCTCCTGCTGGTCAGTACAGTGTGATATCTATATAGAGACCCCTGCTGGTCAGTACAGTGTTATATCTCTATAGAGACCCCTGCTGGTCAGTACAGTGTGATATCTCTATAGGGCCTCCTGCTGGTCAGTACAGTGTGATATCTCTATAGGGCCTCCTGCTGGTCAGTACAGTGTGATATCTCTATAGGGCCTCCTGCTGGTCAGTACAGTGTGATATCTCTATAGGGCCCCCTGCTGGTCAGTACAGTGTGATATCTCTATAGGGCCCCCTGCTGGTCAGTATAGTGTGATATCTCTATAGGGCCTCCTGCTGGTCAGTACAGTGTGATATCTATATAGAGACCCCTGCTGGTCAGTACAGTGTTATATCTCTATAGAGACCCCTGCTGGTCAGTACAGTGTGATATCTCTATAGGGCCTCCTGCTGGTCAGTACAGTGTGATATCTCTATGGGGCCTCCTGCTGGTCAGTACAGTGTGATATCTCTATAGGGCCCCCTGCTGGTCAGTACAGTGTTATATCTCTATAGAGACCCCTGCTGATCAGTAGTGTGATATCTCTATAGGGCCCCCTGCTGGTCAGTACAGTGTGATATCTCTAAAGAGACCCCTGCTGGTCAGTACAGTGTGATATCTCTATAGGGCCCCCTGCTGGTCAGTACAGTGTGATATCTCTATAGAGACCCCTGCTGGTCAGTACAGTGTGATATCTCTATAGGGCCCCCTGCTGGTCAGTACAGTGTGATATCTCTATAGAGCCCCCTGCTGGTCAGTACAGTGTGATATCTTTATAGGGCCCCCTGCTGGTCAGTACAGTGTGATATCTCTATAGGACCCCCTGCTGGTCAGTACAGTGTGATATCTCTATAGAGACCCCTGCTGGTCAGTACAGTGTGATATCTCTATAGGGCCCCCTGCTGGTAAGTACAGTGTGATATCTCTATAGGGCCCCCTGCTGGTCAGTACAGTGTGATATCTCTATAGATCCCCCTGCTGGTCAGTACAGTGTGATATCTCTATAGGGCCCCCTGCTGGTCAGTACAGTGTGATATCTCTATAGGGCCCCCTGCTGGTCAGTACAGTGTGATATCTCTATAGGGCCCCCTGCTGGTCAGTACAGTGTGATATCTCTATAGGGCCCCCTGCTGGTCAGTACAGTGTGATATCTTTATAGGGCCCCCTGCTGGTCAGTACAGTGTGATATCTCTATAGGGCCCCCTGCTGGTCAGTACAGTGTGATATCTCTATAGAGACCCCTGCTGGTCAGTACAGTGTGATATCTCTATAGGGCCCCCTGCTGGTCAGTACAGTGTGATATCTCTATAGAGACCCCTGCTGGTCAGTACAGTGTGATATCTCTATAGGGCCCCCTGCTGGTCAGTACAGTGTGATATCTCTATAGGGCCCCCTGCTGGTCAGTACAGTGTGATATCTCTATAGGGCCCCCTGCTGGTCAGTACAGTGTGATATCTTTATAGGGCCCCCTGCTGGTCAGTACATTGTGATATCTTTATAGGGCCCCCTGCTGGTCAGTACAGTGTGATATCTCTATAGGGCCCCCTGCTGGTCAGTACAGTGTGATATCTCTATAGGGCCCCCTGCTGGTCAGTACAGTGTGATATCTCTATAGGGCCCCCCGCTGGTCAGTACAGTGTGATATCTCTATAGGGCCCCCTGCTGGTCAGTACAGTGTGATATCTCTATAGGGCCCCCTGCTGGTCAGTACAGTGTGATATCTCTATAGAGACCCCTGCTGGTCAGTACAGTGTGATATCTCTATAGGGCCCCCGCTGGTCAGTACAGTGTGATATCTCTATAGATCCCCCTGCTGGTCAGTACAGTGTGATATCTCTATAGGGCCCCCTGCTGGTCAGTACAGTGTGATATCTCTATAGAGACCTCTGCTGGTCAGTACAGTGTGATATCTCTATAGGGCCCCCGCTGGTCAGTACAGTGTGATATCTCTATAGATCCCCCTGCTGGTCAGTACAGTGTGATATCTCTATAGGGCCCCCTGCTGGTCAGTACAGTGTGATATCTCTATAGCGACCCCCTGCTGGTCAGTACAGTGTGACATCTCTATAGAGCCCCCTGCTGGTCAGTACAGTGTGATATCTCTATAGAGCCCCCTGCTGGTCAGTACAGTGTGATATCTCTATAGGGCCCCCTGCTGGTCAGTACAGTGTAAAATATCTCTATAGAGCCCCCTGCTGGTCAGTACAGTGTGATATCTTTATAGGGCCCCCTGCTGGTCAGTACAGTGTGATATCTCTATAGGGCCCCCTGCTGGTCAGTACAGTGTGATATCTCTATAGAGACCCCTGCTGGTCAGTACAGTGTGATATCTCTATAGGGCCCCCTGCTGGTCAGTACAGTGTGATATCTCTATAGGGCCCCCTGCTGGTCAGTACAGTGTGATATCTCTATAGGGCCCCCTGCTGGTCAGTACAGTGTGATATCTCTATAGAGACCCCTGCTGGTCAGTACAGTGTGATATCTCTATAGGGCCCCCGCTGGTCAGTACAGTGTGATATCTCTATAGGGCCCCCTGCTGGTCAGTACAGTGTGATATCTCTATAGGGCCCCCTGCTGGTCAGTACAGTGTGATATCTCTATAGGGCCCCCTGCTGGTCAGTACAGTGTGATATCTCTATAGAGACCCCTGCAGGTCAGTACAGTGTGATATCTTTATAGGGCCCCCTGCTGGTCAGTACAGTGTGATATCTCTATAGAGACCCCTGCTGGTCAGTACAGTGTGATATCTCTATAGGGCCCCCTGCTGGTCAGTACAGTGTGATATCTTTATAGGGCCCCCTGCTGGTCAGTACAGTGTGATATCTCTATAGAGACCCCTGCTGGTCAGTACAGTGTGATATCTCTATAGAGACCCCTGCTGGTCAGTACAGTGTGATATCTCTATAGGGCCCCCTGCTGGTCAGTACAGTGTGATATCTCTATAGAGACCTCTGCTGGTCAGTACAGTGTGATATCTCTATAGAGACCCCTGCTGGTCAGTACAGTGTGATATCTCTATAGGGCCCCCGCTGGTCAGTACAGTGTGATATCTCTATAGATCCCCCTGCTGGTCAGTACAGTGTGATATCTCTATAGGGCCCCCTGCTGGTCAGTACAGTGTGATATCTCTATAGGGCCCCCTGCTGGTCAGTACAGTGTGATATCTCTATAGAGACCCCTGCTGGTCAGTACAGTGTGATATCTCTATAGGGCCCCCTGCTGGTCAGTACAGTGTGATATCTCTATAGGGCCCCCTGCTGGTCAGTACAGTGTGATATCTCTATAGGGCCCCCTGCTGGTCAGTACAGTGTGATATCTTTATAGGGCCCCCTGCTGGTCAGTACATTGTGATATCTTTATAGGACCCCCTGCTGGTCAGTACAGTGTGATATCTCTATAGGGCCCCCTGCTGGTCAGTACAGTGTGATATCTCTATAGGGCCCCCTGCTGGTCAGTACAGTGTGATATCTCTATAGGGCCCCCCGCTGGTCAGTACAGTGTGATATCTCTATAGGGCCCCCTGCTGGTCAGTACAGTGTGATATCTCTATAGATCCCCCTGCTGGTCAGTACAGTGTGATATCTCTATAGAGACCCCTGCTGGTCAGTACAGTGTGATATCTCTATAGGGCCCCCTGCTGGTCAGTACAGTGTGATATCTCTATAGCGACCCCTGCTGGTCAGTACAGTGTGATATCTTTATAGGGCCCCCTGCTGGTCAGTACAGTGTGATATCTCTATAGGGCCCCCTGCTGGTCAGTACAGTGTGATATCTCTATAGAGACCCCTGCTGGTCAGTACAGTGTGATATCTCTATAGGGCCCCCTGCTGGTCAGTACAGTGTGATATCTCTATAGGGCCCCCTGCTGGTCAGTACAGTGTGATATCTCTATAGGGCCCCCTGCTGGTCAGTACAGTGTGATATCTTTATAGGGCCCCCTGCTGGTCAGTACATTGTGATATCTTTATAGGGCCCCCTGCTGGTCAGTACAGTGTGATATCTCTATAGGGCCCCCTGCTGGTCAGTACAGTGTGATATCTCTATAGGGCCCCCTGCTGGTCAGTACAGTGTGATATCTCTATAGGGCCCCCCGCTGGTCAGTACAGTGTGATATCTCTATAGGGCCCCCTGCTGGTCAGTACAGTGTGATATCTCTATAGATCCCCCTGCTGGTCAGTACAGTGTGATATCTCTATAGAGACCCCTGCTGGTCAGTACAGTGTGATATCTCTATAGGGCCCCCTGCTGGTCAGTACAGTGTGATATCTCTATAGCGACCCCTGCTGGTCAGTACAGTGTGATATCTTTATAGGGCCCCCTGCTGGTCAGTACAGTGTGATATCTCTATAGGGCCCCCTGCTGGTCAGTACAGTGTGATATCTCTATAGAGACCCCTGCTGGTCAGTACAGTGTGATATCTCTATAGGGCCCCCTGCTGGTCAGTACAGTGTGATATCTCTATAGGGCCCCCTGCTGGTCAGTACAGTGTGATATCTCTATAGGGCCCCCTGCTGGTCAGTACAGTGTGATATCTTTATAGGGCCCCCTGCTGGTCAGTACATTGTGATATCTTTATAGGGCCCCCTGCTGGTCAGTACAGTGTGATATCTCTATAGGGCCCCCTGCTGGTCAGTACAGTGTGATATCTCTATAGGGCCCCCTGCTGGTCAGTACAGTGTGATATCTCTATAGGGCCCCCCGCTGGTCAGTACAGTGTGATATCTCTATAGGGCCCCCTGCTGGTCAGTACAGTGTGATATCTCTATAGGGCCCCCTGCTGGTCAGTACATTGTGATATCTTTATAGGGCCCCCTGCTGGTCAGTACAGTGTGATATCTCTATAGAGACCCCTGCTGGTCAGTACAGTGTGATATCTCTATAGGGCCCCCGCTGGTCAGTACATTGTGATATCTCTATAGGGCCCCCTGCTGGTCAGTATAGTGTGATATCTCTATAGATCCCCCTGCTGGTCAGTACAGTGTGATATCTCTATAGGGCCCCCTGCTGGTCAGTACAGTGTGATATCTCTATAGATCCCCCTGCTGGTCAGTACAGTGTGATATCTCTATAGGGCCCCCTGCTGGTCAGTACAGTGTGATATCTCTATAGGGCCCCCTGCTGGTCAGTACAGTGTGATATCTCTATAGGGCCCCCTGCTGGTCAGTACAGTGTGATATCTCTATAGGGACCCCTGCTGGTCAGTACAGTGTGATATCTCTATAGAGCCCCCTGCTGGTCAGTACAGTGTGATATCTCTATAGAGACCCCTGCTGGTCAGTACAGTGTGATATCTCTATAGGGCCCCCTGCTGATCAGTACAGTGTGATATCTCTATAGGGCCCCCTGCTGGTCAGTACAGTGTGATATCTCTATAGAGCCCCCTGCTGGTCAGTACAGTGTGATATCTCTATACAGACCCCTGCTGGTCAGAACAGTGTGATATCTCTATAGGGCCCCCTGCTGGTCAGTACAGTGTGATATCTCTATAGAGACCCCTGCTGGTCAGTACAGTGTGATATCTCTATGGAGACCCCTGCTGGTCAGTACAGTGTGATATCTCTATAGAGACCCCTGCTGGTCAGTACAGTGTGATATCTCTATAGGGACCCCTGCTGGTCAGTACAGTGTGATATCTCTATAGGGCCCCCTGCTGGTCAGTACAGTGTGATATCTCTATAGGGCCCCCTGCTGGTCAGTACAGTGTGATATCTCTATAGGGACCCCCGCTGGTCAGTACAGTGTGATATCTCTATATGCCCCCCTGCTGGTCAGTACAGTGTAATATCTCTATAGGGACCCCTGCTGGTCAGTACAGTGTGATATCTCTATAGAGACCCCTGCTGGTCAGTACAGTGTAATATCTCTATAGGGACCCCTGCTGGTCAGTACAGTGTGATATCACTATAGGGCCCCCTGCTTGTCAGTACAGTGTGATATCTCTATAGGGCCCCCTGCTGGTCAGTACAGTGTGATATCTCTATAAGGCCCTCTGCTGGTCAATACAGTGTGATATTTCTATAGAGCCCCCTGCTGGTCAGTACAGTGTGATATCTCTATAGGGCCCCCTGCTGGTCAATACAGTGTGATATATCTATAGAGCCCCCCGCTGGTCAGTACAGTGTTATATCTCTATAGAGCCCCCCGCTGGTCAGTACAGTGTGATATCTCTATAGAGCCCCCCGCTGGTCAGTACAGTGTGATATCTCTATAGGGCCCCCTGCTGGTCAGTACAATGTGATATCTCTATAGGGCCCCCTGCTGGTCAGTACAGTGTGATATCTCTATAGGGCCCCCTGCTGGTCAGTACAGTGTGATATCTTTATAGGGCCCCCTGCTGGTCAGTACATTGTGATATCTTTATAGGGCCCCCTGCTGGTCAGTACAGTGTGATATCTCTATAGGGCCCCCTGCTGGTCAGTACAGTGTGATATCTCTATAGGGCCCCCTGCTGGTCAGTACAGTGTGATATCTCTATAGGGCCCCCTGCTGGTCAGTACAGTGTGATATCTTTATAGGGCCCCCTGCTGGTCAGTACATTGTGATATCTTTATAGGGCCCCCTGCTGGTCAGTACAGTGTGATATCTCTATAGGGCCCCCTCCTGGTCAGTACAGTGTGATATCTCTATAGGGCCCCCTGCTGGTCAGTACAGTGTGATATCTCTATAGGGCCCCCTGCTGGTCAGTACATTGTGATATCTTTATAGGGCCCCCTGCTGGTCAGTACAGTGTGATATCTCTATAGGGCCCCCGCTGGTCAGTACAGTGTGATATCTCTATAGAGACCCCTGCTGGTCAGTACAGTGTAATATCTCTATAGGGACCCCTGCTGGTCAGTACAGTGTGATATCTCTATAGGGCCCCCTGCTGGTCAGTACAGTGTAATATCTCTATAGGGACCCCTGCTGGTCAGTACAGTGTGATATCTCCTTAGGGCCCCCTGCTGGTCAGTACAGTGTGATATCTCTATAGGGCCCCCTGCTGGTCAGTACAGTGTGATATCTCTATAGGGCCCCCTGCTGGTCAGTACAGTGTGATATCTCTATAGGGCCCCGTGCTGGTCAGTACAGTGTGATATCTCTATAGGGCCCCCTGCTGGTCAGTACAGTGTGATATCTCTATAAGGCCCTCTGCTGGTCAATACAGTGTGATATTTCTATAGAGCCCCCTGCTGGTCAGTACAGTGTGATATCTCTATAGGGCCCCCTGCTGGTCAGTACAGTGTGATATCTCTATAGAGACCCCTGCTGGTCAGTACAGTGTGATATCTCTATAGGGCCCCCTGCTGGTCAGTACAGTGTGATATCTCTATAGAGACCCCTACTGGGCAGTACATTGTGATATCTCTATAGAGACCCCTGCTGGTCAGCACAGTGTGATATCTCTATAGGGCCCCCTGCTGGTCAGTACAGTGTGATATCTCTATAGGGCCCCCTGCTGGTCAGTACAGTGTGATATCTCTATAGGGCCCCCTGCTGGTCAGTACAGTGTGATATCTCTATAGGGACCCCTGCTGATCAGTACAGTGTGACATCTCTATAGGGCCCCTTGCTGGTCAGTACAGTGTGATATCTCTATAGAGACCCCCTGCTGATCAGTACAGTGTGACATCTCTATAGGGCCCCCTGCTGGTCAGTACAGTGTGATATCTCTATAGGGACCCCTGCTGATCAGTACAGTGTGACATCTCTATAGGGCCCCTTGCTGGTCAGTACAGTGTGATATTTCTATAGAGCCCCCTGCTGGTCA
The DNA here is from genome assembly GCF_037356315.1 of Lithobates pipiens. NCBI lineage: Eukaryota > Metazoa > Chordata > Amphibia > Anura > Ranidae > Lithobates > Lithobates pipiens. Next base: position 692,030,619 of record NW_027507903.1, on the reverse strand, counting down.
GTACAGTGTGATATCTCTATAGGGCCCCCTGCTGGTCAGTACAGTGTTATCTCTCTAGGGCCCCCTGCTGATCAGTACAGTGTGATATCTCTATAGGGCCCCTTGCTGGTCAGTACAGTGTGATATCTCTATAGAGACCCCTGCTGGCCAGTACAGTGTGATATCTCTATAGGGCCCCCTGCTGGTCAGTACAGTGTGATATCTCTATAAGGCCCTCTGCTGGTCAATACAGTGTGATATTTCTATAGAGCCCCCTGCTGGTCAGTACAGTGTGATATCTCTATAGGGCCCCCTGCTGGTCAGTACAGTGTTATCTCTCTAGGGCCCCCTGCTGATCAGTACAGTGTGATATCTCTATAGAGACCCCTGCTGGTCAGTACAGTGTGATATCTCTATAGCGCCCCCTGCTGGTCAGTACAGTGTGATATTTGTATAAGGCCCCCTACTGGTCAGTACAGTGATATCTCTATAGGGCCCCCTGCTGGTCAGTACAGTGTGATATCTCTATAGAGAACCCTGCTGGTCAGTACAGTGTGATATCTCTATAGAGACCCCTGCTGGTCAGTACAGTGTGATATCTCTATAGAGACCCCTGCTGGTCAGTACAGTGTGATATCTCTATAGAGACCCCTGCTGGTCAGTACAGTGTGACATCTCTATAGGGCCCCCTGCTGGTCAGTACAGTGTGATATCTCTATAGGGCCCCCGCTGGTCAGTACAGTGTGATATCTCTATAGGGCCCCCTGCTGGTCAGTACAGTGTGATATCTCTATAGAGACCCCTGCTGGTCAGTACAGTGTGATATCTCTATAGGGCCCCCTGCTGGTCAGTACAGTGTGATATCTTTATAGGGCCCCCTGCTGGTCAGTACAGTGTGATATCTCTATAGAGACCCCTGCTGGTCAGTACAGTGTGATATCTCTATAGGGCCCCCTGCTGGTCAGTACAGTGTGATATCTCTATAGAGACCCCCTGCTGGTCAGTACAGTGTGATATCTCTATAGGGCCCCCTGCTGGTCAGTACAGTGTGACATCTCTATAGGGCCCCCTGCTGGTCAGTACAGTGTGATATCTCTATAGAGACCCCCTGCTGGTCAGTACAGTGTGATATCTTTATAGGGCCCCCTGCTGGTCAGTACAGTGTGATATCTCTATAGAGACCCCCTGCTGGTCAGTACAGTGTGATATCTCTATAGGGCCCCCTGCTGGTCAGTACAGTGTGACATCTCTATAGGGCCCCCTGCTGGTCAGTACAGTGTGATATCTCTATAGAGACCCCCTGCTGGTCAGTACAGTGTGATATCTTTATAGGGCCCCCTGCTGGTCAGTACAGTGTGATATCTCTATAGGGCCCCCTGCTGGTCAGTACAGTGTGATATCTCTATAGAGACCCCTGCTGATCAGTACAGTGTGATATCTCTATAGGGCCCCCTGCTGGTCAGTACAGTGTGATATCTCTATAGGCCCCCTGCTGGTCAGTACAGTGTGATATCTCTATAGGGCCCCCTGCTGGTCAGTACAGTGTGATATCTCTATAGGGCCCCCTGCTGGTCATTACAGTGTGATATCTTTATAGGGCCCCCTGCTGGTCAGTACATTGTGATATCTCTATAGGGCCCCCTGCTGGTCAGTACAGTGTGATATCTTTATAGGGCCCCCTGCTGATCAGTACAGTGTGACATCTCTATAGGGCCCCCTGCTGGTCAGTACAGTGTGATATCTCTATAGGGCCCCCTGCTGGTCAGTACAGTGTGATATCTCTATAGATCCCCCTGCTGGTCAGTACAGTGTGACATCTCTATAGGGCCCCCCGCTGGTCAGTACAGTGTGATATCTCTATAGTGCCCCCTGCTGGTCAGTACAGTGTGATATCTCTATAGGGCCCACTGCTGGTCAGTACAGTGTGATATCTCTATAGAGCCCCCTGCTGGTCAGTACAGTGTGATATCTCTATAGAGCCCCCTGCTGGTCAGTACAGTGTGATATCTCTATAGGGCCCCCTGCTGGTCAGTACAGTGTGATATCTCTATAGGGCCCCCTGCTGGTCAGTACAGTGTGATATCTCTATAGGGCCCCCTGCTGGTCAGTACCGTGTGATATCTCTATAGGGCCCCCTGCTGGTCAGTACAGTGTGATATCTCTATAGGGCCACCTGCTGGTCTGTACCGTGTGATATCTCTATAGAGACCCCTGCTGGTCTGTACCGTGTGATATCTCTATAGGGCCCCCTGCTGGTCAGTACATTGTGATATCTCTATAGGGCCCCCTGCTGGTCAGAACAGTGTGATATCTCTATAGATCCCCCTGCTGGTCAGTACAGTGTGATATCTCTATAGAGACCCCTGCTGGTCAGTACAGTGTGATATCTCTATAGAGCCTCCTGCTGGTCAGTACAGTGTGATATCTCTATAGAGCCCCCTGCTGGTCAGTACAGTGTGATATCTCTATAGAGACCCCTGCTTTTCAGTACAGTGTGATATCTTTATAGGGCCCCCTGCTGGTCAGTACATTGTGATATCTTTATAGGGCCCCCTGCTGGTCAGTACAGTGTGATATCTCTATAGGGCCCCCTGCTGGTCAGTACAGTGTGATATTTCTATAGAGACCTCTCCTGGTCAGTACAGTGTGATATCTCTATAGGACCCCCTGCTGGTCAGTACAGTGTGATATCTCTATAGAGACCCCTGCTGGTCAGTACAGTGTGATATCTCTATAGAGACCCCCGCTGGTCAGTACAGTGTGATATTTGTATAAGGCCCCCTACTGGTCAGTACAGTGTGATATCTCTATAGGGCCCCCTGCTGGTCAGTACAGTGTAATATCTCTATAGAGACCCCTGCTGGTCAGTACAGTGTGATATCTCTATAGGGCCCCCTGCTGGTCAGTACAGTGTGATATCTCTATAGAGACCCCTGCTGGTCAGTACAGTGTGATATCTCTATAGGGCCCCCTGCTGGTCAGTACAGTGTGATATCTCCATAGGGCCCCCTGCTGGTCAGTACAGTGTGATATCTCTATAGGGCCCCCTGCTGGTCAGTACAGTGTGATATCTCTATAGAGACCCCTGCTGGTCAGTACAGTGTGATATCTCTATAGAGACCCCCGCTGGTCAGTACAGTGTGATATCTCTATAGAGCCCCCTGCTGGTCAGTACAGTGTAATATCTCTATAGGGCCCCCTGCTGGTCAGTACAGTGTGATATTTCTATAGAGACCTCTCCTGGTCAGTACAGTGTGATATCTCTATAGGACCCCCTGCTGGTCAGTACAGTGTGATATCTCTATAGGGACCCCTGCTTGTCAGTACAGTGTGATATCTCTATAGGGCCCCCTGCTGGTCAGTACAGTGTAATATCTCTATAGATCCCCCTGCTGGTCAGTACAGTGTGATATCTCTATAGGGCCCCCTGCTGGTCAGTACAGTGTAATATCTCTATAGGGCCCCCTGCTGGTCAGTACAGTGTGATATTTCTATAGAGACCTCTCCTGGTCAGTACAGTGTGATATCTCTATAGGACCCCCTGCTGGTCAGTACAGTGTGATATCTCTATAGGGACCCCTGCTTGTCAGTACAGTGTGATATCTCTATAGGGCCCCCTGCTGGTCAGTACAGTGTAATATCTCTATAGATCCCCCTGCTGGTCAGTACAGTGTGATATCTCTATAGGGCCCCCTGCTGGTCAGTACAGTGTGATATCTCTATAGGGCCCCCTGCTGGTCAGTACAGTGTGATATCTCTATAGGGCCCCCTGTTGGTCAGTACATTGTGATATCTCTATAGGGCCCCCTGCTGGTCAGTACAGTGTGATATCTCTATAGATCCCCCTGCTGGTCAGTACAGTGTGATATCTCTATAGAGACCCCTGCTGGTCAGTACAGTGTGATATCTCTATAGAGCCCCCTGCTGGTCAGTACAGTGTGATATCTCTATAGGGCCCCCTGCTGGTCAGTACAGTGTGATATCTCTATAAGGCCCCCTGCTGATCAGTACAGTGTGATATCTCTATAGGGCCCCCTGCTGGTCAGTACAGTGTGATATCTCTATAGGGCCCCCTGCTGGTCAGTACATTGTGATATCTCTATAGGGCCCCCTGCTGGTCAGTACAGTGTGATATCTCTATAAGGCCCCCTGCTGATCAGTACAGTGTGATATCTCTATAGGGCCCCCTGCTGGTCAGTACAGTGTGATATCTCTATAGGGCCCCCTGCTGGTCAGTACATTGTGATATCTCTATAGGGCCCCCTGCTGGTCAGTACATTGTGATATCTCTATAGGGCCCCCTGCTGGTCAGTACAGTGTGATATCTGTATAAGGCCCCCTGCTGGTCAGTACAGTGTGATATCTCTATAGGGCCACCTGCTGGTCAGTACATTGTGATATCTCTATGAGGCCCCCTGCTGGTCAGTACAGTGTGATATCTCTATAGAGACCCCTGCTGGTCAGTACAGTGTGATATCTCTATAGAGCCCCCTGCTGATCAGTACAGTGTGATATCTCTATAGGGCCCCCTGCTGGTCAGTACAGTGTGATATCTCTATAGAGCCCCCTGCTGGTCAGTACAGTGTGATATCTCTATAGAGACCCCTGCTTTTCAGTACAGTGTGATATCTCTATAGGGCCCCCTGCTGGTCAGTACAGTGTGATATCTCTATAGAGACCCCCGCTGGTCAGTACAGTGTGATATCTCTATAGAGACCCCTGCTGGTCAGTACAGTGTGATATCTCTATAGAGACCCCTGCTGGTCAGCACAGTGTGATATCTCTATAGAGCCCCCTGCTGGTCAGTACAGTGTGATATCTCTATAGGGCCCCCTGCTGGTCAGTACAGTGTGATATCTCTATAGAGACCCCTGCTGGTCAGTACAGTGTGATATCTCTATAGGGCCCCCTGCTGGTCAGTACAGTGTGATATCTCTATAGGGCCCCTTGCTGGTCAGTACAGTGTGATATCTCTATAGAGCCCCCTGCTGGTCAGTACAGTGTGATATCTCTATAGGGCCCCCTGCTGGTCAGTACAGTGTGATATCTTTATAGGGCCCCCTGCTGGTCAGTACATTGTGATATCTTTATAGGGCCCCCTGCTGGTCAGTACAGTGTGATATCTCTATAGGGCCCCCTGCTGGTCAGTACAGTGTGATATTTCTATAGAGACCTCTCCTGGTCAGTACAGTGTGATATCTCTATAGGACCCCCTGCTGGTCAGTACAGTGTGATATCTCTATAGAGACCCCTGCTGGTCAGTACAGTGTGATATCTCTATAGAGACCCCTGCTGGTCAGTACAGTGTGATATCTCTATAGAGACCCCTGCTGGTCAGTACAGTGTGATATCTCTATAGGGCCCCCTGCTGGTCAGTACAGTGTGATATCTCCATAGGGCCCCCTGCTGGTCAGTACAGTATGATATCTCTATAGGGCCCCCTGCTGGTCAGTACAGTGTGATATCTCTATAGAGACCCCCGCTGGTCAGTACAGTGTGATATCTCTATAGAGCCCCCTGCTGGTCAGTACAGTGTGATAACTCTATAGAGACCCCCTGCTGGTCAGTACAGTGTGATATCTCTATAGGGCCCCCTGCTGGTCAGTGCAGTGTGATATTTCTATAGAGACCTCTCCTGGTCAGTACAGTGTGATATCTCTATAGGGACCTCTGCTGGTCAGTACAGTGTGATATCTCTATAGGGACCCCTTCTGGTCAGTACAGTGTGATATCTCTATAGGGACCCCTGCTGGTCAGTACAGTGTGATATCTCTATAGGGCCCCCTGCTGGTCAGTACAGTGTAATATCTCTATAGATCCCCCTGTACAGTGTGATATCTCTATAGGGCCCCCTGCTGGTCAGTACAGTGTGATATCTCTATAGGGCCCCCTGCTGGTCAGTACAGTGTGATATCTCTATAAGGCCCTCTGCTGGTCAATACAGTGTGATATTTCTATAGAGCCCCCTGCTGGTCAGTACAGTGTGATATCTCTATAGGGCCCCCTGCTGGTCAGTACAGTGTGATATCTCTATAGGGCCCCCTGCTGGTCAGTACAGTGTGATATCTCTATAGGGCCCCCTGCTGGTCAGTACAGTGTGATATCTCTATAGGGCCCCCTGCTGGTCAGTACAGTGTGACATCTCTATAGGGCCCCCTGCTGGTCAGTACAGTGTGACATCTCTATAGGGCCCCCTGCTGGTCAGTACAGTGTGATATCTCTATAAGGCCCCCTGCTGATCAGTACAGTGTGATATCTCTATAGGGCCCCCTGCTGGTCAGTACAGTGTGATATCTCTATAGGGCCCCCTGCTGGTCAGTACATTGTGATATCTCTATAGGGCCCCCTGCTGGTCAGTACAGTGTGATATCTCTATAAGGCCCCCTGCTGATCAGTACAGTGTGATATCTCTATAGGGCCCCCTGCTGGTCAGTACAGTGTGATATCTCTATAGGGCCCCCTGCTGGTCAGTACATTGTGATATCTCTATAGGGCCCCCTGCTGGTCAGTACATTGTGATATCTCTATAGGGCCCCCTGCTGGTCAGTACAGTGTGATATCTGTATAAGGCCCCCTGCTGGTCAGTACAGTGTGATATCTCTATAGGGCCACCTGCTGGTCAGTACATTGTGATATCTCTATGAGGCCCCCTGCTGGTCAGTACAGTGTGATATCTCTATAGAGACCCCTGCTGGTCAGTACAGTGTGATATCTCTATAGAGCCCCCTGCTGATCAGTACAGTGTGATATCTCTATAGGGCCCCCTGCTGGTCAGTACAGTGTGATATCTCTATAGAGCCCCCTGCTGGTCAGTACAGTGTGATATCTCTATAGAGACCCCTGCTTTTCAGTACAGTGTGATATCTCTATAGGGCCCCCTGCTGGTCAGTACAGTGTGATATCTCTATAGAGACCCCCGCTGGTCAGTACAGTGTGATATCTCTATAGAGACCCCTGCTGGTCAGTACAGTGTGATATCTCTATAGAGACCCCTGCTGGTCAGCACAGTGTGATATCTCTATAGAGCCCCCTGCTGGTCAGTACAGTGTGATATCTCTATAGGGCCCCCTGCTGGTCAGTACAGTGTGATATCTCTATAGAGACCCCTGCTGGTCAGTACAGTGTGATATCTCTATAGGGCCCCCTGCTGGTCAGTACAGTGTGATATCTCTATAGGGCCCCTTGCTGGTCAGTACAGTGTGATATCTCTATAGAGCCCCCTGCTGGTCAGTACAGTGTGATATCTCTATAGGGCCCCCTGCTGGTCAGTACAGTGTGATATCTTTATAGGGCCCCCTGCTGGTCAGTACATTGTGATATCTTTATAGGGCCCCCTGCTGGTCAGTACAGTGTGATATCTCTATAGGGCCCCCTGCTGGTCAGTACAGTGTGATATTTCTATAGAGACCTCTCCTGGTCAGTACAGTGTGATATCTCTATAGGACCCCCTGCTGGTCAGTACAGTGTGATATCTCTATAGAGACCCCTGCTGGTCAGTACAGTGTGATATCTCTATAGAGACCCCTGCTGGTCAGTACAGTGTGATATCTCTATAGAGACCCCTGCTGGTCAGTACAGTGTGATATCTCTATAGGGCCCCCTGCTGGTCAGTACAGTGTGATATCTCCATAGGGCCCCCTGCTGGTCAGTACAGTATGATATCTCTATAGGGCCCCCTGCTGGTCAGTACAGTGTGATATCTCTATAGAGACCCCCGCTGGTCAGTACAGTGTGATATCTCTATAGAGCCCCCTGCTGGTCAGTACAGTGTGATAACTCTATAGAGACCCCCTGCTGGTCAGTACAGTGTGATATCTCTATAGGGCCCCCTGCTGGTCAGTGCAGTGTGATATTTCTATAGAGACCTCTCCTGGTCAGTACAGTGTGATATCTCTATAGGGACCTCTGCTGGTCAGTACAGTGTGATATCTCTATAGGGACCCCTTCTGGTCAGTACAGTGTGATATCTCTATAGGGACCCCTGCTGGTCAGTACAGTGTGATATCTCTATAGGGCCCCCTGCTGGTCAGTACAGTGTAATATCTCTATAGATCCCCCTGTACAGTGTGATATCTCTATAGGGCCCCCTGCTGGTCAGTACAGTGTGATATCTCTATAGGGCCCCCTGCTGGTCAGTACAGTGTGATATCTCTATAAGGCCCTCTGCTGGTCAATACAGTGTGATATTTCTATAGAGCCCCCTGCTGGTCAGTACAGTGTGATATCTCTATAGGGCCCCCTGCTGGTCAGTACAGTGTGATATCTCTATAGGGCCCCCTGCTGGTCAGTACAGTGTGATATCTCTATAGGGCCCCCTGCTGGTCAGTACAGTGTGATATCTCTATAGGGCCCCCTGCTGGTCAGTACAGTGTGACATCTCTATAGGGCCCCCTGCTGGTCAGTACAGTGTGACATCTCTATAGGGCCCCCTGCTGGTCAGTACAGTGTGATATCTCTATAGAGACCCCTGCTGGCCAGTACAGTGTGATATCTCTATAGGGCCCCCTGCTGGTCAGTACAGTGGTATAGCTCTATAAGGCCCTCTGCTGGTCAATACAGTGGGATATTTCTATAGAGCCCCCTGCTGGTCAGTACAGTGTGATATCTCTATAGGGCCCCCTGCTGGTCAGTACAGTGTGATATCTCTATAGGGCCCCCTGCTGGTCAGTACAGTGTGATATCTCTATAGGGCCCCCTTCTGGTCAGTACAGTGTTATATCTCTATAGAGACCCCTGCTGGTCAGTACAGTGTGATATCTCTATAGGGCCCCCTGCTGGTCAGTACAGTGTGATATCTCTATAGAGACCCCCTGCTGGTCAGTACAGTGTGATATCTCTATAGGGACCCCTGCTGGTCAGTACAGTGTTATATCTCTACAGGGCCCCCCTTCTGGTCAGTACAGTGTGATATCTCTATAGGGCCCCCTGCTGGTCAGTACAGTGTTATATCTCTATAGAGACCCCTGCTGGTCAGTACAGTGTGATATCTCTATATGGCCCCCTGCTGGTCAGTACAGTGTGATATCCCTATAGGGCCCCCTGCTGGTCAGTACAGTGTTATATCTCTATAGAGCCCCCTGCTGGTCAGTACAGTGTGATATCTCTATAGGGCCCCCTGCTGGTCAGTACAGTGTTATATCTCTATAGAGACCCCTGCTGGTCAGTACAATGTGATATCTCTATAGGGCCCCCTGCTCGTCAGTACAGTGTGATTTCTCTATAGGGCCCCCTGCTGGTCAGTACAGTGTGACATCTCTATAGGGCCCCCTGCTGGTCAGTACAGTGTGACATCTCTGTAGAGACCCCTGCTTGCCAGTACAGTGTGATATCTCTATAGAGACCGCTGCTGGTCAGTACAGTGTGATATCTCTATAGGGCCCCCTGCTGGTCAGTACAGTGTGATATCTCTATAGGGACCCCTGCTGGCCAGTACATTGTGATATCTCTATAGAGACCCCTGCTGGTCAGTACAATGTGATATCTCTATAGGGCCCCCTGCTGGTCAATACAGTGTGATATCACTATAGGGCCCCCTGCTGGTCAGTACAGTGTGATATCTCTATAGGGCCCCCTGCTGGTCAGTACAGTGTGACATCTCTATAGGGCCTCCTGCTGGTCAGTACAGTGTGACATCTCTATAGGGCCCCCTGCTGGTCAGTACAGTGTGACATCTCTATAAGGCCCTCTGCTGGTCAATACAGTGTGATATCTCTATAGGGCCCCCTGCTGGTCAGTACAGTGTGATATCTCTATAGAGACCCCTGCTGGTCAGTACAGTGTGATTTCTCTATAGGGCCCCCTGCTGGTCAGTACAGTGTGACATCTCTATAGGGCCCCCTGCTGGTCAGTACAGTGTGACATCTCTATAGAGACCCCTGCTGGTTAGTACAGTGTGATATCTCTATAGGGACCCCTGCTGGTCAGTACAGTGTGATATCTCTATAGGGCCCCCTGCTGGTCAGTACAGTGTGATATCTCTATAGGGCCCCCTGCTGGTCAATACAGTGTGATATCTCTATAGGGCCCCCTGCTGGTCAGTACAGTGTGATATCACTATAGGGCCCCCTGCTGGTCAGTACAGTGTGATATCTCTATAGGGCCCCCTGCTGGTCAGTACAGTGTGACATCTCTATAGGGCCCCCTGCTGGTCAGTACAGTGTGACATCTCTATAGGGCCCCCTGCTGGTCAGTACAGTGTGACATCTCTATAGGGCCCCCGGCTGGTCAGTACAGTGTGACATCTCTATAGGGCCCCCTGCTGGTCAGTACAGTGTGATATCTCTATAGACCCCCTGCTGGTCAGTACAGTGTGATATCTTTATAGAGCCCCCTGCTGGTCAGTACAGTGTGATATCTCTATAGAGACCCCTGCTGGTCAGTACAGTGTGATATATCTATAGGGCCCCCTGCTGGTCAGTACAGTGTGATATTTCAATAGAGACCTCTCCTGGTCAGTACAGTGTGATATCTCTATAGGGCCCCCTGCTGGTTAGTACACTGTGATATCTCTATAGGACCCCCTGCTGGTCAGTACAGTGTGATATCTCTATAGGGCCCCCTGCTGGTCAGTACAGTGTGATATCTCTATAGGACCCCCTGCTGGTCAGTACAGTGTGATATCTCTATAGGGACCCCTGCTGGTCAGTACAGTGTGATATCTCTATAGGGCCCCCGGCTGGTCAGTACAGTGTGATATCTCTATAGGGCCCCCTGCTGGTCAGTACAGTGTGATATCTCTATAGGGACCCCTGCTGGTCAGTACAGTGTGATATCTCTATAGAGCCCCCTGCTGGTCAGTACAGTGTGATATCTCTATAGGGCCCCCTGCTGGTCAGTACATTGTGATATCTCTATAGAGCCCCCTGCTGGTCAGTACAGTGTGACATCTCTATAGGGCCCCCTGCTGGTCAGTATAGTGTGATATCTCTATAGGGCCCCCTGCTGGTCAGTACAGTGTGATATCTCTATAGGGCCCCCTGCTGGTCAGTATAGTGTGATATCTCTATAGGGCCCCCTGCTGGTCAGTACAGTGTGATATCTCTATAGGGCCCCCTGCTGGTCAGTATAGTGTGATATCTCTATAGAGACCGCTGCTGGTCAGTACAGTGTGATATCTCTATAGAGCCCCCTATTGGTCAGTACAGTGTGATATCTCTATAGAGACCCCTGCTGGTCAGTACAGTGTGATATCTCTATAGGGACCCCTGCTGATCAGTACAGTGTGACATCTCTATAGGGCCCCCTGCTGGTCAGTACAGTGTGATATCTCTATAGGGCCCCCTGCTGGTCAGTACAGTGTGATATCTGTATAGAGACCGCTGCTGGTCAGTACAGTGTGATATCTCTATAGGGACCCCTGTTGGTCAGTACAGTGTGATATCTCTATAGGGCCCCCTGCTGGTCAGTACAGTGTGATATCTCTATAGGGCCCCCTGCTGGTCAGTACAGTGTGATATCTGTATAGAGACCCCTGCTGGTCAGTACAGTGTGATATCTCTATAGAGACCGCTGCTGGTCAGTACAGTGTGATATCTCTATAGAGCCCCCTGCTGGTCAGTACAGTGTGATATCTCTATAGGGCCCCCTGCTGGTCAGTACAGTGTGATATCTCTATAGGGCCCCCTGCTGGTCAGTACCGTGTGATATCTCTATAGGGCCCCCTGCTGGTCAGTACAGTGTGATATCTCTATAGGGCCACCTGCTGGTCTGTACCGTGTGATATCTCTATAGAGACCCCTGCTGGTCAGTACAGTGTGATATCTTTATAGGGCCCCCTGCTGGTCAGTACATTGTGATATCTCTATAGGGCCCCCTGCTGGTCAGAACAGTGTGATATCTCTATAGATCCCCCTGCTGGTCAGTACAGTGTGATATCTCTATAGAGACCCCTGCTGGTCAGTACAGTGTGATATCTCTATAGAGCCTCCTGCTGGTCAGTACAGTGTGATATCTCTATAGAGCCCCCTGCTGGTCAGTACAGTGTGATATCTCTATAGAGACCCCTGCTTTTCAGTACAGTGTGATATCTTTATAGGGCCCCCTGCTGGTCAGTACATTGTGATATCTTTATAGGGCCCCCTGCTGGTCAGTACAGTGTGATATCTCTATAGGGCCCCCTGCTGGTCAGTACAGTGTGATATTTCTATAGAGACCTCTCCTGGTCAGTACAGTGTGATATCTCTATAGGACCCCCTGCTGGTCAGTACAGTGTGATATCTCTATAGAGACCCCTGCTGGTCAGTACAGTGTGATATCTCTATAGAGACCCCCGCTGGTCAGTACAGTGTGATATTTGTATAAGGCCCCCTACTGGTCAGTACAGTGTGATATCTCTATAGGGCCCCCTGCTGGTCAGTACAGTGTAATATCTCTATAGAGACCCCTGCTGGTCAGTACAGTGTGATATCTCTATAGGGCCCCCTGCTGGTCAGTACAGTGTGATATCTCTATAGAGACCCCTGCTGGTCAGTACAGTGTGATATCTCTATAGGGCCCCCTGCTGGTCAGTACAGTGTGATATCTCCATAGGGCCCCCTGCTGGTCAGTACAGTGTGATATCTCTATAGGGCCCCCTGCTGGTCAGTACAGTGTGATATCTCTATAGAGACCCCTGCTGGTCAGTACAGTGTGATATCTCTATAGAGACCCCCGCTGGTCAGTACAGTGTGATATCTCTATAGAGCCCCCTGCTGGTCAGTACAGTGTGATAACTCTATAGAGACCCCCTGCTGGTCAGTACAGTGTAATATCTCTATAGGGCCCCCTGCTGGTCAGTACAGTGTGATATTTCTATAGAGCCCCCTGCTGGTCAGTACAGTGTGATAACTCTATAGAGACCCCCTGCTGGTCAGTACAGTGTAATATCTCTATAGGGACCCCTGCTGGTCAGCACAGTGTGATATCTCTATAGAGCCCCCTGCTGGTCAGTACAGTGTGATATCTCTATAGGGCCCCCTGCTGGTCAGTACAGTGTGATATCTCTATAGAGACCCCTGCTGGTCAGTACAGTGTGATATCTCTATAGGGCCCCCTGCTGGTCAGTACAGTGTGATATCTCTATAGGGCCCCTTGCTGGTCAGTACAGTGTGATATCTCTATAGAGCCCCCTGCTGGTCAGTACAGTGTGATATCTCTATAGGGCCCCCTGCTGGTCAGTACAGTGTGATATCTTTATAGGGCCCCCTGCTGGTCAGTACATTGTGATATCTTTATAGGGCCCCCTGCTGGTCAGTACAGTGTGATATCTCTATAGGGCCCCCTGCTGGTCAGTACAGTGTGATATTTCTATAGAGACCTCTCCTGGTCAGTACAGTGTGATATCTCTATAGGACCCCCTGCTGGTCAGTACAGTGTGATATCTCTATAGAGACCCCTGCTGGTCAGTACAGTGTGATATCTCTATAGAGACCCCTGCTGGTCAGTACAGTGTGATATCTCTATAGAGACCCCTGCTGGTCAGTACAGTGTGATATCTCTATAGGGCCCCCTGCTGGTCAGTACAGTGTGATATCTCCATAGGGCCCCCTGCTGGTCAGTACAGTATGATATCTCTATAGGGCCCCCTGCTGGTCAGTACAGTGTGATATCTCTATAGAGACCCCCGCTGGTCAGTACAGTGTGATATCTCTATAGAGCCCCCTGCTGGTCAGTACAGTGTGATAACTCTATAGAGACCCCCTGCTGGTCAGTACAGTGTGATATCTCTATAGGGCCCCCTGCTGGTCAGTGCAGTGTGATATTTCTATAGAGACCTCTCCTGGTCAGTACAGTGTGATATCTCTATAGGGACCTCTGCTGGTCAGTACAGTGTGATATCTCTATAGGGACCCCTTCTGGTCAGTACAGTGTGATATCTCTATAGGGACCCCTGCTGGTCAGTACAGTGTGATATCTCTATAGGGCCCCCTGCTGGTCAGTACAGTGTAATATCTCTATAGATCCCCCTGTACAGTGTGATATCTCTATAGGGCCCCCTGCTGGTCAGTACAGTGTGATATCTCTATAGGGCCCCCTGCTGGTCAGTACAGTGTGATATCTCTATAAGGCCCTCTGCTGGTCAATACAGTGTGATATTTCTATAGAGCCCCCTGCTGGTCAGTACAGTGTGATATCTCTATAGGGCCCCCTGCTGGTCAGTACAGTGTGATATCTCTATAGGGCCCCCTGCTGGTCAGTACAGTGTGATATCTCTATAGGGCCCCCTGCTGGTCAGTACAGTGTGATATCTCTATAGGGCCCCCTGCTGGTCAGTACAGTGTGACATCTCTATAGGGCCCCCTGCTGGTCAGTACAGTGTGACATCTCTATAGGGCCCCCTGCTGGTCAGTACAGTGTGATATCTCTATAGAGACCCCTGCTGGCCAGTACAGTGTGATATCTCTATAGGGCCCCCTGCTGGTCAGTACAGTGGTATAGCTCTATAAGGCCCTCTGCTGGTCAATACAGTGGGATATTTCTATAGAGCCCCCTGCTGGTCAGTACAGTGTGATATCTCTATAGGGCCCCCTGCTGGTCAGTACAGTGTGATATCTCTATAGGGCCCCCTGCTGGTCAGTACAGTGTGATATCTCTATAGGGCCCCCTTCTGGTCAGTACAGTGTTATATCTCTATAGAGACCCCTGCTGGTCAGTACAGTGTGATATCTCTATAGGGCCCCCTGCTGGTCAGTACAGTGTGATATCTCTATAGAGACCCCCTGCTGGTCAGTACAGTGTGATATCTCTATAGGGACCCCTGCTGGTCAGTACAGTGTTATATCTCTACAGGGCCCCCCTTCTGGTCAGTACAGTGTGATATCTCTATAGGGCCCCCTGCTGGTCAGTACAGTGTTATATCTCTATAGAGACCCCTGCTGGTCAGTACAGTGTGATATCTCTATATGGCCCCCTGCTGGTCAGTACAGTGTGATATCCCTATAGGGCCCCCTGCTGGTCAGTACAGTGTTATATCTCTATAGAGCCCCCTGCTGGTCAGTACAGTGTGATATCTCTATAGGGCCCCCTGCTGGTCAGTACAGTGTTATATCTCTATAGAGACCCCTGCTGGTCAGTACAATGTGATATCTCTATAGGGCCCCCTGCTCGTCAGTACAGTGTGATTTCTCTATAGGGCCCCCTGCTGGTCAGTACAGTGTGACATCTCTATAGGGCCCCCTGCTGGTCAGTACAGTGTGACATCTCTGTAGAGACCCCTGCTTGCCAGTACAGTGTGATATCTCTATAGAGACCGCTGCTGGTCAGTACAGTGTGATATCTCTATAGGGCCCCCTGCTGGTCAGTACAGTGTGATATCTCTATAGGGACCCCTGCTGGCCAGTACATTGTGATATCTCTATAGAGACCCCTGCTGGTCAGTACAATGTGATATCTCTATAGGGCCCCCTGCTGGTCAATACAGTGTGATATCACTATAGGGCCCCCTGCTGGTCAGTACAGTGTGATATCTCTATAGGGCCCCCTGCTGGTCAGTACAGTGTGACATCTCTATAGGGCCTCCTGCTGGTCAGTACAGTGTGACATCTCTATAGGGCCCCCTGCTGGTCAGTACAGTGTGACATCTCTATAAGGCCCTCTGCTGGTCAATACAGTGTGATATCTCTATAGGGCCCCCTGCTGGTCAGTACAGTGTGATATCTCTATAGAGACCCCTGCTGGTCAGTACAGTGTGATTTCTCTATAGGGCCCCCTGCTGGTCAGTACAGTGTGACATCTCTATAGGGCCCCCTGCTGGTCAGTACAGTGTGATATCTCTATAGGGCCCCCTGCTGGTCAGTACAGTGTGACATCTCTATAGAGACCCCTGCTGGTTAGTACAGTGTGATATCTCTATAGGGACCCCTGCTGGTCAGTACAGTGTGATATCTCTATAGGGCCCCCTGCTGGTCAGTACAGTGTGATATCTCTATAGGGCCCCCTGCTGGTCAATACAGTGTGATATCTCTATAGGGCCCCCTGCTGGTCAGTACAGTGTGATATCACTATAGGGCCCCCTGCTGGTCAGTACAGTGTGATATCTCTATAGGGCCCCCTGCTGGTCAGTACAGTGTGACATCTCTATAGGGCCCCCTGCTGGTCAGTACAGTGTGACATCTCTATAGGGCCCCCTGCTGGTCAGTACAGTGTGACATCTCTATAGGGCCCCCGGCTGGTCAGTACAGTGTGACATCTCTATAGGGCCCCCTGCTGGTCAGTACAGTGTGATATCTCTATAGACCCCCTGCTGGTCAGTACAGTGTGATATCTTTATAGAGCCCCCTGCTGGTCAGTACAGTGTGATATCTCTATAGAGACCCCTGCTGGTCAGTACAGTGTGATATATCTATAGGGCCCCCTGCTGGTCAGTACAGTGTGATATTTCAATAGAGACCTCTCCTGGTCAGTACAGTGTGATATCTCTATAGGGCCCCCTGCTGGTTAGTACACTGTGATATCTCTATAGGACCCCCTGCTGGTCAGTACAGTGTGATATCTCTATAGGGCCCCCTGCTGGTCAGTACAGTGTGATATCTCTATAGGACCCCCTGCTGGTCAGTACAGTGTGATATCTCTATAGGGACCCCTGCTGGTCAGTACAGTGTGATATCTCTATAGGGCCCCCGGCTGGTCAGTACAGTGTGATATCTCTATAGGGCCCCCTGCTGGTCAGTACAGTGTGATATCTCTATAGGGACCCCTGCTGGTCAGTACAGTGTGATATCTCTATAGAGCCCCCTGCTGGTCAGTACAGTGTGATATCTCTATAGGGCCCCCTGCTGGTCAGTACATTGTGATATCTCTATAGAGCCCCCTGCTGGTCAGTACAGTGTGACATCTCTATAGGGCCCCCTGCTGGTCAGTATAGTGTGATATCTCTATAGGGCCCCCTGCTGGTCAGTACAGTGTGATATCTCTATAGGGCCCCCTGCTGGTCAGTATAGTGTGATATCTCTATAGGGCCCCCTGCTGGTCAGTACAGTGTGATATCTCTATAGGGCCCCCTGCTGGTCAGTATAGTGTGATATCTCTATAGAGACCGCTGCTGGTCAGTACAGTGTGATATCTCTATAGAGCCCCCTATTGGTCAGTACAGTGTGATATCTCTATAGAGACCCCTGCTGGTCAGTACAGTGTGATATCTCTATAGGGACCCCTGCTGATCAGTACAGTGTGACATCTCTATAGGGCCCCCTGCTGGTCAGTACAGTGTGATATCTCTATAGGGCCCCCTGCTGGTCAGTACAGTGTGATATCTGTATAGAGACCGCTGCTGGTCAGTACAGTGTGATATCTCTATAGGGACCCCTGTTGGTCAGTACAGTGTGATATCTCTATAGGGCCCCCTGCTGGTCAGTACAGTGTGATATCTCTATAGGGCCCCCTGCTGGTCAGTACAGTGTGATATCTGTATAGAGACCCCTGCTGGTCAGTACAGTGTGATATCTCTATAGAGACCGCTGCTGGTCAGTACAGTGTGATATCTCTATAGAGCCCCCTGCTGGTCAGTACAGTGTGATATCTCTATAGAGACCCCTGCTGGTCAGTACAGTGTGATATCTCTATAGGGACCCCTGCTGGTCAGTACAGTGTGATATCTCTATAGGGCCCCCTGCTGGTCAGTACAGTGTGATATCTCTATAGGGCCCCCTGCTGGTCAATACAGTGTGATATCACTATAGGGCCCCCTGCTGGTCAGTACAGTGTGATATCTCTATAGGGCCCCCTGCTGGTCAGTACAGTGTGACATCTCTATAAGGCCCCCTGCTGGTCAGTACAGTGTGACATCTCTATAGGGCCCCCGGCTGGTCAGTACAGTGTGACATCTCTATAGGGCCCCCTGCTGGTCAGTACAGTGTGATATCTCTATAGACCCCCTGCTGGTCAGTACAGTGTGATATCTTTATAGAGCCCCCTGCTGGTCAGTACAGTGTGATATCTCTATAGAGACCCCTGCTGGTCAGTACAGTGTGATATCTCTATAGGGCCCCCTGCTGGTCAGTACAGTGTGATATTTCAATAGAGACCTCTCCTGGTCAGTACAGTGTGATATCTCTATAGGGCCCCCTGCTGGTTAGTACACTGTGATATCTCTATAGGACCCCCTGCTGGTCAGTACAGTGTGATATCTCTATAGGGCCCCCTGCTGGTCAGTACAGTGTGATATCTCTATAGGACCCCCTGCTGGTCAGTACAGTGTGATATATTTATAGGGACCCCTGCTGGTCAGTACAGTGTGATATCTCTATAGGGCCCCCGGCTGGTCAGTACAGTGTGATATCTCTATAGGGCCCCCTGCTGGACAGTAAAGTGTGATATCTCTATAGGACCCCCTGCTGGTCAGTACAGTGTGATATCTCTATAGGGCCCCCTGCTGGTCAGTACATTGTGATATCTCTATAGAGCCCCCTGCTGGTCAGTACAGTGTGACATCTCTATAGGGCCCCCTGCTGGTCAGTATAGTGTGATATCTCTATAGGGCCCCCTGCTGGTCAGTACAGTGTGATATCTCTATAGGGCCCCCTGCTGGTCAGTACAGTGTGATATTTCTATAGAGACCTCTCCTGGTCAGTACAGTGTGATATCTCTATAGGACCCCCTGCTGGTCAGTACAGTGTGATATCTCTATAGAGACCCCTGCTGGTCAGTACAGTGTGATATCTCTATAGAGACCCCCGCTGGTCAGTACAGTGTGATATTTGTATAAGGCCCCCTACTGGTCAGTACAGTGTGATATCTCTATAGGGCCCCCTGCTGGTCAGTACAGTGTAATATCTCTATAGAGACCCCTGCTGGTCAGTACAGTGTGATATCTCTATAGGGCCCCCTGCTGGTCAGTACAGTGTGATATCTCTATAGAGACCCCTGCTGGTCAGTACAGTGTGATATCTCTATAGGGCCCCCTGCTGGTCAGTACAGTGTGATATCTCCATAGGGCCCCCTGCTGGTCAGTACAGTGTGATATCTCTATAGGGCCCCCTTCTGGTCAGTACAGTGTGATATCTCTATAGAGACCCCTGCTGGTCAGTACAGTGTGATATCTCTATAGAGACCCCCGCTGGTCAGTACAGTGTGATATCTCTATAGAGCCCCCTGCTGGTCAGTACAGTGTGATAACTCTATAGAGACCCCCTGCTGGTCAGTACAGTGTAATATCTCTATAGGGCCCCCTGCTGGTCAGTACAGTGTGATATTTCTATAGAGACCTCTCCTGGTCAGTACAGTGTGATATCTCTATAGGACCCCCTGCTGGTCAGTACAGTGTGATATCTCTATAGGGACCCCTGCTGGTCAGTACAGTGTGATATCTCTATAGGGCCCCCTGCTGGTCAGTACAGTGTAATATCTCTATAGATCCCCCTGCTGGTCAGTACAGTGTGATATCTCTATAGGGCCCCCTGCTGGTCAGTACAGTGTGATATCTCTATAGGGCCCCCTGCTGGTCAGTACAGTGTGATATCTCTATAGGGCCCCCTGTTGGTCAGTACATTGTGATATCTCTATAGGGCCCCCTGCTGGTCAGTACAGTGTGATATCTCTATAGATCCCCCTGCTGGTCAGTACAGTGTGATATCTCTATAGAGACCCCTGCTGGTCAGTACAGTGTGATATCTCTATAGAGCCCCCTGCTGGTCAGTACAGTGTGATATCTCTATAGGGCCCCCTGCTGGTCAGTACAGTGTGATATCTCTATAAGGCCCCCTGCTGATCAGTACAGTGTGATATCTCTATAGGGCCCCCTGCTGGTCAGTACAGTGTGATATCTCTATAGGGCCCCCTGCTGGTCAGTACATTGTGATATCTCTATAGGGCCCCCTGCTGGTCAGTACAGTGTGATATCTCTATAAGGCCCCCTGCTGATCAGTACAGTGTGATATCTCTATAGGGCCCCCTGCTGGTCAGTACAGTGTGATATCTCTATAGGGCCCCCTGCTGGTCAGTACATTGTGATATCTCTATAGGGCCCCCTGCTGGTCAGTACATTGTGATATCTCTATAGGGCCCCCTGCTGGTCAGTACAGTGTGATATCTGTATAAGGCCCCCTGCTGGTCAGTACAGTGTGATATCTCTATAGGGCCACCTGCTGGTCAGTACATTGTGATATCTCTATGAGGCCCCCTGCTGGTCAGTACAGTGTGATATCTCTATAGAGACCCCTGCTGGTCAGTACAGTGTGATATCTCTATAGAGCCCCCTGCTGATCAGTACAGTGTGATATCTCTATAGGGCCCCCTGCTGGTCAGTACAGTGTGATATCTCTATAGAGCCCCCTGCTGGTCAGTACAGTGTGATATCTCTATAGAGACCCCTGCTTTTCAGTACAGTGTGATATCTCTATAGGGCCCCCTGCTGGTCAGTACAGTGTGATATCTCTATAGAGACCCCCGCTGGTCAGTACAGTGTGATATCTCTATAGAGACCCCTGCTGGTCAGTACAGTGTGATATCTCTATAGAGACCCCTGCTGGTCAGCACAGTGTGATATCTCTATAGAGCCCCCTGCTGGTCAGTACAGTGTGATATCTCTATAGGGCCCCCTGCTGGTCAGTACAGTGTGATATCTCTATAGAGACCCCTGCTGGTCAGTACAGTGTGATATCTCTATAGGGCCCCCTGCTGGTCAGTACAGTGTGATATCTCTATAGGGCCCCTTGCTGGTCAGTACAGTGTGATATCTCTATAGAGCCCCCTGCTGGTCAGTACAGTGTGATATCTCTATAGGGCCCCCTGCTGGTCAGTACAGTGTGATATCTTTATAGGGCCCCCTGCTGGTCAGTACATTGTGATATCTTTATAGGGCCCCCTGCTGGTCAGTACAGTGTGATATCTCTATAGGGCCCCCTGCTGGTCAGTACAGTGTGATATTTCTATAGAGACCTCTCCTGGTCAGTACAGTGTGATATCTCTATAGGACCCCCTGCTGGTCAGTACAGTGTGATATCTCTATAGAGACCCCTGCTGGTCAGTACAGTGTGATATCTCTATAGAGACCCCTGCTGGTCAGTACAGTGTGATATCTCTATAGAGACCCCTGCTGGTCAGTACAGTGTGATATCTCTATAGGGCCCCCTGCTGGTCAGTACAGTGTGATATCTCCATAGGGCCCCCTGCTGGTCAGTACAGTATGATATCTCTATAGGGCCCCCTGCTGGTCAGTACAGTGTGATATCTCTATAGAGACCCCCGCTGGTCAGTACAGTGTGATATCTCTATAGAGCCCCCTGCTGGTCAGTACAGTGTGATAACTCTATAGAGACCCCCTGCTGGTCAGTACAGTGTGATATCTCTATAGGGCCCCCTGCTGGTCAGTGCAGTGTGATATTTCTATAGAGACCTCTCCTGGTCAGTACAGTGTGATATCTCTATAGGGACCTCTGCTGGTCAGTACAGTGTGATATCTCTATAGGGACCCCTTCTGGTCAGTACAGTGTGATATCTCTATAGGGACCCCTGCTGGTCAGTACAGTGTGATATCTCTATAGGGCCCCCTGCTGGTCAGTACAGTGTAATATCTCTATAGATCCCCCTGTACAGTGTGATATCTCTATAGGGCCCCCTGCTGGTCAGTACAGTGTGATATCTCTATAGGGCCCCCTGCTGGTCAGTACAGTGTGATATCTCTATAAGGCCCTCTGCTGGTCAATACAGTGTGATATTTCTATAGAGCCCCCTGCTGGTCAGTACAGTGTGATATCTCTATAGGGCCCCCTGCTGGTCAGTACAGTGTGATATCTCTATAGGGCCCCCTGCTGGTCAGTACAGTGTGATATCTCTATAGGGCCCCCTGCTGGTCAGTACAGTGTGATATCTCTATAGGGCCCCCTGCTGGTCAGTACAGTGTGACATCTCTATAGGGCCCCCTGCTGGTCAGTACAGTGTGACATCTCTATAGGGCCCCCTGCTGGTCAGTACAGTGTGATATCTCTATAGAGACCCCTGCTGGCCAGTACAGTGTGATATCTCTATAGGGCCCCCTGCTGGTCAGTACAGTGGTATAGCTCTATAAGGCCCTCTGCTGGTCAATACAGTGGGATATTTCTATAGAGCCCCCTGCTGGTCAGTACAGTGTGATATCTCTATAGGGCCCCCTGCTGGTCAGTACAGTGTGATATCTCTATAGGGCCCCCTGCTGGTCAGTACAGTGTGATATCTCTATAGGGCCCCCTTCTGGTCAGTACAGTGTTATATCTCTATAGAGACCCCTGCTGGTCAGTACAGTGTGATATCTCTATAGGGCCCCCTGCTGGTCAGTACAGTGTGATATCTCTATAGAGACCCCCTGCTGGTCAGTACAGTGTGATATCTCTATAGGGACCCCTGCTGGTCAGTACAGTGTTATATCTCTACAGGGCCCCCCTTCTGGTCAGTACAGTGTGATATCTCTATAGGGCCCCCTGCTGGTCAGTACAGTGTTATATCTCTATAGAGACCCCTGCTGGTCAGTACAGTGTGATATCTCTATATGGCCCCCTGCTGGTCAGTACAGTGTGATATCCCTATAGGGCCCCCTGCTGGTCAGTACAGTGTTATATCTCTATAGAGCCCCCTGCTGGTCAGTACAGTGTGATATCTCTATAGGGCCCCCTGCTGGTCAGTACAGTGTTATATCTCTATAGAGACCCCTGCTGGTCAGTACAATGTGATATCTCTATAGGGCCCCCTGCTCGTCAGTACAGTGTGATTTCTCTATAGGGCCCCCTGCTGGTCAGTACAGTGTGACATCTCTATAGGGCCCCCTGCTGGTCAGTACAGTGTGACATCTCTGTAGAGACCCCTGCTTGCCAGTACAGTGTGATATCTCTATAGAGACCGCTGCTGGTCAGTACAGTGTGATATCTCTATAGGGCCCCCTGCTGGTCAGTACAGTGTGATATCTCTATAGGGACCCCTGCTGGCCAGTACATTGTGATATCTCTATAGAGACCCCTGCTGGTCAGTACAATGTGATATCTCTATAGGGCCCCCTGCTGGTCAATACAGTGTGATATCACTATAGGGCCCCCTGCTGGTCAGTACAGTGTGATATCTCCATAGGGCCCCCTGCTGGTCAGTACAGTGTGACATCTCTATAGGGCCTCCTGCTGGTCAGTACAGTGTGACATCTCTATAGGGCCCCCTGCTGGTCAGTACAGTGTGACATCTCTATAAGGCCCTCTGCTGGTCAATACAGTGTGATATCTCTATAGGGCCCCCTGCTGGTCAGTACAGTGTGATATCTCTATAGAGACCCCTGCTGGTCAGTACAGTGTGATTTCTCTATAGGGCCCCCTGCTGGTCAGTACAGTGTGACATCTCTATAGGGCCCCCTGCTGGTCAGTACAGTGTGACATCTCTATAGAGACCCCTGCTGGTTAGTACAGTGTGATATCTCTATAGGGACCCCTGCTGGTCAGTACAGTGTGATATCTCTATAGGGCCCCCTGCTGGTCAGTACAGTGTGATATCTCTATAGGGCCCCCTGCTGGTCAATACAGTGTGATATCTCTATAGGGCCCCCTGCTGGTCAGTACAGTGTGATATCACTATAGGGCCCCCTGCTGGTCAGTACAGTGTGATATCTCTATAGGGCCCCCTGCTGGTCAGTACAGTGTGACATCTCTATAGGGCCCCCTGCTGGTCAGTACAGTGTGACATCTCTATAGGGCCCCCTGCTGGTCAGTACAGTGTGACATCTCTATAGGGCCCCCGGCTGGTCAGTACAGTGTGACATCTCTATAGGGCCCCCTGCTGGTCAGTACAGTGTGATATCTCTATAGACCCCCTGCTGGTCAGTACAGTGTGATATCTTTATAGAGCCCCCTGCTGGTCAGTACAGTGTGATATCTCTATAGAGACCCCTGCTGGTCAGTACAGTGTGATATATCTATAGGGCCCCCTGCTGGTCAGTACAGTGTGATATTTCAATAGAGACCTCTCCTGGTCAGTACAGTGTGATATCTCTATAGGGCCCCCTGCTGGTTAGTACACTGTGATATCTCTATAGGACCCCCTGCTGGTCAGTACAGTGTGATATCTCTATAGGGCCCCCTGCTGGTCAGTACAGTGTGATATCTCTATAGGACCCCCTGCTGGTCAGTACAGTGTGATATCTCTATAGGGACCCCTGCTGGTCAGTACAGTGTGATATCTCTATAGGGCCCCCGGCTGGTCAGTACAGTGTGATATCTCTATAGGGCCCCCTGCTGGTCAGTACAGTGTGATATCTCTATAGGGACCCCTGCTGGTCAGTACAGTGTGATATCTCTATAGAGCCCCCTGCTGGTCAGTACAGTGTGATATCTCTATAGGGCCCCCTGCTGGTCAGTACATTGTGATATCTCTATAGAGCCCCCTGCTGGTCAGTACAGTGTGACATCTCTATAGGGCCCCCTGCTGGTCAGTATAGTGTGATATCTCTATAGGGCCCCCTGCTGGTCAGTACAGTGTGATATCTCTATAGGGCCCCCTGCTGGTCAGTATAGTGTGATATCTCTATAGGGCCCCCTGCTGGTCAGTACAGTGTGATATCTCTATAGGGCCCCCTGCTGGTCAGTATAGTGTGATATCTCTATAGAGACCGCTGCTGGTCAGTACAGTGTGATATCTCTATAGAGCCCCCTATTGGTCGGTACAGTGTGATATCTCTATAGAGACCCCTGCTGGTCAGTACAGTGTGATATCTCTATAGGGACCCCTGCTGATCAGTACAGTGTGACATCTCTATAGGGCCCCCTGCTGGTCAGTACAGTGTGATATCTCTATAGGGCCCCCTGCTGGTCAGTACAGTGTGATATCTGTATAGAGACCGCTGCTGGTCAGTACAGTGTGATATCTCTATAGGGACCCCTGTTGGTCAGTACAGTGTGATATCTCTATAGGGCCCCCTGCTGGTCAGTACAGTGTGATATCTCTATAGGGCCCCCTGCTGGTCAGTACAGTGTGATATCTGTATAGAGACCCCTGCTGGTCAGTACAGTGTGATATCTCTATAGAGACCGCTGCTGGTCAGTACAGTGTGATATCTCTATAGAGCCCCCTGCTGATCAGTACAGTGTGATATCTCTATAGAGACCCCTGCTGGTCAGTACAGTGTGATATCTCTATAGGGACCCCTGCTGGTCAGTACAGTGTGATATCTCTATAGGGCCCCCTGCTGGTCAGTACAGTGTGATATCTCTATAGGGCCCCCTGCTGGTCAATACAGTGTGATATCACTATAGGGCCCCCTGCTGGTCAGTACAGTGTGATATCTCTATAGGGCCCCCTGCTGGTCAGTACAGTGTGACATCTCTATAAGGCCCCCTGCTGGTCAGTACAGTGTGACATCTCTATAGGGCCCCCGGCTGGTCAGTACAGTGTGACATCTCTATAGGGCCCCCTGCTGGTCAGTACAGTGTGATATCTCTATAGACCCCCTGCTGGTCAGTACAGTGTGATATCTTTATAGAGCCCCCTGCTGGTCAGTACAGTGTGATATCTCTATAGAGACCCCTGCTGGTCAGTACAGTGTGATATCTCTATAGGGCCCCCTGCTGGTCAGTACAGTGTGATATTTCAATAGAGACCTCTCCTGGTCAGTACAGTGTGATATCTCTATAGGGCCCCCTGCTGGTTAGTACACTGTGATATCTCTATAGGACCCCCTGCTGGTCAGTACAGTGTGATATCTCTATAGGGCCCCCTGCTGGTCAGTACAGTGTGATATCTCTATAGGACCCCCTGCTGGTCAGTACAGTGTGATATATTTATAGGGACCCCTGCTGGTCAGTACAGTGTGATATCTCTATAGGGCCCCCGGCTGGTCAGTACAGTGTGATATCTCTATAGGGCCCCCTGCTGGACAGTAAAGTGTGATATCTCTATAGGACCCCCTGCTGGTCAGTACAGTGTGATATCTCTATAGGCCCCCCTGCTGGTCAGTACATTGTGATATCTCTATAGAGCCCCCTGCTGGTCAGTACAGTGTGACATCTCTATAGGGCCCCCTGCTGGTCAGTATAGTGTGATATCTCTATAGGGCCCCCTGCTGGTCAGTACAGTGTGATATCTCTATAGGGCCCCCTGCTGGTCAGTATAGTGTGATATCTCTATAGGGCCCCCTGCTGGTCAGTACAGTGTGATATCTCTATAGGGCCCCCTGCTGGTCAGTACAGTGTGATATCTCTATAGGGACCCCTGCTGATCAGTACAGTGTGACATCTCTATAGGGCCCCCTGCTGGTCAGTACATTGTGATATCTCTATAGAGCCCCCTGCTGGTCAGTACAGTGTGATATCTCTATAGGGCCCCCTGCTGGTCAGTATAGTGTGATATCTCTATAGAGACCGCTGCTGGTCAGTACAGTGTGATATCTCTATAGAGCCCCCTGCTGGTCAGTACAGTGTGATATCTCTATAGGGACCCCTACTGGTCAGTACATTGTGATATCTCTATAGAGACCCCTGCTGGTCAGTACAGTGTGATATCTCTATAGAGACCCCTGCTGGTCAGTACATTGTGATATCTCTATAGATCCCCCTGCAGGTCAGTACAGTGTGATATCTCTATAGAGACCCCCTGCTGGTCAGTACAGTGTGATATCTCTATAGGGCCCCCTGCTGGTCAGTACAGTGTGATATCTCTATAGGGCCCCCTGCAGGTCAGTACAGTGTGATATCTCTATAGGGCCCCCTGCTGGTCAGTACAGTGTGATATCTCTATAGGGCCCCCTGCTGGTCAGTACAGTGTGATATCTCTATAGAGACCCCTGCTGGTCAGTACAGTGTGATATCTCTATAGGGCCCCCTGCTGGTCAGTACAGTGTGATATCTCTATAGAGACCCCCTGCTGGTCAATACAGTGTGATATCTCTATAGGGCCCCCTGCTGGTCAGTACAGTGGGATATCTCTATAGAGACCTCTGCTGGTCAGTACAGTGTGATATCTCTATAGATCCCACTGCTGGTCAGTACAGCGTGATATCTCTATAGGACCCCCTGCTGGTCAGTACAGTGTGATATCTCTATAGAGACTCCTGCTGGTCAGTACAGTGTGATATCTCTATAGGGCCCCCTGCAGGTCAGTACAGTGTGATATCTCTATAGGGCCCCCTGCTGGTCAGTACAGTGTGATATCTCTATAGGGCCCCCTGCTGGTCAGTACAGTGTGATATCTCTATAGAGACCCCTGCTGGTCAGTACAGTGTGATATCTCTATAGGGCCCCCTGCAGGTCAGTACAGTGTGATATCTCTATAGGGCCCCCTGCTGGTCAGTACAGTGTGATATCTCTATAGAGACCCCTGCTGGTCAGTACATTGTGATATCTCTATAGATCCCCCTGCAGGTCAGTACAGTGTGATATCTCTATAGAGACCCCCTGCTGGTCAGTACAGTGTGATATCTCTATAGGGCCCCCTGCTGGTCAGTACAGTGTGATATCTCTATAGGGCCCCCTGCAGGTCAGTACAGTGTGATATCTCTATAGGGCCCCCTGCTGGTCAGTACAGTGTGATATCTCTATAGGGCCCCCTGCTGGTCAGTACAGTGTGATATCTCTATAGAGACCCCTGCTGGTCAGTACAGTGTGATATCTCTATAGGGCCCCCTGCTGGTCAGTACAGTGTGATATCTCTATAGAGACCCCCTGCTGGTCAATACAGTGTGATATCTCTATAGGGCCCCCTGCTGGTCAGTACAGTGGGATATCTCTATAGAGACCTCTGCTGGTCAGTACAGTGTGATATCTCTATAGATCCCACTGCTGGTCAGTACAGCGTGATATCTCTATAGGACCCCCTGCTGGTCAGTACAGTGTGATATCTCTATAGAGACTCCTGCTGGTCAGTACAGTGTGATATCTCTATAGGCCCCCATGCAGGTCAGTACAGTGTGATATCTCTATAGGGCCCCCTGCTGGTCAGTACAGTGTGATATCTCTATAGGGCCCCCTGCTGGTCAGTACAGTGTGATATCTCTATAGAGACCCCTGCTGGTCAGTACAGTGTGATATCTCTATAGGGCCCCCTGCTGGTCAGTACAGTGTGATATCTCTATAGGGCCCCCTGCTGGTCAGTACAGTGTGATATCTCTATAGGGCCCCCTGCTGGTCAGTACAGTGTGATATCTCTATAGAGACTCCTGCTGGTTAGTACAGTGTGATATCTCTATAGGGCCCCCTGCTGGTCAGTACAGTGTGATATCTCTATAGGGCCCCCTGCTGGTCAGTAGAGTGTGATATCTCTATAGGGCCCCCTGCTTGTCAGTACAATGTGATATCTCTATAGGGCCCCCTGCTGGTCAGTACAGTCTGATATCTCTATAGAGACCGCTGCTGGTCAGTACAGTGTGATATCTCTATAGGGCCCCTGCTGGTCAGTACAGTGTGATATCTCTATAGCGCCCCCTGCTGGTCAGTACAGTGTGATATCTCTATAGAGACCCCCGCTGGTCAGTACAGTGTGATATTTCTATAGGGCCCCTGCTGGTCAGTACAGTGTGATATCTCTATAGGGCCCCCTGCTGGTCAGTACAGTGTGACATCTCTATAGGGCCCCCTGCTGGTCAGTACAGTGTGATATCTCTATAGGGCCTCCTGCTGGTCAGTACAGTGTGATATCTCTATAGGGCCTCCTGCTGGTCAGTACAGTGTGATATCTCTATAGAGACCCCTGCTGGTCAGTACAGTGTGATATCTCTATAGAGACCCCCGCTGGTCAGTACAGTGTGATATTTCTATAGGGCCCCTGCTGGTCAGTACAGTGTGATATCTCTATAGGGCCCCCTGCTGGTCAGTACAGTGTGACATCTCTATAGGGCCCCCTGCTGGTCAGTACAGTGTGATATCTCTATAGGGCCTCCTGCTGGTCAGTACAGTGTGATATCTATATAGAGACCCCTGCTGGTCAGTACAGTGTGATATCTCTAAAGAGACCCCTGCTGGTCAGTACAGTGTGATATCTCTATAGAGACCCCTGCTGGTCAGTACAGTGTGATATCTCTATAGGGCCCCCTGCTGGTCAGTACAGTGTGATATCTCTATAAGGCCCTCTGCTGGTCAATACAGTGTGATATTTCTATAGAGCCCCCTGCTGGTCAGTATAGTGTGATATCTCTATAGGGCCCCCTGCTGGTCAGTACAGTGTGATATCTCTATAGGGCCCCCTGCTGGTCAATACAGTGTGATATCTCTATAGAGCCCCCCGCTGGTCAGTACAGTGTGATATCTCTATAGAGACCCCTGCTGGTCAGTATAGTGTGATTTCTCTATAGGGCCCCCTTCTGGTCAGTACAGTGTGATATCTCTATAGAGGCCCCTACTGGTCAGTACAGTGTGATATCTCTATAGGGCCCCCTGCTGGTCAATACATTGTGATATCTCTATAGAGCCCCCCGCTGGTCAGTACAGTGTGATATCTCTATAGGGCCCCCTGCTGGTCAGTACAGTGTGACATCTCTATAGGGCCCCCCGCTGGTCAATACAGTGTGATATCTCTGTAGAGCCCCCTGCTGGTCAGTACAATGTGATATCTCTATAGAGACCCCTGCTGGTCAGTACAGTGTGATATCTCTATAGAGCCCCCTGCTGGTCAGTACAGTGTGATATCTCTATAGAGCCCCCTGCTGGTCAGTACAGTGTGACATCTCTATAGAGCCTCCTGCTGGTCAGTACAGTGTGATATCTCTATAGGGCCCCCTGCTGGTCAGTACAGTGTGATATCTCTATAGAGACCCCTGCTGGTCAGTACAGTGTGATATCTCTATAGGGCCCCCTGCTGGTCAGTACAGTGTGACATCTCTATAGAGCCCCCTGCTGGTCAGTACAGTGTGATATCTCTATAGGGCCCCCTGCTGGTCAGTACAGTGTGACATCTCTATAGAGCCCCCTGCTGGTCAGTACAGTGTGACATCTCTATAGGGCCCCCTGCTGGTCAGTACAGTGTGATATCTCTATAGGGCCCCCTGCTGGTCAGTACAGTGTGACATCTCTATAGAGCCTCCTGCTGGTCAGTACAGTGTGATATCTCTATAGGGCCCCCTGCTGGTCAGTACAGTGTGATATCTCTATAGGGCCCCTGCTGGTCAGTACAGTGTGATATCTCTATAGGGCCCCCTGCTGGTCAGTACAGTGTGATATCTCTATAGGGCCCCCTGCTGGTCAGTACAGTGTGATATCTCTATAGAGCCCCCTGCTGGTCAGTATAGTGTGATATCTCTATAGAGACCCCTGCTGGTCAGTATAGTGTGATATCTCTATAGGGCCCCCTGCTGGTCAGTATAGTGTGATATCTCTATAGAGACCCCTTCTGGTCAGTACAGTGTGATATCTCTATAGGGCCCCCTGCAGGTCAGTACAGTGTGATATCTCTATAGGGCCCCCTGCTGGTCAGTACAGTGTGATATCTCTATAGGGCCCCCTGCTGGTCAGTACAGTGTGATATCTCTATAGAGACCCCTGCTGGTCAGTACAATGTGATATCTCTATAGAGCCCCCTGCTGGTCAGTACAGTGTGATATCTCTATAGGGCCCCCTGCTGGTCAGTACAGTGTGATATCTCTATAGAGACCTCTGCTGGTCAGTACAGTGTGATATCTCTATAGATCCCCCTGCTGGTCAGTACAGTGTGATATCTCTATAGGGCCCCCTGCTGGTCAGTACAGTGTGATATCTCTATAGAGACTCCTGCTGGTTAGTACAGTGTGATATCTCTATAGGGCCCCCTGCTGGTCAGTACAGTGTGATATCTCTATAGGGCCCCCTGCTGGTCAGTACAGTGTGATATCTCTATAGGGCCCCCTGCTGGTCAGTAAAGTGTGATATCTCTATAGGGCCCCCTGCTGGTCAGTACAGTGTGACATCTCTATAGGGCCCCCCGCTGGTCAATACAGTGTGATATCTCTATAGAGCCCCCCGCTGGTCAGTACAGTGTGATATCTCTATAGGGCCCCCTGCTGGTCAGTACAGTGTGACATCTCTATAGGGCCCCCCGCTGGTCAGTACAGTGTGATATCTCTATAGGGCCCCCTGCTGGTCAGTACAATGTGATATCTCTATAGAGACCCCTGCTGGTCAGTACAGTGTGATATCTCTATAGGGCCCCCTGCTGGTCAGTACAGTGTGATATCTCTATAGAGCCCCCTGCTGGTCAGTACAGTGTGATATCTCTATAGAGCCCCCTGCTGGTCAGTACAGTGTGACATCTCTATAGAGCCCCCTGCTGGTCAGTACAGTGTGACATCTCTATAGAGCCTCCTGCTGGTCAGTACAGTGTGATATCTCTATAGGGCCCCCTGCAGGTCAGTACAGTGTTATATCTCTATAGGGCCCCCTGCTGGTCAGTACAGTGTGATATCTCTATAGGGCCCCCTGCTGGTCAGTACAGTGTGATATCTCTATAGAGACCCCTGCTGGTCAGTACAGTGTGATATCTCTATAGGGCCCCCTGCTGGTCAGTACAGTGTGATATCTCTATAGGGCCCCCTGCTGGTCAGTACAGTGTGATATCTCTATAGGGCCCCCTGCTGGTCAGTACAGTGTGATATCTCTATAGAGACCTCTGCTGGTCAGTACAGTGTGATATCTCTATAGATCCCCCTGCTGGTCAGTACAGTGTGATATCTCTATAGAGCCCCCTGCTGGTCAGTACAGTGTGATATCTCTATAGAGACCCCTGCTGGTCAGTACAGTGTGATATCTCTATAGATCCCCCTGCTGGTCAGTACAGTGTGATATCTCTATAGAGACCTCTGCTGGTCAGTACAGTGTGATATCTCTATAGATCCCCCTGCTGGTCAGTACAGTGTGATATCTCTATAGAGCCTCCTGCTGGTCAGTACAGTGTGATATCTCTATAGAGACCCCTGCTGGTCAGTACAGTGTGATATCTCTATAGATCCCCCTGCTGGTCAGTACAGTGTGATATCTCTATAGAGACCTCTGCTGGTCAGTACAGTGTGATATCTCTATAGATCCCCCTGCTGGTCAGTACAGTGTGATATCTCTATAGAGCCTCCTGCTGGTCAGTACAGTGTGATATCTCTATAGAGACCCCTGCTGGTCAGTACAGTGTGATATCTCTATAGGGCCCCCTGCTGGTCAGTACAGTGTGACATCTCTATAGAGCCTCCTGCTGGTCAGTACAGTGTTATATCTCTATAGGGCCCCCTGCTGGTCAGTACAGTGTGATATCTCTATAGGGCCCCCTGCTGGTCAGTACAGTGTGATATCTCTATAGAGACCCCCGCTGGTCAGTACAGTGTGATATTTCTATAGGGCCCCTGCTGGTCAGTACAGTGTGATATCTCTATAGGGCCCCCTGCTGGTCAGTACAGTGTGACATCTCTATAGGGCCCCCTGCTGGTCAGTACAGTGTGATATCTCTATAGGGCCTCCTGCTGGTCAGTACAGTGTGATATCTATATAGAGACCCCTGCTGGTCAGTACAGTGTGATATCTCTAAAGAGACCCCTGCTGGTCAGTACAGTGTGATATCTCTATAGAGACCCCTGCTGGTCAGTACAGTGTGATATCTCTATAGGGCCCCCTGCTGGTCAGTACAGTGTGATATCTCTATAGATCCCCCTGCTGGTCAGTACAGTGTGATATCTCTATAGAGCCTCCTGCTGGTCAGTACAGTGTGATATCTCTATAGAGACGCCTGCTGGTCAGTACAGTGTGATATCTCTATAGATCCCCCTGCTGGTCAGTACAGTGTGATATCTCTATAGAGACCTCTGCTGGTCAGTACAGTGTGATATCTCTATAGATCCCCCTGCTGGTCAGTACAGTGTGATATCTCTATAGAGCCTCCTGCTGGTCAGTACAGTGTGATATCTCTATAGAGACCCCTGCTGGTCAGTACAGTGTGATATCTCTATAGGGCCCCCTGCTGGTCAGTACAGTGTGACATCTCTATAGAGCCTCCTGCTGGTCAGTACAGTGTTATATCTCTATAGGGCCCCCTGCTGGTCAGTACAGTGTGATATCTCTATAGGGCCCCCTGCTGGTCAGTACAGTGTGATATCTCTATAGAGACCCCCGCTGGTCAGTACAGTGTGATATTTCTATAGGGCCCCTGCTGGTCAGTACAGTGTGATATCTCTATAGGGCCCCCTGCTGGTCAGTACAGTGTGACATCTCTATAGGGCCCCCTGCTGGTCAGTACAGTGTGATATCTCTATAGGGCCTCCTGCTGGTCAGTACAGTGTGATATCTATATAGAGACCCCTGCTGGTCAGTACAGTGTGATATCTCTAAAGAGACCCCTGCTGGTCAGTACAGTGTGATATCTCTATAGAGACCCCTGCTGGTCAGTACAGTGTGATATCTCTATAGGGCCCCCTGCTGGTCAGTACAGTGTGATATCTCTATAAGGCCCTCTGCTGGTCAATACAGTGTGATATTTCTATAGAGCCCCCTGCTGGTCAGTATAGTGTGATATCTCTATAGGGCCCCCTGCTGGTCAGTACAGTGTGATATCTCTATAGGGCCCCCTGCTGGTCAATACAGTGTGATATCTCTATAGAGCCCCCCGCTGGTCAGTACAGTGTGATATCTCTATAGAGACCCCTGCTGGTCAGTATAGTGTGATTTCTCTATAGGGCCCCCTTCTGGTCAGTACAGTGTGATATCTCTATAGAGGCCCCTACTGGTCAGTACAGTGTGATATCTCTATAGGGCCCCCTGCTGGTCAATACATTGTGATATCTCTATAGAGCCCCCCGCTGGTCAGTACAGTGTGATATCTCTATAGGGCCCCCTGCTGGTCAGTACAGTGTGACATCTCTATAGGGCCCCCCGCTGGTCAATACAGTGTGATATCTCTGTAGAGCCCCCTGCTGGTCAGTACAATGTGATATCTCTATAGAGACCCCTGCTGGTCAGTACAGTGTGATATCTCTATAGAGCCCCCTGCTGGTCAGTACAGTGTGATATCTCTATAGAGCCCCCTGCTGGTCAGTACAGTGTGACATCTCTATAGAGCCTCCTGCTGGTCAGTACAGTGTGATATCTCTATAGGGCCCCCTGCTGGTCAGTACAGTGTGATATCTCTATAGAGACCCCTGCTGGTCAGTACAGTGTGATATCTCTATAGGGCCCCCTGCTGGTCAGTACAGTGTGACATCTCTATAGAGCCCCCTGCTGGTCAGTACAGTGTGATATCTCTATAGGGCCCCCTGCTGGTCAGTACAGTGTGACATCTCTATAGAGCCCCCTGCTGGTCAGTACAGTGTGACATCTCTATAGGGCCCCCTGCTGGTCAGTACAGTGTGATATCTCTATAGGGCCCCCTGCTGGTCAGTACAGTGTGACATCTCTATAGAGCCTCCTGCTGGTCAGTACAGTGTGATATCTCTATAGGGCCCCCTGCTGGTCAGTACAGTGTGATATCTCTATAGGGCCCCTGCTGGTCAGTACAGTGTGATATCTCTATAGGGCCCCCTGCTGGTCAGTACAGTGTGATATCTCTATAGGGCCCCCTGCTGGTCAGTACAGTGTGATATCTCTATAGAGCCCCCTGCTGGTCAGTATAGTGTGATATCTCTATAGAGACCCCTGCTGGTCAGTATAGTGTGATATCTCTATAGGGCCCCCTGCTGGTCAGTATAGTGTGATATCTCTATAGAGACCCCTTCTGGTCAGTACAGTGTGATATCTCTATAGGGCCCCCTGCAGGTCAGTACAGTGTGATATCTCTATAGGGCCCCCTGCTGGTCAGTACAGTGTGATATCTCTATAGGGCCCCCTGCTGGTCAGTACAGTGTGATATCTCTATAGAGACCCCTGCTGGTCAGTACAATGTGATATCTCTATAGAGCCCCCTGCTGGTCAGTACAGTGTGATATCTCTATAGGGCCCCCTGCTGGTCAGTACAGTGTGATATCTCTATAGAGACCTCTGCTGGTCAGTACAGTGTGATATCTCTATAGATCCCCCTGCTGGTCAGTACAGTGTGATATCTCTATAGGGCCCCCTGCTGGTCAGTACAGTGTGATATCTCTATAGAGACTCCTGCTGGTTAGTACAGTGTGATATCTCTATAGGGCCCCCTGCTGGTCAGTACAGTGTGATATCTCTATAGGGCCCCCTGCTGGTCAGTACAGTGTGATATCTCTATAGGGCCCCCTGCTGGTCAGTAAAGTGTGATATCTCTATAGGGCCCCCTGCTGGTCAGTACAGTGTGACATCTCTATAGGGCCCCCCGCTGGTCAATACAGTGTGATATCTCTATAGAGCCCCCCGCTGGTCAGTACAGTGTGATATCTCTATAGGGCCCCCTGCTGGTCAGTACAGTGTGACATCTCTATAGGGCCCCCCGCTGGTCAGTACAGTGTGATATCTCTATAGGGCCCCCTGCTGGTCAGTACAATGTGATATCTCTATAGAGACCCCTGCTGGTCAGTACAGTGTGATATCTCTATAGGGCCCCCTGCTGGTCAGTACAGTGTGATATCTCTATAGAGCCCCCTGCTGGTCAGTACAGTGTGATATCTCTATAGAGCCCCCTGCTGGTCAGTACAGTGTGACATCTCTATAGAGCCCCCTGCTGGTCAGTACAGTGTGACATCTCTATAGAGCCTCCTGCTGGTCAGTACAGTGTGATATCTCTATAGGGCCCCCTGCAGGTCAGTACAGTGTTATATCTCTATAGGGCCCCCTGCTGGTCAGTACAGTGTGATATCTCTATAGGGCCCCCTGCTGGTCAGTACAGTGTGATATCTCTATAGAGACCCCTGCTGGTCAGTACAGTGTGATATCTCTATAGGGCCCCCTGCTGGTCAGTACAGTGTGATATCTCTATAGGGCCCCCTGCTGGTCAGTACAGTGTGATATCTCTATAGGGCCCCCTGCTGGTCAGTACAGTGTGATATCTCTATAGAGACCTCTGCTGGTCAGTACAGTGTGATATCTCTATAGATCCCCCTGCTGGTCAGTACAGTGTGATATCTCTATAGAGCCCCCTGCTGGTCAGTACAGTGTGATATCTCTATAGAGACCCCTGCTGGTCAGTACAGTGTGATATCTCTATAGATCCCCCTGCTGGTCAGTACAGTGTGATATCTCTATAGAGACCTCTGCTGGTCAGTACAGTGTGATATCTCTATAGATCCCCCTGCTGGTCAGTACAGTGTGATATCTCTATAGAGCCTCCTGCTGGTCAGTACAGTGTGATATCTCTATAGAGACCCCTGCTGGTCAGTACAGTGTGATATCTCTATAGATCCCCCTGCTGGTCAGTACAGTGTGATATCTCTATAGAGACCTCTGCTGGTCAGTACAGTGTGATATCTCTATAGATCCCCCTGCTGGTCAGTACAGTGTGATATCTCTATAGAGCCTCCTGCTGGTCAGTACAGTGTGATATCTCTATAGAGACCCCTGCTGGTCAGTACAGTGTGATATCTCTATAGGGCCCCCTGCTGGTCAGTACAGTGTGACATCTCTATAGAGCCTCCTGCTGGTCAGTACAGTGTTATATCTCTATAGGGCCCCCTGCTGGTCAGTACAGTGTGATATCTCTATAGGGCCCCCTGCTGGTCAGTACAGTGTGATATCTCTATAGAGACCCCTGCTGGTCAGTACAGTGTGATATCTCTATAGGGCCCCCTGCTGGTCAGTACAGTGTGATATCTCTATAGGGCCCCCTGCTGGTCAGTACAGTGTGATATCTCTATAGGGCCCCCTGCTGGTCAGTACAGTGTGATATCTCTATAGAGACCTCTGCTGGTCAGTACAGTGTGATATCTCTATAGATCCCCCTGCTGGTCAGTACAGTGTGATATCTCTATAGAGCCCCCTGCTGGTCAGTACAGTGTGATATCTCTATAGGGCCCCCTGCTGGTCAGTACAGTGTGATATCTCTATAGGGCCCCCTGCTGGTCAGTACAG
Organism: Lithobates pipiens; assembly: GCF_037356315.1. Taxonomy (NCBI): domain Eukaryota; kingdom Metazoa; phylum Chordata; class Amphibia; order Anura; family Ranidae; genus Lithobates; species Lithobates pipiens. The sequence continues at coordinate 691,993,822 of NW_027507903.1, read as the reverse complement.
TGTGATATCTCTATAGAGACTCCTGCTGGTCAGTACAGTGTGATATCTCTATAGAGACCCCTGCTGGTCAGTGCAGTGTGATATCTCTATAGGGCCCCCTGCTGGTCAGTACAGTGTGATATATCTATAGAGACTCCTGCTGGTTAGTACAGTGTGATATCTCTATAGGGCCCCCTGCTGGTCAGTACAGTGTGATATCTCTATAGAGACCCCTGCTGGTCAGTACAGTGTGATATCTCTATAGGGCCCCCTGCTGGTCAGTACAGTGTGATATCTCTATAGAGACCCCTGCTGATTAGTACAGTGTGATATCTCTATAGGGCCCCCTGCTGGTCAGTACAGTGTGATATCTCTATAGGGCCCCCTGCTGGTCAGTACAGTGTGATATCTCTATAGGGCCCCCTGCTGGTCAGTACAGTGTGATATCTCTATAGGGCCCCCTGCTGGTCAGTATAGTGTGATATCTCTATAGAGACCCCTGCTGGTCAGTACAGTGTGATATCTCTATAGGGCCCCCTGCTGGTCAGTACAGTGTGATATCTCTATAGAGCCCCCTGCTGGTCAGTACAGTGTGATATCTCTATAGGGCCCCCTGCTGGTCAGTACAGTGTGATATCTCTATAGAGACCCCTGCTGGTCAGTACAGTGTGATATCTCTATAGGGCCCCCTGCTGGTCAGTACAGTGTGATATCTCTATAGGGCCCCCTGCTGGTCAGTACAGTGTGATATCTCTATAGGGCCCCCTGCTGGTCAGTACAGTGTGATATCTCTATAGAGACCTCTGCTGGTCAGTACAGTGTGATATCTCTATAGATCCCCCTGCTGGTCAGTACAGTGTGATATCTCTATAGAGACCTCTGCTGGTCAGTACAGTGTGATATCTCTATAGATCCCCCTGCTGGTCAGTACAGTGTGATATCTCTATAGAGCCCCCTGCTGGTCAGTACAGTGTGATATCTCTATAGATCCCCCTGCTGGTCAGTACAGTGTGATATCTCTATAGATCCCCCTGCTGGTCAGTACAGTGTGATATCTCTATAGAGACCTCTGCTGGTCAGTACAGTGTGATATCTCTATAGATCCCCCTACTGGTCAGTACAGTGTGATATCTCTATAGAGCCTCCTGCTGGTCAGTACAGTGTGATATCTCTATAGAGACCCCTGCTGGTCAGTACAGTGTGATATCTCTATAGGGCCCCCTGCTGGTCAGTACAGTGTGACATCTCTATAGAGCCTCCTGCTGGTCAGTACAGTGTGATATCTCTATAGGGCCCCCTGCTGGTCAGTACAGTGTGATATCTCTATAGAGCCCCCCGCTGGTCAGTACAGTGTGATATCTCTATAGAGACCCCTGCTGGTCAGTACAGTGTGATATCTCTATAGATCCCCCTGCTGGTCAGTACAGCGTGATATCTCTATAGGGCCCCCTGCTGGTCAGTACAGTGTGATATCTCTATAGAGACTCCTGCTGGTTAGTACAGTGTGATATCTCTATAGAGACCCCTGCTGGTCAGTACAGTGTGATATCTCTATAGGGCCCCCTGCTGGTCAGTACAGTGTGATATCTCTATAGAGACCCCTGCTGGTCAGTACAGTGTGATATCTCTATAGGGCCCCCTGCTGGTCAGTACAGTGTGATATCTCTATAGGGCCCCCTGCTGGTCAGTACAGTGTGATATCTCTATAGGGCCCCCTGCTGGTCAGTACAGTGTGATATCTCTATAGGGCCCCCTGCTGGTCAGTATAGTGTGATATCTCTATAGAGACCCCTGCTGGTCAGTACAGTGTGATATCTCTATAGGGCCCCCTGCTGGTCAGTACAGTGTGATATCTCTATAGAGCCCCCTGCTGGTCAGTACAGTGTGATATCTCTATAGAGACCTCTGCTGGTCAGTACAGTGTGATATCTCTATAGGGCCCCCTGCTTGTCAGTACAATGTGATATCTCTATAGGGCCCCCTGCTGGTCAGTACAGTCTGATATCTCTATAGAGACCGCTGCTGGTCAGTACAGTGTGATATCTCTATAGGGCCCCTGCTGGTCAGTACAGTGTGATATCTCTATAGCGCCCCCTGCTGGTCAGTACAGTGTGATATCTCTATAGAGACCCCCGCTGGTCAGTACAGTGTGATATTTCTATAGGGCCCCTGCTGGTCAGTACAGTGTGATATCTCTATAGGGCCCCCTGCTGGTCAGTACAGTGTGACATCTCTATAGGGCCCCCTGCTGGTCAGTACAGTGGGATATCTTTATAGGGCCTCCTGCTGGTCAGTACAGTGTGATATCTCTATAGGGCCTCCTGCTGGTCAGTACAGTGTGATATCTATATAGAGACCCCTGCTGGTCAGTACAGTGTGATATCTCTAAAGAGACCCCTGCTGGTCAGTATAGTGTGATATCTCTATAGAGACCCCTGCTGGTCAGTACAGTGTGATATCTCTAAAGAGACCCCTGCTGGTCAGTACAGTGTGATATCTCTATAGAGACCCCTGCTGGTCAGTACAGTGTGATATCTCTATAGAGACCCCTGCTGGTCAGTATAGTGTGATATCTCTATAGGGCCCCCTGCTGGTCAGTACAGTGTGATATCTCTATAGAGCCCCCTGCTGGTCAGTACAGTGTGATATCTCTATAGGGCCCCCTGCTGGTCAGTACAGTGTAATATCTCTATAGGGCCCCCTGCTGGTCAGTACAGTGGGATATCTCTATAGGGCCCCCTGCTGGTCAGTACAGTGTGATATCTCTATAGGGCCCCCTGCTGGTCAGTATAGTGTGATATCTCTATAGGGCCCCCTGCTGGTCAGTACAGTGTGATATCTCTATAGAGACCCCTGCTGGTCAGTACAGTGTGATATCTCTATAGAGCCCCCTGCTGGTCAGTACAGTGTAATATCTCTATAGGGCCCCCTGCTGGTCAGTACAGTGTGATATCTCTATAGGGCCCCCTGCTGGTCAGTACAGTGTGATATCTCTATAAGGCCCTCTGCTGGTCAATACAGTGTGATATTTCTATAGAGCCCCCTGCTGGTCAGTATAGTGTGATATCTCTATAGGGCCCCCTGCTGGTCAGTACAGTGTGATATCTCTATAGGGCCCCCTGCTGGTCAATACAGTGTGATATCTCTATAGAGCCCCCCGCTGGTCAGTACAGTGTGATATCTCTATAGAGACCCCTGCTGGTCAGTATAGTGTGATATCTCTATAGGGCCCCCTTCTGGTCAGTACAGTGTGATATCTCTATAGGGCCCCCTGCTGGTCAATACAGTGTGATATCTTTATAGGGCCCCCTGCTGGTCAGTACAGTGTGATATCTCTATAGGGCCCCCTGCTGGTCAGTACAGTGTGATATCTCTATAGAGACCTCTGCTGGTCAGTACAGTGTGATATCTCTATAGATCCCCCTGCTGGTCAGTACAGTGTGATATCTCTATAGAGACCCCTGCTGGTCAGTACAGTGTGACATCTCTATAGAGCCTCCTGCTGGTCAGTACAGTGTGATATCCCTATAGAGACCCCTGCTGGTCAGTACAGTGTGATATCTCTATAGGGCCCCCTGCTGGTCAGTACAGTGTGATATCTCTATAGGGCCCCCTGCTGGTCAGTATAGTGTGATATCTCTATAGAGACCCCTGCTGGTCAGTACAGTGTGATATCTCTATAGGGCCCCCTGCAGGTCAGTACAGTGTGATATCTCTATAGGGCCCCCTGCTGGTCAGTACAGTGTGATATCTCTATAGGGCCCCCTGCTGGTCAGTACAGTGTGATATCTCTATAGAGACCCCTGCTGGTCGGTACAGTGTGATATCTCTATAGGGCCCCCTGCTGGTCAGTACAGTGTGATATCTCTATAGAGACCTCTGCTGGTCAGTACAGTGTGATATCTCTATAGAGCCCCCTACTGGTCAGTAAAGTGTGATATCTCTATAGAGGCCCCTACTGGTCAGTACAGTGTGATATCTCTATCGGGCCCCCTGCTGGTCAGTACAATGTGATATCTCTATAGAGACTCCTGCTGGTTAGTACAGTGTGATATCTCTATAGGGCCCCCTGCTGGTCAATACATTGTGATATCTCTATAGAGCCCCCCGCTGGTCAGTACAGTGTGATATCTCTATAGGGCCCCCTGCTGGTCAGTACATTGTGATATCTCTATAGGGCCCCCCGCTGGTCAATACAGTGTGATATCTCTGTAGAGCCCCCTGCTGGTCAGTACAGTGTGACATCTCTATAGGGCCCCCCGCTGGTCAATACAGTGTGATATCTCTGTAGAGCCCCCTGCTGGTCAGTACAGTGTGATATCTCTATAGAGCCCCCTGCTGGTCAGTACAGTGTGATATCTCTATAGAGCCCCCTGCTGGTCAGTACAGTGTGATATCTCTATAGAGCCCCCTGCTGGTCAGTACAGTGTGACATCTCTATAGAGCCCCCTGCTGGTCAGTACAGTGTGATATCTCTATAGGGCCCCCTGCTGGTCAGTACAGTGTGATATCTCTATAGAGACCCCTGCTGGTCAGTACAGTGTGATATCTCTATAGGGCCCCCTGCTGGTCAATACAGTGTGATATCTTTATAGGGCCCCCTGCTGGTCAGTACAGTGTGATATCTCTATAGGGCCCCCTGCTGGTCAGTACAGTGTGATATCTCTATAGAGACCTCTGCTGGTCAGTACAGTGTGATATCTCTATAGATCCCCCTGCTGGTCAGTACAGTGTGACATCTCTATAGAGCCTCCTGCTGGTCAGTACAGTGTGATATTTCTATAGAGACCCCTGCTGGTCAGTACAGTGTGATATCCCTATAGAGACCCCTGCTGGTCAGTACAGTGTGATATCTCTATAGGGCCCCCTGCTGGTCAGTACAGTCTGATATCTCTATAGGGCCCCCTGCTGGTCAGTATAGTGTGATATCTCTATAGAGACCCCTGCTGGTCAGTACAGTGTGATATCTCTATAGGGCCCCCTGCAGGTCAGTACAGTGTGATATCTCTATAGGGCCCCCTGCTGGTCAGTACAGTGTGATATCTCTATAGGGCCCCCTGCTGGTCAGTACAGTGTGATATCTCTATAGAGACCCCTGCTGGTCGGTACAGTGTGATATCTCTATAGGGCCCCCTGCTGGTCAGTACAGTGTGATATCTCTATAGAGACCTCTGCTGGTCAGTACAGTGTGATATCTCTATAGATCCCCCTGCTGGTCAGTACAGTGTGATATCTCTATAGGGCCCCCTGCTGGTCAGTACAGTGTGACATCTCTATAGAGCCCCCTGCTGGTCAGTACAGTGGGATATCTCTATAGAGACTCCTGCTGGTTAGTACAGTGTGATATCTCTATAGGGCCCCCTGCTGGTCAGTACAGTGTGATATCTCTATAGGGCCCCCTGCTGGTCAGTACAGTGTGATATCTCTATAGGGCCCCCTGCTGGTCAGTACAGTGTGATATCTCTATAGGGCCCCCTGCTGGTCAGTACAGTGTGATATCTCTATAGGGCCCCCTGCTGGTCAGTATAGTGTGATATCACTATAGGGCCCCCTGCTGGTCAGTACAGTGTGATATCTCTATAGAGCCCCCTGCTGGTCAGTACAGTGTGATATCTCTATAGAGACCTCTGCTGGTCAGTACAGTGTGATATCTCTATAGGGCCCCCTGCTTGTCATTACAATGTGATATCTCTATAGGGCCCCCTGCTGGTCAGTACAGTCTGATATCTCTATAGAGACCGCTGCTGGTCAGTACAGTGTGATATCTCTATAGGGCCCCTGCTGGTCAGTACAGTGTGATATCTCTATAGCGCCCCCTGCTGGTCAGTACAGTGTGATATCTCTATAGGGCCTCCTGCTGGTCAGTACAGTGTGATATCTCTATAGGGCCTCCTGCTGGTCAGTACAGTGTGATATCTCTATAGGACCTCCTGCTGGTCAGTACAGTGTGATATCTCTATAGGGCCTCCTGCTGGTCAGTACAGTGTGATATCTATATAGAGACCCCTGCTGGTCAGTACAGTGTTATATCTCTATAGAGACCCCTGCTGGTCAGTACAGTGTGATATCTCTATAGGGCCTCCTGCTGGTCAGTACAGTGTGATATCTCTATAGGGCCTCCTGCTGGTCAGTACAGTGTGATATCTCTATAGGGCCTCCTGCTGGTCAGTACAGTGTGATATCTCTATAGGGCCCCCTGCTGGTCAGTACAGTGTGATATCTCTATAGGGCCCCCTGCTGGTCAGTACAGTGTGATATCTCTAAAGAGACCCCTGCTGGTCAGTACAGTGTGATATCTCTATAGAGACCCCTGCTGGTCAGTACAGTGTGACATCTCTATAGAGACCCCTGCTGGTCAGTACAGTGTGATATCTCTATAGAGCCCCCTGCTGGTCAGTACAGTGTGATATCTCTATAGGGCCCCCTGCTGGTCAGTATAGTGTGATATCTCTATAGGGCCCCCTGCTGGTCAGTATAGTGTGATGTCTCTATAGATCCCCCTGCAGGTCAGTACAGTGTGATATCTCTATAGAGACCCCTGCTGGTCAGTACAGTGTGATATCTCTATAGGGCCCCCTGCTGGTCAGTACAGTGTGATATCTCTATAGATCCCCCTGCTGGTCAGTACAGTGTGATATCTCTATAGATCCCCCTGCAGGTCAGTACAGTGTGATATCTCTATAGGGCCCCCTGCTGGTCAGTACAGTGTGATATCTCTATAGAGCCCCCTGCTGGTCAGTACAGTGTGATATCTCTATAGAGACCCCTGCTGGTCAGTACAGTGTGATATTTCTATAGGGCCCCCTGCTGGTCAGTACAGTGTGATATCTCTATAGAGACCCCTGCTGGTCAGTACATTGTGATATCTCTATAGAGACCCCTGCTGGTCAGTACAGTGTGATATCTCTATAGGGCCCCCTGCTGGTCAGTACAGTGTGATATCTCTATAGAGACCCCTGCTGGTCAGTACAGTGTGATATCTCTATAGAGACCCCCTGCTGGTCAGTACAGTGTGATATCTCTATAGGGCCCCCTGCTGGTCAGTACAGTGTGATATCTCTATAGGGCCCCCTGCAGGTCAGTACAGTGTGATATCTCTATAGGGCCCCCTGCTGGTCAGTATAGTGTGATATCTCTATAGATCCCCCTGCAGGTCAGTACAGTGTGATATCTCTATAGTGCCCCCTGCTGGTCAGTACAGTGTGATATCTCTATAGAGACCCCCTGCTGGTCAGTACAGTGTGATATCTCTAGAGAGACCCCCTGCTGGTCAGTACAGTGTGATATCTCTATAGATCCCCCTGCAGGTCACTACAGTGTGATATCTCTATAGGGCCCCCTGCTGGTCAGTACAGTGTGATATCTCTATAGAGACCCCCTGCTGGTCAGTACAGTGTGATATTTCTATAGGGCCCCCTGCAGGTCAGTACAGTGTGATATCTCTATAGGGCCCCCTGCTGGTCAGTACAGTGTGATATCTCTATAGAGACCCCCTGCTGGTCAGTACACTGTGATATCTCTATAGAGACCCCTGCTGGTCGGTACAGTGTGATATCTCTATAGGGCCCCCTGCTGGTCAGTACAGTGTGATATCTCTATAGAGACCTCTGCTGGTCAGTACAGTGTGATATCTCTATAGATCCCCCTGCTGGTCAGTACAGTGTGATATCTCTATAGGGCCCCCTGCTGGTCAGTACAGTGTGATATCTCTATAGAGACCCCTGCTGGTTAGTACAGTGTGATATCTCTATAGCGCCCCCTGCTGGTCAGTACAGTGTGATATCTCTATAGGGCCCCCTGCTGGTCAGTACAGTGTGATATCTCTATAGGGCCCCCTGCTGGTCAGTACAGTGTGATATCTCTATAGGGCCCCCTGCTGGTCAGTACAGTGTGATATCTCTATAGGGCCCCCTGCTGGTCAGTATAGTGTGATATCACTATAGGGCCCCCTGCTGGTCAGTACAGTGTGATATCTCTATAGGGCCCCCTGCTGGTCAGTACAGTGTGATATCTCTATAGAGACCTCTGCTGGTCAGTACAGTGTGATATCTCTATAGGGCCCCCTGCTTGTCATTACAATGTGATATCTCTATAGGGCCCCCTGCTGGTCAGTACAGTCTGATATCTCTATAGAGACCGCTGCTGGTCAGTACAGTGTGATATCTCTATAGGGCCCCTGCTGGTCAGTACAGTGTGATATCTCTATAGCGCCCCCTGCTGGTCAGTACAGTGTGATATCTCTATAGGACCCCCTGCTGGTCAGTACAGTGTGACATCTCTATAGGGCCCCCTGCTGGTCAGTACAGTGTGATATCTCTATAGGGCCTCCTGCTGGTCAGTACAGTGTGATATCTCTATAGGGCCTCCTGCTGGTCAGTACAGTGTGATATCTATATAGAGACCCCTGCTGGTCAGTACAGTGTTATATCTCTATAGAGACCCCTGCTGGTCAGTACAGTGTGATATCTCTATAGGGCCTCCTGCTGGTCAGTACAGTGTGATATCTCTATAGGGCCTCCTGCTGGTCAGTACAGTGTGATATCTCTATAGGGCCTCCTGCTGGTCAGTACAGTGTGATATCTCTATAGGGCCCCCTGCTGGTCAGTACAGTGTGATATCTCTATAGGGCCCCCTGCTGGTCAGTATAGTGTGATATCTCTATAGGGCCTCCTGCTGGTCAGTACAGTGTGATATCTATATAGAGACCCCTGCTGGTCAGTACAGTGTTATATCTCTATAGAGACCCCTGCTGGTCAGTACAGTGTGATATCTCTATAGGGCCTCCTGCTGGTCAGTACAGTGTGATATCTCTATGGGGCCTCCTGCTGGTCAGTACAGTGTGATATCTCTATAGGGCCCCCTGCTGGTCAGTACAGTGTTATATCTCTATAGAGACCCCTGCTGATCAGTAGTGTGATATCTCTATAGGGCCCCCTGCTGGTCAGTACAGTGTGATATCTCTAAAGAGACCCCTGCTGGTCAGTACAGTGTGATATCTCTATAGAGACCCCTGCTGGTCAGTACAGTGTGACATCTCTATAGAGACCCCTGCTGGTCAGTATAGTGTGATATCTCTATAGAGACCCCTGCTGGTCAGTACAGTGTGATATCTCTATAGAGCCCCCTGCTGGTCAGTACAGTGTGATATCTCTATAGGGCCCCCTGCTGGTCAGTATAGTGTGATATCTCTATAGGGCCCCCTGCTGGTCAGTATAGTGTGATATCTCTATAGATCCCCCTGCAGGTCAGTACAGTGTGATATCTCTATAGAGACCCCTGCTGGTCAGTACAGTGTGATATCTCTATAGGGCCCCCTGCTGGTCAGTACAGTGTGATATCTCTATAGATCCCCCTGCAGGTCAGTACAGTGTGATATCTCTATAGGGCCCCCTGCTGGTCAGTACAGTGTGATATCTCTATAGAGCCCCCTGCTGGTCAGTACAGTGTGATATCTCTATAGAGACCCCTGCTGGTCAGTACAGTGTGATATCTCTATAGGGCCCCCTGCTGGTCAGTACAGTGTGATATCTCTATAGAGACCCCTGCTGGTCAGTACAGTGTGATATCTCTATAGAGACCCCCTGCTGGTCAGTACAGTGTGATATCTCTATAGGGACCCCTACTGGTCAGTACATTGTGATATCTCTATAGAGACCCCTGCTGGTCAGTACAGTGTGATATCTCTATAGGGCCCCCTGCTGGTCAGTACAGTGTGATATCTCTATAGAGACCCCCTGCTGGTCAGTACAGTGTGATATCTCTATAGGGCCCCCTGCAGGTCAGTACAGTGTGATATCTCTATAGGGCCCCCTGCTGGTCAGTATAGTGTGATATCTCTATAGAGACCCCTGCTGGTCAGTACAGTGTGATATCTCTATAGAGACCCCTGCTGGTCAGTACATTGTGATATCTCTATAGGGCCCCCTGCTGGTCAGTACAGTGTGATATCTCTATAGATCCCCCTGCAGGTCAGTACAGTGTGATATCTCTATAGGGCCCCCTGCTGGTCAGTACATTGTGATATCTCTATAGAGACCCCCTGCTGGTCAGTACAGTGTGATATCTCTATAGAGACCCCCTGCTGGTCAGTACAGTGTGATATCTCTATAGATCCCCCTGCAGGTCACTACAGTGTGATATCTCTATAGGGCCCCCTGCTGGTCAGTACAGTGTGATATCTCTATAGAGACCCCCTGCTGGTCAGTACAGTGTGATATTTCTATAGGGCCCCCTGCAGGTCAGTACAGTGTGATATCTCTATAGGGCCCCCTGCTGGTCAGTACAGTGTGATATCTCTATAGAGACCCCCTGCTGGTCAGTACAGTGTGACATCTCTATAGAGACCCCCTGCTGGTCAGTACAGTGTGATATTTCTATAGGGCCCCCTGCAGGTCAGTACAGTGTGATATCTCTATAGAGACCCCCTGCTGGTCAGTACAGTGTGATATTTCTATAGGGCCCCCTGCAGGTCAGTACAGTGTGATATCTCTATAGGGCCCCCTGCTGGTCAGTACACTGTGATATCTCTATAGAGACCCCTGCTGGTCAGTACAGTGTGATATTTCTATAGAGCCCCCTGCTGGTCAGTACAGTGTGATATTTCTATAGGGCCCCCTGCAGGTCAGTACAGTGTGATATCTCTATAGGGCCCCCTGCTGGTCAGTACAGTGTGATATTTCTATAGGGCCCCCTGCAGGTCAGTACAGTGTGATATCTCTATAGGGCCCCCTGCTGGTCAGTACATTGTGATATCTCTATAGATCCCCCTGCAGGTCAGTACAGTGTGATATCTCTATAGGGCCCCCTGCTGGTCAGTACATTGTGATATCTCTATAGAGACCCCCTGCTGGTCAGTACAGTGTGATATCTCTATAGAGACCCCCTGCTGGTCAGTACAGTGTGATATCTCTATAGGGCCCCCTGCTGGTCAGTACAGTGTGATATTTCTATAGAGACCCCTGCTGGTCAGTACAGTGTGATATCTCTATAGAGCCCCCTGCTGGTCAGTACAGTGTGATATTTCTATAGGGCCCCCTGCAGGTCAGTACAGTGTGATATCTCTATAGGGCCCCCTGCTGGTCAGTACAGTGTGACATCTCTATAGGGCCCCCTGCTGGTCAGTACAGTGTGATATCTCTATAGGGCCTCCTGCTGGTCAGTACAGTGTGATATCTCTATAGGGCCTCCTGCTGGTCAGTACAGTGTGATATCTATATAGAGACCCCTGCTGGTCAGTACAGTGTTATATCTCTATAGAGACCCCTGCTGGTCAGTACAGTGTGATATCTCTATAGGGCCTCCTGCTGGTCAGTACAGTGTGATATCTCTATAGGGCCTCCTGCTGGTCAGTACAGTGTGATATCTCTATAGGGCCTCCTGCTGGTCAGTATAGTGTGATATCTCTATAGGGCCTCCTGCTGGTCAGTACAGTGTGATATCTATATAGAGACCCCTGCTGGTCAGTACAGTGTTATATCTCTATAGAGACCCCTGCTGGTCAGTACAGTGTGATATCTCTATAGGGCCTCCTGCTGGTCAGTACAGTGTGATATCTCTATGGGGCCTCCTGCTGGTCAGTACAGTGTGATATCTCTATAGGGCCCCCTGCTGGTCAGTACAGTGTTATATCTCTATAGAGACCCCTGCTGATCAGTAGTGTGATATCTCTATAGGGCCCCCTGCTGGTCAGTACAGTGTGATATCTCTAAAGAGACCCCTGCTGGTCAGTACAGTGTGATATCTCTATAGAGACCCCTGCTGGTCAGTACAGTGTGACATCTCTATAGAGACCCCTGCTGGTCAGTATAGTGTGATATCTCTATAGAGACCCCTGCTGGTCAGTACAGTGTGATATCTCTATAGAGCCCCCTGCTGGTCAGTACAGTGTGATATCTCTATAGGGCCCCCTGCTGGTCAGTATAGTGTGATATCTCTATAGGGCCCCCTGCTGGTCAGTATAGTGTGATATCTCTATAGATCCCCCTGCAGGTCAGTACAGTGTGATATCTCTATAGAGACCCCTGCTGGTCAGTACAGTGTGATATCTCTATAGGGCCCCCTGCTGGTCAGTACAGTGTGATATCTCTATAGATCCCCCTGCAGGTCAGTACAGTGTGATATCTCTATAGGGCCCCCTGCTGGTCAGTACAGTGTGATATCTCTATAGAGCCCCCTGCTGGTCAGTACAGTGTGATATCTCTATAGAGACCCCTGCTGGTCAGTACAGTGTGATATCTCTATAGGGCCCCCTGCTGGTCAGTACAGTGTGATATCTCTATAGAGACCCCTGCTGGTCAGTACAGTGTGATATCTCTATAGAGACCCCCTGCTGGTCAGTACAGTGTGATATCTCTATAGGGACCCCTACTGGTCAGTACATTGTGATATCTCTATAGAGACCCCTGCTGGTCAGTACAGTGTGATATCTCTATAGGGCCCCCTGCTGGTCAGTACAGTGTGATATCTCTATAGAGACCCCCTGCTGGTCAGTACAGTGTGATATCTCTATAGTGCCCCCTGCAGGTCAGTACAGTGTGATATCTCTATAGGGCCCCCTGCTGGTCAGTATAGTGTGATATCTCTATAGAGACCCCTGCTGGTCAGTACAGTGTGATATCTCTATAGAGACCCCTGCTGGTCAGTACATTGTGATATCTCTATAGGGCCCCCTGCTGGTCAGTACAGTGTGATATCTCTATAGATCCCCATGCAGGTCAGTACAGTGTGATATCTCTATAGGGCCCCCTGCTGGTCAGTACATTGTGATATCTCTATAGAGCCCCCTGCTGGTCAGTACAGTGTGATATCTCTATAGAGACCCCTGCTGGTCAGTACAGTGTGATATCTCTATAGGGCCCCCTGCTGGTCAGTACAGTGTGATATCTCTATAGAGACCCCTGCTGGTCAGTACAGTGTGATATCTCTATAGAGACCCCCTGCTGGTCAGTACAGTGTGATATCTCTATAGGGACCCCTACTGGTCAGTACATTGTGATATCTCTATAGAGACCCCTGCTGGTCAGTACAGTGTGATATCTCTATAGGGCCCCCTGCTGGTCAGTACAGTGTGATATCTCTATAGAGACCCCCTGCTGGTCAGTACAGTGTGATATCTCTATAGTGCCCCCTGCAGGTCAGTACAGTGTGATATCTCTATAGGGCCCCCTGCTGGTCAGTATAGTGTGATATCTCTATAGAGACCCCTGCTGGTCAGTACAGTGTGATATCTCTATAGAGACCCCTGCTGGTCAGTACATTGTGATATCTCTATAGGGCCCCCTGCTGGTCAGTACAGTGTGATATCTCTATAGATCCCCATGCAGGTCAGTACAGTGTGATATCTCTATAGGGCCCCCTGCTGGTCAGTACATTGTGATATCTCTATAGAGACCCCCTGCTGGTCAGTACAGTGTGATATCTCTATAGAGACCCCCTGCTGGTCAGTACAGTGTGATATCTCTATAGATCCCCCTGCAGGTCACTACAGTGTGATATCTCTATAGGGCCCCCTGCTGGTCAGTACAGTGTGATATCTCTATAGAGACCCCCTGCTGGTCAGTACAGTGTGATATTTCTATAGGGCCCCCTGCAGGTCAGTACAGTGTGATATCTCTATAGGGCCCCCTGCTGGTCAGTACAGTGTGATATCTCTATAGAGACCCCCTGCTGGTCAGTACAGTGTGACATCTCTATAGAGACCCCCTGCTGGTCAGTACAGTGTGATATTTCTATAGGGCCCCCTGCAGGTCAGTACAGTGTGATATCTCTATAGGGCCCCCTGCTGGTCAGTACACTGTGATATCTCTATAGAGACCCCTGCTGGTCAGTACAGTGTGATATTTCTATAGAGACCCCTGCTGGTCAGTACAGTGCGATATCTCTATAGAGCCCCCTGCTGGTCAGTACAGTGTGATATTTCTATAGGGCCCCCTGCAGGTCAGTACAGTGTGATATCTCTATAGGGCCCCCTGCTGGTCAGTACAGTGTGATATTTCTATAGGGCCCCCTGCAGGTCAGTACAGTGTGATATCTCTATAGGGCCCCCTGCTGGTCAGTACATTGTGATATCTCTATAGATCCCCCTGCAGGTCAGTACAGTGTGATATCTCTATAGGGCCCCCTGCTGGTCAGTACATTGTGATATCTCTATAGAGACCCCCTGCTGGTCAGTACAGTGTGATATCTCTATAGAGACCCCCTGCTGGTCAGTACAGTGTGATATCTCTATAGGGCCCCCTGCTGGTCAGTACAGTGTGATATTTCTATAGAGACCCCTGCTGGTCAGTACAGTGTGATATCTCTATAGAGCCCCCTGCTGGTCAGTACAGTGTGATATCTCTATAGATCCCCCTGCAGGTCAGTACAGTGTGATATTTCTATAGGGCCCCCTGCTGGTCAGTACATTGTGATATCTCTATAGATCCCCCTGCAGGTCAGTACAGTGTGATATCTCTATAGGGCCCCCTGCTGGTCAGTACATTGTGATATCTCTATAGATCCCCCTGCAGGTCAGTACAGTGTGATATCTCTATAGGGCCCCCTGCTGGTCAGTACATTGTGATATCTCTATAGAGACCCCCTGCTGGTCAGTACAGTGTGATATCTCTATAGAGACCCCCTGCTGGTCAGTACAGTGTGATATCTCTATAGAGACCCCTGCTGGTCAGTACAGTGTGATATCTCTATAGAGACCCCTGCTGGTCAGTACAGTGTGATATCTCTATAGAGACCCCTGCTGGTCAGTACAGTGTGATATCTCTATAGAGACCCCTGCTGGTCAGTACAGTGTGATATCTCTATAGAGCCCCCTGCTGGTCAGTACAGTGTGATATCTCTATAGATCCCCCTGCAGGTCAGTACAGTGTGATATCTCTATAGAGACCCCCTGCTGGTCAGTACAGTGTGATATCTCTATAGGGCCCCCTGAAGGTCAGTACAGTGTGATATCTCTATAGGGCCCCCTGCTGGTCAGTACAGTGTGATATCTCTATAGGGCCCCCTGCTGGTCAGTACAGTGTGATATCTCTATAGAGACCCCTGCTGGTCAGTACAGTGTGATATCTCTATAGAGACCCCTGCTGGTCAGTACAGTGTGATATCTCCATAGGGCCCCTGCTGGTCAGTACAGTGTGATATCTCTATAGGGCCCCCTGCTGGTCAGTACAGTGTGATATCTCTATAGAGACCTCTGCTGGTCAGTACAGTGTGATATCTCTATAGGGCCCCCTGCTGGTCAGTACAGTGTGATATCTCTATAGAGCCCCCTGCTGGTCAGTACAGTGTGATATCTCTATAGAGACCTCTGCTGGTCAGTACAGTGTGATATCACTATAGGGCCCCCTGCTTGTCAGTACAATGTGATATCTCTATAGGGCCCCCTGCTGGTCAGTACAGTCTGATATCTCTATAGAGACCGCTGCTGGTCAGTACAGTGTGATATCTCTATAGGGCCCCTGCTGGTCAGTACAGTGTGATATCTCTATAGCGCCCCCTGCTGGTCAGTACAGTGTGATATCTCTATAGAGACCCCCGCTGGTCAGTACAGTGTGATATTTCTATAGGGCCCCTGCTGGTCAGTACAGTGTGATATCTCTATAGGGCCCCCTGCTGGTCAGTACAGTGTGATATCTCTATAGAGACCCCTGCTGGTCAGTACAGTGTGATATCTCTATAGAGACCCCTGCTGGTCAGTACAGTGTGATATCTCTATAGAGACCCCTGCTGGTCAGTACAGTGTGATATCTCTATAGAGACCCCTGCTGGTCAGTACAGTGTGATATCTCTATAGAGCCCCCTGCTGGTCAGTACAGTGTGATATCTCTATAGATCCCCCTGCAGGTCAGTACAGTGTGATATCTCTATAGAGACCCCCTGCTGGTCAGTACAGTGTGATATCTCTATAGGGCCCCCTGCAGGTCAGTACAGTGTGATATCTCTATAGGGCCCCCTGCTGGTCAGTACAGTGTGATATCTCTATAGGGCCCCCTGCTGGTCAGTACAGTGTGATATCTCTATAGAGACCCCTGCTGGTCAGTACAGTGTGATATCTCTATAGAGACCCCTGCTGGTCAGTACAGTGTGATATCTCCATAGGGCCCCTGCTGGTCAGTACAGTGTGATATCTCTATAGGGCCCCCTGCTGGTCAGTACAGTGTGATATCTCTATAGAGACCTCTGCTGGTCAGTACAGTGTGATATCTCTATAGGGCCCCCTGCTGGTCAGTACAGTGTGATATCTCTATAGAGCCCCCTGCTGGTCAGTACAGTGTGATATCTCTATAGAGACCTCTGCTGGTCAGTACAGTGTGATATCACTATAGGGCCCCCTGCTTGTCAGTACAATGTGATATCTCTATAGGGCCCCCTGCTGGTCAGTACAGTCTGATATCTCTATAGAGACCGCTGCTGGTCAGTACAGTGTGATATCTCTATAGGGCCCCTGCTGGTCAGTACAGTGTGATATCTCTATAGCGCCCCCTGCTGGTCAGTACAGTGTGATATCTCTATAGAGACCCCCGCTGGTCAGTACAGTGTGATATTTCTATAGGGCCCCTGCTGGTCAGTACAGTGTGATATCTCTATAGGGCCCCCTGCTGGTCAGTACAGTGTGACATCTCTATAGGGCCCCCTGCTGGTCAGTACAGTGTGATATCTCTATAGGGCCTCCTGCTGGTCAGTACAGTGTGATATCTCTATAGGGCCTCCTGCTGGTCAGTACAGTGTGATATCTATATAGAGACCCCTGCTGGTCAGTACAGTGTGATATCTCTAAAGAGACCCCTGCTGGTCAGTATAGTGTGATATCTCTATAGAGACCCCTGCTGGTCAGTATAGTGTGATATCTCTATAGAGACCCCTGCTGGTCAGTACAGTGTGATATCTCTATAGAGACCCCTGCTGGTCAGTATAGTGTGATATCTCTATAGGGCCCCCTGCTGGTCAGTACAGTGTGATATCTCTATAGAGCCCCCCGCTGGTCAGTACAGTGTGATATCTCTATAGGGCCCCCTGCTGGTCAGTACAGTGTAATATCTCTATAGGGCCCCCTGCTGGTCAGTACAGTGGGATATCTCTATAGGGCCCCCTGCTGGTCAGTACAGTGTGATATCTCTATAGGGCCCCCTGCTGGTCAGTATAGTGTGATATCTCTATAGGGCCCCCTGCTGGTCAGTACAGTGTGATATCTCTATAGAGCCCCCTGCTGGTCAGTACAGTGTGATATCTCTATAGAGCCCCCTGCTGGTCAGTACAGTGTAATATCTCTATAGGGCCCCCTGCTGGTCAGTACAGTGTGATATCTCTATAGGGCCCCCTGCTGGTCAGTACAGTGTGATATCTCTATAAGGCCCTCTGCTGGTCAATACAGTGTGATATTTCTATAGAGCCCCCTGCTGGTCAGTACAGTGTAATATCTCTATAGGGCCCCCTGCTGGTCAGTACAGTGTGATATCTCTATAGAGACCCCCTGCTGGTCAGTACAGTGTGATATCTCTATAGAGACCCCCTGCTGGTCAGTACAGTGTGATATTTCTATAGGGCCCCCTGCAGGTCAGTACAGTGTGATATCTCTATAGAGACCCCTGCTGGTCAGTACAGTGCGATATCTCTATAGAGCCCCCTGCTGGTCAGTACAGTGTGATATCTCTATAGATCCCTGCTGGTCAGTACAGTGTGATATCTCTATAGGGCCCCCTGCTGGTCAGTACATTGTGATATCTCTATAGAGACCCCCTGCTGGTCAGTACAGTGTGATATCTCTATAGAGACCCCCTGCTGGTCAGTACAGTGTGATATCTCTATAGAGACCCCTGCTGGTCAGTACAGTGTGATATCTCTATAGAGACCCCTGCTGGTCAGTACAGTGTGATATTTCTATAGAGACCCCTGCTGGTCAGTACAGTGTGATATCTCTATAGGGCCCCCTGCTGGTCAGTACAGTGTGATATCTCTATAGAGCCCCCTGCTGGTCAGTACAGTGTGATATCTCTATAGATCCCCCTGCAGGTCAGTACAGTGTGATATCTCTATAGGGCCCCCTGCTGGTCAGTACATTGTGATATCTCTATAGATCCCCCTGCAGGTCAGTACAGTGTGATATCTCTATAGGGCCCCCTGCTGGTCAGTACATTGTGATATCTCTATAGATCCCCCTGCAGGTCAGTACAGTGTGATATCTCTATAGGGCCCCCTGCTGGTCAGTACATTGTGATATCTCTATAGAGACCCCCTGCTGGTCAGTACAGTGTGATATCTCTATAGAGACCCCCTGCTGGTCAGTACAGTGTGATATCTCTATAGAGACCCCTGCTGGTCAGTACAGTGTGATATCTCTATAGAGACCCCTGCTGGTCAGTACAGTGTGATATCTCTATAGAGCCCCCTGCTGGTCAGTACAGTGTGATATCTCTATAGAGACCCCTGCTGGTCAGTACAGTGTGATATCTCTATAGAGACCCCTGCTGGTCAGTACAGTGTGACATCTCTATAGGGCCCCCTGCTGGTCAGTACAGTGTGATATCTCTATAGATCCCCCTGCAGGTCAGTACAGTGTGATATCTCTATAGGGCCCCCTGCTGGTCAGTACAGTGTGATATCTCTATAGAGACCCCCTGCTGGTCAGTACAGTGTGATATCTCTATAGGGCCCCCTGCAGGTCAGTACAGTGTGATATCTCTATAGGGCCCCCTGCTGGTCAGTACAGTGTGATATCTCTATAGGGCCCCCTGCTGGTCAGTACAGTGTGATATCTCAATAGAGACCCCTGCTGGTCAGTACAGTGTGATATCTCTATAGAGACCCCTGCTGGTCAGTATAGTGTGATATCTCTATAGAGACCCCTGCTGGTCAGTACAGTGTGATATCTCTATAGGGCCCCTGCTGGTCAGTACAGTGTGATATCTCTATAGGGCCCCCTGCTGGTCAGTACAGTGTGATATCTCTATAGAGACATCTGCTGGTCAGTACAGTGTGATATCTCTATAGAGCCCCCTGCTGGTCAGTACAGTGTGATATCTCTATAGGGCCCCCTGCTTGTCAGTACAATGTGATATCTCTATAGGGCCCCCTGCTGGTCAGTACAGTCTGATATCTCTATAGAGACCGCTGCTGGTCAGTACAGTGTGATATCTCTATAGGGCCCCTGCTGGTCAGTACAGTGTGATATCTCTATAGCGCCCCTGCTGGTCAGTACAGTGTGATATCTCTATAGAGACCCCCGCTGGTCAGTACAGTGTGATATTTCTATAGGGCCCCTGCTGGTCAGTACAGTGTGATATCTCTATAGGGACCCCTGCTGGTCAGTACAGTGTGACATCTCTATAGGGCCCCCTGCTGGTCAGTACAGTGTGATATCTCTATAGGGCCTCCTGCTGGTCAGTACAGTGTGATATCTCTATAGGGCCTCCTGCTGGTCAGTACAGTGTGATATCTATATAGAGACCCCTGCTGGTCAGTACAGTGTGATATCTCTAAAGAGACCCCTGCTGGTCAGTACAGTGTGATATCTCTAAAGAGACCCCTGCTGGTCAGTACAGTGTGATATCTCTATAGAGACCCCTGCTGGTCAGTATAGTGTGATATCTCTATAGGGCCCCCTGCTGGTCAGTACAGTGTGATATCTCTATAGAGCCCCCCGCTGGTCAGTACAGTGTGATATCTCTATAGGGCCCCCTGCTGGTCAGTACAGTGTAATATCTCTATAGGGCCCCCTGCTGGTCAGTACAGTGGGATATCTCTATAGGGCCCCCTGCTGGTCAGTACAGTGTGATATCTCTATAGGGCCCCCTGCTGGTCAGTATAGTGTGATATCTCTATAGGGCCCCCTGCTGGTCAGTACAGTGTAATATCTCTATAGGGCCCCCTGCTGGTCAGTACAGTGTGATATCTCTATAGAGACCCCTGCTGGTCAGTACAGTGTGATATCTCTATAGAGACCCCTGCTGGTCAGTACAGTGTGATATCTCTATAGAGACCCCTGCTGGTCAGTACAGTGTGATATCTCTATAGAGCCCCCTGCTGGTCAGTACAGTGTGATATCTCTATAGGGCCCCCTGCTGGTCAGTACAGTGTGATATCTCTATAGGGCCCCCTGCTGGTCAGTACAGTGTGATATCTCTATAGGGCCCCCTGCTGGTCAGTACAGTGTGATATCTCTATAAGGCCCTCTGCTGGTCAATACAGTGTGATATTTCTATAGAGCCCCCTGCTGGTCAGTATAGTGTGATATCTCTATAGGGCCCCCTGCTGGTCAGTACAGTGTGATATCTCTATAGGGCCCCCTGCTGGTCAATACAGTGTGATATCTCTATAGAGCCCCCCGCTGGTCAGTACAGTGTGATATCTCTATAGAGACCCCTGCTGGTCAGTATAGTGTGATATCTCTATAGGGCCCCCTTCTGGTCAGTACAGTGTGATATCTCTATAGGGCCCCCTGCTGGTCAGTACAGTGTGATATATCTATAGAGACCCCTACTGGTCAGTAAAGTGTGACATCTCTATAGAGGCCCCTACTGGTCAGTACAGTGTGATATCTCTATAGGGCCCCCTGCTGGTCAGTACAATGTGATATCTCTATAGAGACTCCTGCTGGTTAGTACAGTGTGATATCTCTATAGGGCCCCCTGCTGGTCAATACATTGTGATATCTCTATAGAGCCCCCCGCTGGTCAGTACAGTGTGATATCTCTATAGGGCCCCCTGCTGGTCAGTACAGTGTGACATCTCTATAGGGCCCCCCGCTGGTCAATACAGTGTGATATCTCTGTAGAGCCCCCTGCTGGTCAGTACAGTGTGATATCTCTATAGAGCCCCCTGCTGGTCAGTACAGTGTGACATCTCTATAGAGCCCCCTGCTGGTCAGTACAGTGTGACATCTCTATAGAGCCCCCTGCTGGTCAGTACAGTGTGATATCTCTATAGAGCCCCCTGCTGGTCAGTACAGTGTGACATCTCTATAGAGCCCCCTGCTGGTCAGTACAGTGTGACATCTCTATAGAGCCTCCTGCTGGTCAGTACAGTGTGATATCTCTATAGGGCCCCCTGCTGGTCAGTACAGTGTGATATCTCTATAGAGCCCCCTGCTGGTCAGTACAGTGTGACATCTCTATAGAGCCCCCTGCTGGTCAGTACAGTGTGATATCTCTATAGAGACCCCTGCTGGTCAGTACAGTGTGATATCTCTATAGGGCCCCCTGCTGGTCAGTACAGTGTGATATCTCTATAGAGCCCCCTGCTGGTCAGTACAGTGTGACATCTCTATAGAGCCCCCTGCTGGTCAGTACAGTGTGATATCTCTATAGAGACCCCTGCTGGTCAGTACAGTGTGATATCTCTATAGGGCCC
The DNA here is from genome assembly GCF_037356315.1 of Lithobates pipiens. NCBI lineage: Eukaryota > Metazoa > Chordata > Amphibia > Anura > Ranidae > Lithobates > Lithobates pipiens. The sequence continues at coordinate 691,972,504 of NW_027507903.1, read as the reverse complement.
CCTGCTGGTCAGTAAAGTGTGATATCTCTATAGAGACCCCTGCTGGTCAGTACAGTGTGATATCTCTATAGAGACCCCCGCTGGTCAGTACAGTGTGATATTTCTATAGGGCCCCTGCTGGTCAGTACAGTGTGATATCTCTATAGGGCCCCCTGCTGGTCAGTACAGTGTGACATCTCTATAGGGCCCCCTGCTGGTCAGTACAGTGTGATATCTCTATAGGGCCTCCTGCTGGTCAGTACAGTGTGATATCTCTATAGGGCCCCCTGCTGGTCAGTACAGTGTGATATCTCTATAGGGCCCCCTGCTGGTCAGTACAGTGTGATATCTCTATAGGGCCTCCTGCTGGTCAGTACAGTGTGATATCTCTATAGGGCCTCCTGCTGGTCAGTACAGTGTGATATCTCTATAGGGCCTCCTGCTGGTCAGTACAGTGTGATATCTCTATAGGGCCCCCTGCTGGTCAGTACAGTGTGATATCTCTAAAGAGACCCCTGCTGGTCAGTACAGTGTGATATCTATATAGAGACCCCTGCTGGTCAGTACAGTGTGATATCTCTAAAGAGACCCCTGCTGGTCAGTATAGTGTGATATCTCTATAGAGACCCCTGCTGGTCAGTACAGTGTGATATCTCTATAGAGACCCCTGCTGGTCAGTATAGTGTGATATCTCTATAGGGCCCCCTGCTGGTCAGTACAGTGTGATATCTCTATAGAGCCCCCCGCTGGTCAGTACAGTGTGATATCTCTATAGGGCCCCCTGCTGGTCAGTACAGTGTAATATCTCTATAGGGCCCCCTGCTGGTCAGTATAGTGTGATATCTCTATAGGGCCCCCTGCTGGTCAGTACAGTGTGATATCTCTATAGAGACCCCTGCTGGTCAGTACAGTGTGATATCTCTATAGAGCCCCCTGCTGGTCAGTACAGTGTTATATCTCTATAGAGCCCCCTGCTGGTCAGTACAGTGTGATATCTCTATAGGGCCCCCTGCTGGTCAGTACAGTGTGATATCTCTATAGGGCCCCCTGCTGGTCAGTACAGTGTGATATCTCTATAAGGCCCTCTGCTGGTCAATACAGTGTGATATTTCTATAGAGCCCCCTGCTGGTCAGTATAGTGTGATATCTCTATAGGGCCCCCTGCTGGTCAGTACAGTGTGATATCTCTATAGGGCCCACTGCTGGTCAATACAGTGTGATATCTCTATAGAGACCCCCGCTGGTCAGTACAGTGTGATATCTCTATAGAGACCCCTGCTGGTCAGTATAGTGTGATATCTCTATAGGGCCCCTTCTGGTCAGTACAGTGTGATATCTCTATAGAGACCCCTGCTGGTCAGTACAGTGTGATATCTCTATAGGGCCCCCTGCTGGTCAGTAAAGTGTGATATCTCTATAGAGACCCCCGCTGGTCAGTACAGTGTGATATTTCTATAGGGCCCCTGCTGGTCAGTACAGTGTGATATCTCTATAGGGCCCCCTGCTGGTCAGTACAGTGTGACATCTCTATAGGGCCCCCTGCTGGTCAGTACAGTGTGATATCTCTATAGGGCCTCCTGCTGGTCAGTACAGTGTGATATCTCTATAGGGCCTCCTGCTGGTCAGTACAGTGTGATATCTATATAGAGACCCCTGCTGGTCAGTACAGTGTGATATCTCTAAAGAGACCCCTGCTGGTCAGTATAGTGTGATATCTCTATAGAGACCCCTGCTGGTCAGTACAGTGTGATATCTCTATAGAGACCCCTGCTGGTCAGTATAGTGTGATATCTCTATAGGGCCCCCTGCTGGTCAGTACAGTGTGATATCTCTATAGAGCCCCCCGCTGGTCAGTACAGTGTGATATCTCTATAGGGCCCCCTGCTGGTCAGTACAGTGTAATATCTCTATAGGGCCCCCTGCTGGTCAGTATAGTGTGATATCTCTATAGGGCCCCCTGCTGGTCAGTACAGTGTGATGTCTCTATAGAGACCCCTGCTGGTCAGTACAGTGTGACATCTCTATAGGGCCCCCTGCTGGTCAGTACAGTGTGATATCTCTATAGGGCCCCCTGCTGGTCAGTACAGTGTGATATCTCTATAGAGACCTCTGCTGGTCAGTACAGTGTGATATCTCTATAGATCCCCCTGCTGGTCAGTACAGCGTGATATCTCTATAGGGCCCCCTGCTGGTCAGTACAGTGTGATATCTCTATAGAGACTCCTGCTGGTTAGTACAGTGTGATATCTCTATAGGGCCCCCTGCTGGTCAGTACAGTGTGATATCTCTATAGGGCCCCCTGCTGGTCAGTAAAGTGTGATATCTCTATAGGGCCCCCTGCTGGTCAGTACAGTGTGATATCTCTATAGGGCCCCCTGCTGGTCAGTACAGTGTGATATCTCTATAGGGCCCCCTGCTGGTCAGTATAGTGTGATATCTCTATAGATCCCCCTGCTGGTCAGTACAGCGTGATATCTCTATAGGGCCCCCTGCTGGTCAGTACAGTGTGATATCTCTATAGAGACTCCTGCTGGTTAGTACAGTGTGATATCTCTATAGGGCCCCCTGCTGGTCAGTACAGTGTGATATCTCTATAGGGCCCCCTGCTGGTCAGTACAGTGTGATATCTCTATAGGGCCCCCTGCTGGTCAGTATAGTGTGATATCTCTATAGAGACCCCTGCTGGTCAGTACAGTGTGATATCTCTATAGGGCCCCCTGCTGGTCAGTACAGTGTGATATCTCTATAGAGCCCCCTGCTGGTCAGTACAGTGTGATATCTCTATAGAGACCTCTGCTGGTCAGTACAGTGTGATATCTCTATAGGGCCCCCTGCTTGTCAGTACAATGTGATATCTCTATAGGGCCCCCTGCTGGTCAGTACAGTCTGATATCTCTATAGAGACCGCTGCTGGTCAGTACAGTGTGATATCTCTATAGGGCCCCTGCTGGTCAGTACAGTGTGATATCTCTATAGCGCCCCCTGCTGATCAGTACAGTGTGATATCTCTATAGAGACCCCCGCTGGTCATTACAGTGTGATATTTCTATAGGGCCCCTGCTCGTCAGTACAGTGTGATATCTCTATAGGGCCCCCTGCTGGTCAGTACAGTGTGACATCTCTATAGGGCCCCCTGCTGGTCAGTACAGTGTGATATCTCTATAGAGACCCCCGCTGGTCAGTACAGTGTGATATTTCTATAGGGCCCCTGCTGGTCAGTACAGTGTGATATCTCTATAGGGCCCCCTGCTGGTCAGTACAGTGTGACATCTCTATAGGGCCCCCTGCTGGTCAGTACAGTGTGATATCTCTATAGGGCCTCCTGCTGGTCAGTACAGTGTGATATCTCTATAGGGCCCCCTGCTGGTCAGTACAGTGTGACATCTCTATAGGGCCCCCTGCTGGTCAGTACAGTGTGATATCTCTATAGCGCCTCCTGCTGGTCAGTACAGTGTGATATCTCTATAGGGCCTCCTGCTGGTCAGTACAGTGTGATATCTATATAGAGACCCCTGCTGGTCAGTACAGTGTGATATCTCTAAAGAGACCCCTGCTGGTCAGTATAGTGTGATATCTCTATAGAGACCCCTGCTGGTCAGTATAGTGTGATATCTCTATAGAGACCCCTGCTGGTCAGTACAGTGTGATATCTCTATAGAGACCCCTGCTGGTCAGTATAGTGTGATATCTCTATAGGGCCCCCTGCTGGTCAGTACAGTGTCATATCTCTATAGAGCCCCCCGCTGGTCAGTACAGTGTGATATCTCTATAGGGCCCCCTGCTGGTCAGTACAGTGTAATATCTCTATAGGGCCCCCTGCTGGTCAGTACAGTGGGATATCTCTATAGGGCCCCCTGCTGGTCAGTACAGTGTGATATCTCTATAGGGCCCCCTGCTGGTCAGTATAGTGTGATATCTCTATAGGGCCCCCTGCTCGTCAGTACAGTGTGATATCTCTATAGAGACCCCTGCTGGTCAGTACAGTGTGATATCTCTATAGGGCCCCCTGCTGGTCAGTACAGTGTGATATCTCTATAGGGCCCCCTGCTGGTCAATACAGTGTGATATCTCTATAGAGCCCCCCGCTGGTCAGTACAGTGTGATATCTCTATAGAGACCCCTGCTGGTCAGTTTAGTGTGATATCTCTATAGGGCCCCCTGCTGGTCAGTACAGTGTGATATATCTATAGAGACCCCTACTGGTCAGTAAAGTGTGATATCTCTATAGAGCCCCCCGCTGGTCAGTACAGTGTGATATCTCTATAGGGCCCCCTGCTGGTCAGTACAGTGTAATATCTCTATAGGGCCCCCTGCTGGTCAGTACAGTGGGATATCTCTATAGGGCCCCCTGCTGGTCAGTACAGTGTGATATCTCTATAGGGCCCCCTGCTGGTCAGTATAGTGTGATATCTCTATAGGGCCCCCTGCTCGTCAGTACAGTGTGATATCTCTATAGAGACCCCTGCTCGTCAGTACAGTGTGATATCTCTATAGAGCCCCCTGCTGGTCAGTACAGTGTAATATCTCTATAGGGCCCCCTGCTGGTCAGTACAGTGTGATATCTCTATAGGGCCCCCTGCTGGTCAGTACAGTGTGATATCTCTATAAGGCCCTCTGCTGGTCAATACAGTGTGATATTTCTATAGAGCCCCCCCTGCTGGTCAGTATAGTGTGATATCTCTATAGGGCCCCCTGCTGGTCAGTACAGTGTGATATCTCTATAGGGCCCCCTGCTGGTCAATACAGTGTGATATCTCTATAGAGCCCCCCGCTGGTCAGTACAGTGTGATATCTCTATAGAGACCCCTGCTGGTCAGTTTAGTGTGATATCTCTATAGGGCCCCCTGCTGGTCAGTACAGTGTGATATATCTATGGAGACCCCTACTGGTCAGTAAAGTGTGATATCTCTATAGAGGCCCCTACTGGTTAGTACAGTGTGATATCTCTATAGGGCCCCCTGCTGGTCAATACATTGTGATATCTCTATAGAGCCCCCTGCTGGTCAGTACAGTGTGATATCTCTATAGGGCCCCCTGCTGGTCAGTACAGTGTGACATCTCTATAGGGCCCCCCGCTGGTCAATACAGTGTGATATCACTATAGGGCCCCCTGCTGGTCAGTACAGTGTGATATCTCTGTAGGGCCCCCTGCTGGTCAGTACAGTGTGATATCTCTGTAGAGCCCCCTGCTGGTCAGTACAATGTGATATCTCTATAGAGACCCCTGCTGGTCAGTACAGTGTGATATCTCTATAGGGCCCCCTGCTGGTCAGTACAGTGTGATATCTCTATAGAGCCCCCTGCTGGTCAGTACAGTGTGATATCTCTATAGAGCCTCCTGCTGGTCAGTACAGTGTGATATCTCTATAGAGACCCCTGCTGGTCAGTACAGTGTGATATCTCTATAGGGCCCCCTGCTGGTCAGTACAGTGTGACATCTCTATAGAGTCTCCTGCTGGTCAGTACAGTGTGATATCTCTATAGGGCCCCCTGCTGGTCAGTACAGTGTGATATCTCTATAGAGCCCCCCGCTGGTCAGTACAGTGTGATATCTCTATAGAGACCCCTGCTGGTCAGTACAGTGTGATATTTCTATAGAGCCCCCTGCTGGTCAGTATAGTGTGATATCTCTATAGGGCCCCCTGCTGGTCAGTATAGTGTGATATCTCTATAGAGACCCCTGCTGGTCAGTACAGTGTGATATCACTATAGGGCCCCCTGCTGGTCAGTACAGTGTGATATCTCTATAGAGACTCCTGCTGGTTAGTACAGTGTGATATCTCTATAGGGCCCCCTGCTGGTCAGTACAGTGTGATATCTCTATAGGGCCCCCTGCTGGTCAGTACAGTGTGATATCTCTATAGGGCCCCCTGCTGGTCAGTACAGTGTGATATCTCTATAGGGCCCCCTGCTGGTCAGTACAGTGTGATATCTCTATAGGGCCCCCTGCTGGTCAGTATAGTGTGATATCTCTATAGAGCCCCCTGCTGGTCAGTACAGTGTGATATCTCTATAGGGCCCCCTGCTGGTCAGTACAGTGTGATATCTCTATAGAGCCCCCTGCTGGTCAGTACAGTGTGATATCTCTATAGGGCCCCCTGCTGGTCAGTACAGTGTGATATCTCTATAGAGACCTCTGCTGGTCAGTACAGTGTGATATCTCTATAGGGCCCCCTGCTTGTCATTACAATGTGATATCTCTATAGGGCCCCCTGCTGGTCAGTACAGTGTGATATCTCTATAGAGACCGCTGCTGGTCAGTACAGTGTGATATCTCTATAGGGCCCCTGCTGGTCAGTACAGTCTGATATCTCTATAGAGACCCCTGATGGTCAGTACAGTCTGATATCTCTATAGAGACCGCTGCTGGTCAGTACAGTGTGATATCTCTATAGGGCCCCTGCTGGTCAGTACAGTGTGATATCTCTATAGGGCCCCCTGCTGGTCAGTACAGTGTGACATCTCTATAGGTCCCCCTGCTGGTCAGTACAGTGTGATATCTCTATAGGGCCTACTGCTGGTCAGTACAGTGTGATATCTCTATAGGGCCTCCTGCTGGTCAGTACAGTGTGATATCTCTATAGGGCCTCCTGCTGGTCAGTACAGTGTGATATCTATATAGAGACCCCTGCTGGTCAGTACAGTGTGATATCTCTAAAGAGACCCCTGCTGGTCAGTACAGTGTGATATCTCTATAGAGACCCCTGCTGGTCAGTACAGTGTGATATCTCTATAGAGACCCCTGCTGGTCAGTATAGTGTGATATCTCTATAGAGACCCCTGCTGGTCAGTACAGTGTGATATCTCTATAGAGCCCCCTGCTGGTCAGTACAGTGTGATATCTCTATAGGGCCCCCTGCTGGTCAGTATAGTGTGATATCTCTATAGGGCCCCCTGCTGGTCAGTATAGTGTGATATCTCTATAGAGACCCCTGCTGTTCAGTACAGTGTGATATCTCTATAGGGCCCCCTGCTGGTCAGTACAGTGTGATATCTCTATAGGGCCCCCTGCTGGTCAGTACAGTGTGATATCTCTATAGATCCCCCTGCAGGTCAGTACAGTGTGATATCTCTATAGAGCCCCCTGCTGGTCAGTACAGTGTGATATCTCTATAGAGACCCCTGCTGGTCAGTACAGTGTGATATCTCTATAGGGCCCCCTGCTGGTCAGTACAGTGTGATATCTCTATAGAGACCCCTGCTGGTCAGTACAGTGTGATATCTCTATAGAGACCCCCTGCTGGTCAGTACAGTGTGATATCTCTATAGGGACCCCTACTGGTCAGTACATTGTGATATCTCTATAGAGACCCCTGCTGGTCAGTACAGTGTGATATCTCTATAGGGCCCCCTGCAGGTCAGTACAGTGTGATATCTCTATAGGGCCCCCTGCTGGTCAGTACAGTGTGATATCTCTATAGAGACCCCTGCTGGTCAGTACAGTGTGATATCTCTATAGATCCCCCTGCAGGTCAGTACAGTGTGATATCTCTATAGGGCCCCCTGCTGGTCAGTACAGTGTGATATCTCTATAGAGACCCCTGCTGGTCAGTACAGTGTGATATCTCTATAGAGACCCCCTGCTGGTCAGTACAGTGTGATATCTCTATAGGGCCCCCTGCTGGTCAGTACAGTGTGATATCTCTATAGGGCCCCCTGCTGGTCAGTACAGTGTGATATCTCTATAGAGACCCCTACTGGTCAGTAAAGTGTGATATCTCTATAGAGGCCCCTACTGGTCAGTACAGTGTGATATCTCTATAGGGCCCCCTGCTGGTCAGTACAATGTGATATCTCTATAGAGACTCCTGCTGGTTAGTACAGTGTGATATCTCTATAGAGACCCCTGCTGGTCAGTACAGTGTGATATTTCTATAGAGACCTCTGCTGGTCAGTACAGTGTGATATCTCTATAGGGCCCCCTGCTGGTCAGTACAATGTGATATCTCTATAGAGGCCCCTGCTGGTCAGTACAGTGTGATATCTCTATAGGGCCCCCTGCTGGTCAGTACAATGTGATATCTCTATAGAGGCCCCTACTGGTCAGTACAGTGTGATATCTCTATAGGGCCCCCTGCTGGTCAGTACAGTGTGATATCTCTATAGAGACCCCCGCTGGTCAGTAAAGTGTGATATCTCTATAGGGCCCCCTGCTGGTCAGTACAGTGTGATATCTCTATAGAGACCCCTGCTGGTCAGTACAGTGTGATATCTATAGGGCCCCCTGCTGGTCAGTACAGTGTGATATCACTATAGAGACCCCTGCTGGTCAGTACAGTTCAGTTTTTGTTTGCTGGAAACTACCCCATGCTCTGCACTTCTCTGATATCTATTGTATGTAAACCGCTTATGTATATACCTTTATTACATTACTGTGTGTATATATTTATATAGTATGTGACAAAAGTAAGTACACCCCTCAGTGACATTTCTTCTCTCTTTTCATGTGACAACACTGAAGAAATGACACTTGTCTACAATGTAAAGTAGTGAGTGTACAGCTTGTATAACAGTGTAAATTTCCTGTCCCCTCAAAATAACTCAACACACAGCCATTAATGTCTATACCGCTGGCAACAAAAGTCAGGACACCCCTAAGTGAAATTCTCCACATTAGGGCCCAATTAGCCATTTTCCCTCCCCGGTGTCATGTGACTCGTTAGTGTTACAAGGTCTCAGGTGTGAAATGCGGGGCAGGTGTGTTATATTTGGTGTTATCGCTCTCACTCTCTCATACTGGTCACTGGAAGTACAACATGGCACCTCATGGCAAATAACTCTCTGAGGATCTGAAGATAAGAATTGTCGCTCTACATAAAGATGGCCTAGGCTATAAGAAGATTGCCAAGACCCCGAAACTGAGCTGCAGCACGGTGGCCAAGACCATACAGCGGTATAACAGGACAGGTTCCCCTCAGAACAGGCCTTGCCATGGTCCACCATAGAAGTTGAGGTCACGTGCTCAGCGTCATATCCAGAGGTTGTCTTTGGGAAATAGACGTATGAGTGCTGCCAGCATTGCTGCAGAGGTTGTAGGGGTGGGTGGGGGGTCAGCCTGTCAGTGCTCAGACCATACGCCGCACACTGCATCAAATTGGTCTGCATGGCTGTCGTCCCAGAAGGAAGCCTCTTCTAAAGATGATGCACAAGAAAGACCACAAACAGTTTGCTGAAGACAAGCAGGCTAAGGAAATGGATTACTGGAACCATGTCCTGTGGTCTGATGAGACCAAGATAAAGGTATTTGGTGTCAGATGGTGACAAGCGTGTGTGGGGGCAACCAGGTGAGGAGGACAAAGACAAGTGTGTCTTGTCTACAGTCAGGCATGGTGGTGGGGGTGTCATGGTCTGGGGCTGCATGATTGCTGCCGGCACTGGGGGGCTACAGATCATTGAGGGGACCATGAATGCCAACATGTACTGTGACATACTGAAGCAGAGCATGATCCCCTCCCTTCAGAGACTGGACCGCAGGGCAGTATTACAACATGATAACCACCCCAAACACACCTCCAACACCACCACTGCCTTGCTAAAGAAGCTGAGGGTAAAGTCAGTGGAGGTCCGCCCCCCCATGTAGTAAAAAAAAAAAACAACGTAAAAAAAAGGGTTATTATCGGTGGTCAGCAGCATACCAATCAGCCCCCCCTCCCCCGCTCAACAAGATTAAAAAGATATATTCTTGTTTATTTTACAACCCCCAAACCCCCCCCCCCCTGAATACAGAAATGTGTGATTTACAGGTTGTAGATATGTGTGATTTACAGTATGCAGATATGTGCGATTTACAGAATGTAGATATGTGCGATTTACAGAATGCAGATATGTGCGATTTACAGAATGTAGATATGTGCGATTTACAGAATTCAGATATGTGCGATTTACATAATGCAGATATGTGCGATTTACATAATGCAGATATGTGCGATTTACAGTTTGCAGATATGTGCGATTTACAGAATGTAGATATGTGCGATTTACAGAATGCAGATATGTGCGATTTACAGAATGCAGATATGTGCGATTAACAGAATGCAGATATGTGCGATTTACAGAATGCAGATATGTGCGATTTACAAGTTGTAGATATTTGCGATTTACAGGTTGTAGATATGTGCGATTTACAGGTTGCAGAAAAGGTGCCTGATGTGGTTATACACAAGATAGGCATGATTCATCTGCTTTAGTAGAGCCCTGTGTATAATGTGCAGCATGGTATATGATGTGCAGAGCCCCGTATATAATGTGCAGAGCCTGGTATATAATGTGCAGAGCCTGGTGTATAATGTGCAGCCTGGTATATGATGTGCAGAGCCCCGTGTATAATGTGCAGCCTGGTATATGATGTACAGAGCCCTGTGTATAATGTGTAGCCTGGTATATGATGTACAGAGCCCCCGTGTATAATGTGCAGCCTGGTATATGATGTACAGAGCCCTGTGTATAATGTGTAGCCTGGTATATGATGTACAGAGCCCTGTGTATAATGTGCAGCCTGGTATATGATGTACAGAGCCCTGTGTATAATGTGCAGCCTGGTATATGATGTACAGAGCCCTGTGTATAATGTGCAGCCTGGTATATGATGTACAGAGCCCGGTGTATAATGTACAGCCTGGTATATGATGTACAGAGCCCTGTGTATAATTTGCAGCCTGGTATATGATGTACAGAGCCCTGTGTATAATGTGCATAGCCCTGTGTATAATGTGCAGCCTGGTATATGATGTACAGAGCCCTGTATATGATGTACAGAGCCCCGTGTATAATGTGCAGCCTGGTATATGATGTACAGAGCCCGGTGTATAATGTGCAGCCTGGTATATGATGTGCAGAGCCCCGTGTATAATGTGTAGCCTGGATATGTGCAGCCTGGTATATGATGTTGATTCAATAAGGGGTGTGGCTTGTGAGAAGTGGGAGGGGCCAAATCTGAAGGGGTGGGTTCTTGCTCCCCCCCACCCTAAAACTTCACCAGCCGCCACTGGTAAAGGTGATGGACTAACCAATCATGTCTCCAGACCCAAACCCTATTGGTCATCTGTGGGACATCCTCAAACGGAAGGTGGAGGAGCGCAAGGTCTCCAACATCCACCAGCTCTGTAATGTCATCATGGGGGAGGGGAAGAGGACTCCAGTGACAACCTGTGAAGCTCTGCTGACCTCCATGCCCAAGAGGGTGAAGGCAGTGTTGGAAAATAATGGCGGCCACACAAAATATTGACACTTTGGGCCCAATTTGGAGATTTTCACTTAGGGGTGTACTGACTTTTGTGGCCAGCGGTTTAGACATTAACCACTTAACAACCGGCCCATAGCCGAATGACGGCTACAGGGCGGTTGTTTAACTCTGGGAGGCCGTCATATGATGTCCTCCCAGAATCCCACTCTCGTGCGCCCCTTGGGGAACGCACTCGAGAGCATCCGTGACCTGTGGACCCGGCGCATCACGGTAAATGGCCGCTCATCGCGACCTTTTACCACGTGACCGCTCCGTGAAATGACGGAGTGATCACTTGTAAACAAACCGGCGTCATGTTATGATGCCGGTTCCTCCCTCCCCCTCTCTGTACTGATCGGTACAGCAGAGGGGGAAGAGATCGGTGTCAGCAGCACTGTGGGCTGCATCTGCAGTGCCCACATCGCTGCTCACCGAAATGTAACCCCTCAATTCCCTGCCAATACTCTGCAATATCCTGCAATACTCTGCAATATCCTGCAATACTCTGCAATACCCTGCAATACTCTGCAATATCCTGCAATACTCTGCAATGCCAGCTAATACTCTGCAATACCCTGCAATACTCTGAAATACTCTGCAATACCCTCCATTACTCTGCAATACCCGCCAATACTCTGCAACACCCGCAAATACTCTGCAATACTCTGCAACACCCGCCAATACTCTGCAACACCCGCAAATACTCTGCAACACCCGCCAATACTCTGCAACACCCGCCAATACTCTGCAACACCCGCCAATACTCTGCAACACCCGCAAATACTCTGCAACACCCGCCAATACTCTGCAACACCCGCAAATACTCTACAACACCCGCCAATACTCTGCAATACTCTGCAACACCCGCCAATACTCTGCAACACCCGCAAATACTCTGCAACACCCCCTCCCGCCGCCCTCCGGTGCTTCTACCGACTCGCCAATACGATCAAAGCCAGAATCTTTTTTATTTTTATTTTTTTCAGGCTTCCCAGCCTAGAGGTGAGATGCGGGGTCTTATTGACCCCATATCTCACTGTAAAGAGGACCTGTCATGCCATATTCCTATTACAAGGGATGTTTACATTACTTGTAATAGGAGTAAAAGTGATCTAAAAATTTATTTTTGGGAAAGAAAATGTGAAACTAAAATAAATAAAGTAAAATGAACAATAAAAAAAAAAAATTTTTTTTAAAGCGCCCATGCCCCCGTGTGCTCGCATGCAGAAGCGAATGCATACGTAAGTCCCGCCCCCATATGAAAACGGTGTTCAAACCACACATGTGAGGTATCGCTGTGAAACGTTAGAGCGAGAGCAATAATTCTAGCCCTAGACCTCCTCTGTAACTCAAAACATATAACCAGTAAAAAAAAATTTAAAGCGTCACCTATGGGGATTTTTAAGCAGCGACATTTGGCGCCATTCCACGGGCGTGTGCAATTTTGAAGCGTGACATGTTAGGTATCTATTTACTCATCATAACTTCATCTTTCACATTATGCAAAAATTGGGCTAACTTTACTGTTTTTTTTTTTTTTAAGCACAAAACTGTTTTTTTCCAAAAAAAAGCATTCGAAAAATTGCTGCGCAAATACCGTGCGAGATAAAAAGTTGCAACGACCACCATTGTATTCTCCAGGGTGTTTGCTAAAAAAACATACATAATGTTTTGGGATTCTATGTAATTTTCTAGCAAATAAAATGATGATTTTTACATGTAGGAGAGAAATGTCAGAATTGTCCTGGGTGCTCCAGAACGCCTGACACTTTGGACCCAATTTGGACATTTTCCCCTTAGGGGTGTACTGACTTTTGTTGCCAGCGGTTTAGACATTAATGGCTGTGTGTTGAGTTATTTTGAGGGGGACAGGAAATTTACACTGTTATACAAGCTGTACACTCACTACTTTACATTGTAGACAAGTGTCATTTCTTCAGTGTTGTCTCATGAAAAGAGAGAAGGAATGTCACTGAGGGGTGTACTTACTTTTGTCAGATACTGTGTTAGTATATATATATATATATATATATATATATATACACCAGAGGTAGACATTTGGGTTGATCTATGTTTTATATGACTGTATACACAGATATATATATATATATATAATGTGTGTATTGGTGGGTTTGTTGCCCCCCGTGGCGTGACGCAGTGTCTGTATCTATGGGAAGCCACGTGGTTGGCTCTCCTGGAGAGCTGACAATCTATTATTACCCCCCTGTGTAAGTCTCTGGAAAGGTTACGGGTTTGCGTCGGCGTCCACGTGTGTGACTGGCGAGCTCCTGTGTGTTGCCCCCCACCCCCCCCAATGGGGGTGTTGGGTTTCAGTTGGTATTTTAGTCAGAGGACATGACGCCCCTCCACCAGGGACAGCTGCACGGGTCCTCCAACCCTCCACTGACAGGCTGTGGGGGGGGGGGGGGTCAGTCAGCTGACACTTCTCTTTATATCTTCTATGGGATCCTAATATTCAGCATGCAGTGCAGCTCTACACTGAACAACCCTTTGGGGGGGGTATAATGATGTCCACTCCCCACCCCCCCCGTCCTCCATCCATGTACCCACCACTCCTTTGGCTGCCCTGGCCGGGGTGATCTCCTTTTTTAACCTTTCCAAACCTTCAATGAAAGGTTGTATCCAGATTTAGACCCCCCTCTCCCGGCTCAGCCCCCCCCTCTGCCCCCTCCCGGGGGGGGGGGGCAACACTACAACACTCTTTATTTTCACACCTCGCAGTCATTGTGGTGCCACGTTCCTCCAGCTGGCAGAGATTCAAGGTACCTCTTCTGCTTCACTCTCCCCCAACTCCTTCCTCATTCTTCCCTCTGGATCTACCAGCGTCAGGGACCCCTCTGTGCCCCCCCTTATATACTGCCCCCAAGGGGCCCCCTCAACCTTTACCCCCCTGAATTCTTTGTGTCCTGTGCTCCTCTGTTCACCCCCCCCCCCAAGTGTCTTCCTCATCTTACCCTCCTTTTCTCTCCCCACCACCCATGAACCCATAAATAACCCCCAATAACTTCTGACCCCCCCCCACCCTCTCCATTGACCCACCTGAGCCCCTCTCCTCTATATATCAGTGCGTCGCTGCTGCAGGACCTCTTGGAGGGTTCAATATCTTCTCAGCTGTTCTGTCCCATCTTTGTCACCTTGTCCCCCCCCCCCCCACCCACCCCGTGTGATGGTTCTCAGCCTGGACAACCTCTGACCCAGGGCTGAGCCTGGACTTCTATCTCCGGGACGCCCTCCATCTCCTGGATACCTTCTATACCAGGGCTGAGCCTAAACCTCTTGCATCTCCGGGACCCCCTCTATCTCCGGGACCCTCTCTATCTCCGGGACCCCCTCTACCTCCTGGATACCTTCTATCCCAGAGCTGAGCCTGGACTTCTATCTCCGGGACGCCCTCCATCTCCTGGATACCTTCTATACCAGGGCTGAGCCTAAACCTCTTGCATCTCCGGGACCCCCTCTATCTCCGGGACCCCCTCTACCTCCTGGATACCTTCTATCCCAGAGCTGAGCCTGGACTTCTATCTCCGGGACCCCCTCTATCTCCGGGACCCTCTCTATCTCCGGGACCCCCTCTATCTCCGGGACCCCCTCTATCTCCGGGACGCCCTCCATCTCCTGGATACCTTCTATCCCAGGGCTGAGCCTAAACCTCTTGCATCTCTGGGACCCCCTCTATCTCCGGGACCCTCTCTATCTCCGGGACCCCCTCTACCTCCTGGATACCTTCTATCCCAGAGCTGAGCCTGGACTTCTATCTCCGGGGACGCCCTCCATCTCCTGGATACCTTCTATACCAGGGCTGAGCCTAAACCTCTTGCATCTCCGGGACCCCCTCTACCTCCGGGACCCCCTCTACCTCCTGGATACCTTCTATCCCAGAGCTGAGCCTGGACTTCTATCTCCGGGACCCCCTCTATCTCTGGGACACCCTCCATCTCCTGGATACCTTCTATACCAGGGCTGAGCCTAAACTCCGGGATCCCCTCTATCTCCGGGACACCCTCCATCTCCTGTATACCTTCTATCCCAGGACTGAGCCTAAACTTCTATCTCCTAGATATCTTCTTCCTCCAGGACCCCCTCTATCTCTTAGTCACCAACTATCTCCTGGACCCCCTTCTATCCCAGGTCTGAGCCTGTATACGGTCTATCTCCGGGACACCCTCTACATTAGGGCTGAGCC